>NC_025998.2:90271888-90615315 GCF_000442705.2 Elaeis guineensis
TAATTTCTAATTTGATTAGAAAATTAAATCAGATTTAAATATAATTTAATCTGATTAAATTAGGTTTTTAATTAGCTTAAGACCTATTTTAATTGGATTGATCTAATTTTGATTTGATTTGGTTTGGGAAACCAAATGAAAACAAGTTATGAGACAGAATCCTAGTAGGACTAGGATTCCACCTTGCGCCACATAAGCCTTCTCCACGCCCTCTCTCTTATTCAACGCCAATCTCCACTTATTTTGTATGACAAAAACCCTCTCTCAGATCTCTCTCACATTCACAAAAGGTCTCCTCTCTTCTTTCTTACATGGAAGGTGATTTGGATCAAATCTAAAAGGAATAAGTTTGGATTTCGAATTCTATGAGATAGAGTTTTAGAAATCCAAAACTCTTTCAATTTTGCACCGAATTTATCCAAATTTTTTTTGGAATTTTTGTGGCTTTTAGGGTTTACATTATACACCTTTTTCTGGTGATCCATGCATGAAAATATGGAGGAGGTGCTCAAGAGTTGGGCGTCCCTTTACTTGCCATGTTTGGATAAGCCTTGACTAGGTGTTTGACCTAGACAAGGACTCTATCATATCTCTTTATATAAGACGATTTTATTTGTGAAATTTTAAGGAGAGATAGATATTTGAGAGGCCTTTCTGTCATCCAAAAATTAGAGAGAAATACCTTTAGGTCATGGAGATATAAAAGATGCAAGTTTGGATATCTAGAGATAAAAATGTGAAGAAGAAGAGGGTCTTCTTCTAGGATTTTTATTTTCATATCTTTCCTCCTTCCATCTTGAGTTTCCTGAGAGCGTCTCAGATCTGAAACTCCTCCTTCTACTTTCCATCTTTGGAAGAGTCCAAATCAAGAAGAAGGAGGCACCTGATCAACCATCAAAGAAGGATCAGCGCAGTACTAGCATACTGTGCTGATTTCCTGAAGCAGGACTTCTGATAGAGATTCGTGGGCTCGTGTGGACGACTCCTAGAGGCCGGATGCGTGTGCGGCTTACAACATCATCCTTAAGCCTGGATCAGCGAGGTTAGAGCGTCTAACTTGCAAGGTAATAGATCTGATCTATTATTTAATACATACATTAGATGTAGCTAGTATAGAAACATGTTGATATGATCAACATGTAGTTCATACTATATTTATATATATTTTAATTTTTGATTTAATGCTATGTAATAATCATGTAATAGGATCTTAGATCTAGAGATTTTCTGATCTTAGAAAATAAATTTTGATTTATTTTAGTCTTCCGCTGTATGATCTTGAAAAAGTTTCAAGATCTAACCCTGAAACCCTAGATCTGGTTCCTACAATTGGTATCAGAGCCTAGGTTCTTTATTACATGATTATTTATACATGCTTAGATTATTTTTTAGATTAGATCTAATTTATAATCTGATTATTAAATCTAAAATTAAAATTTTAGATCAATCACAAACTGCAAGGTTGTCCTGCTGTAAGGTTTACCCCTTACAGTGCAAAGGTTGTCCTAGTTTGTGTAGATCTATCTTTAATCATAAATTTGTTAGATATGATCTAGATTAAATTTATGATTTATTAGATTTAAAAGATGTTTAAATCTGAAATAAAATCTCTTTGTTAATAATTTTTATGCAAAGAAATTATTTAAAGTTGAAATTGTTTCAATTACATGAACCTGTTTAGATTAGATCTAAAGTAGTTTCATGTTTATTTCACTTGCATCTTGATTATGAATCAAACATGCAATATGATTAATAGAATCATATTATAAAATTGTTTTACAAATATGAAAATGATTTTTTGAAAAGCCAAACCCAACCCTCAGCCCAAAACTTAATTAAGAATTAAGAAGTTGTTTGATTAGGTTCTAGGATTGTGAATTGAAGAACCTAAGACACAAATCATAACACATTGGGTTAATGGGTTAGTGGAAATTAGGTCCATTAATTGAGTTAGACCTATGGTTAGATTAAAGATGGACTTAATTAGAGAATTGACTAAATCTAATCAATTGTTGTCTTAGATTAGGTCAAGGATTCTCTAGATCAATTACAATAGTTGTAGTTGGTCAAGTCCATGTCTTTAACGAGAACCAAATGGACTTGATTTTTGGCTAAGCGGTCTAGCACGAACTGTTAGGTTGATCTAATCGAAACTAATTAAACCAGTTGGTGTCTAAGGTAAACCAGACCGGTGGTTTTTAATTGGGAGCCCGCTTACCTGGCCATTTCTGATGGTGTCTAAGGCAAGCTTTGGCAGACCCTCCCACTGATCGAACTTACCTGGCCTCTTGGTGAAATTATGTTTTGATCGGATCACTTGACTATTCGAGCTGACCCATGTCAGCTAGGTAAATCAGTGTGACTGATTTAGGTGCTCCTAGACCAGCCCTGGTCTCCCTTAAGCTGACTTGGTGAAGCCAGTGGGAGGATCATGATAAGCTGGTTCATCTGACTTCATCCTCTATATTATTTAAATCCTCTAAAATTATTAGGTCCTTAAAATGATAAAGTTATGGAGATAACTGAGTCATAGCCTCCCATTAAGGTGTTTGATAATGAGTCCATTAACTCAATAATCATTGCAGACCCAAAGGCCTGGTGCTTGTTGACTAATGGAATTATCACTCATCATATGATGACTTGAAGTGTCTCTCTAATGGTGGTTAGGTGAGCCAACCAAAGTTGGGCTTAATCATTCGTTGGTTAGATACACCAAGTATGATCATGTTAATGGTTGGACCTAACCGGATCCTTACAGTGGAGGCCAAAGCCTACTGATTAGGTTTCTGGGGCAAAATTAAAATTACTAGAAATTGTTTAGAGAAACAATTGGTTATGAACCTACCCTTAGATGTACATGGGTTGACCAACCAAAGTTGGGCTTGTGTGCAGTCTAAGTGGATTCTAGTACCCGCTAAGGAATTAGGGTAATTCCTCGAGTTGGAGGTAGAGGCTACCAATTCGAATAAAATAGTAGGGAGAAACCTTTTGATTAAAGTCCAAATCTTTAGGTTTAATGAATCAATTACTAATTAGGTTATGGTTCTCCTTTGTGCAAATATGGCCACTTCCCTATCGCTCCGATCATTGTTGGACAATGATAAGTTGGTGGGACCCAACTTCGGTAGCTGGTACCGAAAGTTGAAGATAGTCCTGGAGCATGAACGGATCTTATATGTGATAATGGATCCTGCACCTGAGGAGCCAGCTGTTAATGCACGTGGAACAGTCAGAGACACTTACCAGAAGTGGCTCAGTGACCGGACCACGGTGCGCTGTATCATGCTGGCTGCTATCATGAGTGACGAGTTCAGTCGCAGATTCGAGACGGCTCAGCCAAAGGACATGCTTCAAGTGTTGGAGGATACCTTTGGCACACCCGATGACGTAGAGAGGCACAAGACTAGTTGTGCCATCATCAACGCCAAAATATGGGATGGAGTCTCTATCACTGATCATGTATTGTACATGATCGAGCTGATGGAACGATTGAGCAAGCTCGGCTTTCCCTTGCATGAGCAGCTTGGGAAAGATGCAATACTGAACTCGCTGCCCAAGTCTTGTCTCCCATTCCTCACTCATTATAGAATGACAAAGCCTGAAGTAAACTACCATGGGTTAATGGGGTTGCTTCAGAACTTTGAGAAGGATCACCTACTCCTCAAGGAGTCGGTGAACTCAGTGAACTCAGTGGGAGGTTCATCTTCTGGTTCTCGACCCTTTGAGAAAGGAAAGAAGAACAAGAAGAAGAAAGTCAAGAAGGTGCAAGTTCAGGCTGGGACATCTGTGCAGAGCCAGACCAAAATGATCAAGCCTGATAAGAGTCTATTCTACTGGCAAGCACCCTAGATTAGATAGTGTGTCAAATATCTACTTATGGCATTGGAGGCTAGGTCATATAAATAAGAACAGAATAAACAGGTTGACTCAAGAGGGAATCCTCAAAGTCAGTGATTGTGAATCACTTGCAACCTGTGAGTTCTGTCTTCTTGGTAAAATGACCAAGTCACCTTTTACTGGAAAAGGTGAGAGAGCTACTGAGCTCTTGGGCCTAGTACATACTGATGTATGTGGGCCCATGAGCACCAGTGCTAGAGGTGGATATTTCTACTTCATAGCTTTCACGGATGACCTATACCTATATGGATATGTCTATCTGATGAAACATAAGTCAGATTCATTTGAAATGTTCAAACGATTCCGAAGTGAAGTGGAAAAACAAATTGGGAAGAGTATTAAAACTCTTCGATCTGATCGAGGAGGAGAATACCTTTCTAGTGAGTTTCTCACATATCTAGGAGAGAATGGGATTTTCTCCCAATGGACTCCTCCAGGAACACCACAGCATAATGGTGTGTTTGAAAGGAGGAATCAGACTTTGTTAGACATGGTCCGATCCATGATGGGTTTTTGCTAGCTTGCTGATATCCTTCTGGAGATATGCACTCGAATCGGCCTGTTATCTGTTAAATAGGATTCCAAGTAAGTCTGTAATTAAGACTCCATATGAGATATGGACGGGACGTAAGCTAGCACTTTCACACCTTAGGGTCTGGGGGTGCCCGACCTATGTCAAACGATTAGTCACAGACAAACTTGGACCTAGGTCTGACAAATGCTCATTCGTAGGGTACCCCAAAGAGAATAATGAGGATCCGATCACCTATATGGATGCTATGCAGAGACCTGATTCCGAGAAATGGCTTGAAGCCATGAAATTCGAAATGGAGTCCATGAAGGTCAACGATGTATGGACATTGGTTGACCCACCTGAAGGGGTTAAATCCATTGGGTGTAAATGGGTCTTCAAAAGGAAGAGGGGTGCAGACGGAAAGGTGGAGACCTATAAAGCCCGTCTGGTTGCCAAGGGGTATCGTCAACGTTATGGTATTGACTATGACGAGACATTTTCCCCTGTGGCAATGCTCAAATCTATTCGGATAATGCTTGCAATAGCTGCCCATCTGGATTATGAGATCTGGCAGATGGATGTAAAGACAGCTTTCCTGAATGGAGAACTGACTGAAGAGGTGTATATGATACAACCTGAAGGGTTTACATCCACAGATGAGTCCAAGGTGTGCAAGCTTCAGAGATCCATTTATGGACTGAAGCAAGCTTCTCGGAGTTGAAACATGCATTTTGATAAGGTGATCAAAACGTATGGCTTCATTAAGAATGGAGAAGAGCCCTGCATCTATAAATGGGTAAATGGTCCAGTTGTGGTATTCCTTATCTTGTACATGGATGACATTCTCTTAATCGGAAATGACATCCCCGCACTACAGGGAATAAAAGTTTGGTTGTCATCACAGTTCTCCATGAAGGACTTGGGTGAAGCATCTTACATCCTAGGGATGAAGATCTATAGGGATAGATCTAAAAGGATGCTTGGGTTATCCCAGTCCATGTACATAGACACTGTGCTGAAGAGGTTCAGCATGGAGAATTCCAAGAAGGGCTATCTACCGATAGGCCAAGGAATTTCTCTCTCTAAGAAGGATTGTCCGACAACTCCTGAAGAGAGAGAGCGTATGAGTAGAGTCCCATATGCTTCAGCCGTGGGATCTATCATGTACGCCATGACATGTACAAGGCCAGATGTGGCATACTCACTAGGAGTAGTGAGTAGATACCAATCTGATCCTGGAGAAAACCACTGGAAAGTGGTCAAAGCCATCCTTAAGTATTTGAGAAATACTAAGGACCAATGGTTGATTTATGGCGAGTCAGATCTGAAACTTGTGAGGTTCACAGACTCCAGCTTCCAATCTGACCATGATGACAGCAGGAGTGTGTCGGGTTATATCTTTACTCTGAATGGTGGAGCCATCTGCTGGAAGAGTTCCAAGCAGCATACTGTGGCAGACTCTGTTTGTGAAGCGGAGTATATCGCAGCATCAGATACCGCGAAGGAAGCTGTGTGGCTGAGGAAATTCATCAATGAGCTCGGAGTAGCATCCTCCTTCGATGGTCCAGTCCTGCTCTACTGCGACAGCACTGGTACCATAGCTCAGGTGAAGGAACCCAAAGCACATCAGCGGATGAAGCACATCTTGCACCGCTTCCACCTGGTCCGAGAGATCGTGGATCGAGGTGACGTCGACCTTCAGAAGATCGACGGAAAGGAGAACCTAGCCAACCCCTTCACTAAAGCCCTGGCAATAAAGGAGTTCGACAACCACAAGTCGAAGATGGGTATTAGATACTGTGCCGAGTGGCTTTAGGACAAGTGGGAGTTGTTGGGAAATGTGTCCCAAAAAGCCAATCGTCAAGCTGTTGATGGTTGAGCAATCAAGTATTGTAATTGATTTGTTAATAAATAAAATATATTTGGCATTTTCATCATAAGCTTTCATCTTCTAATGAACTCCGTTGTTATGATGAAGTCCTTAGGACTATTTAGGTTTGATAAAGAGAGGATTTATCGATTAGTCCTTAAAACTATTCACGACCAAATGATAGGCTGTTAATAAGGACGACAGCTTCTATCATTCATAGGTCGCTGTAGGCCATATGGGTTAGTTGTCCTCTTAACCAAAGAGTGTGGAGACACTGGTATGGCATACAGGTGAGATGTAAGGGTACATCGTCATTGAACGTGACCAACTCCAGAGCATTCTGCTGTCGAGAATGTCTCTGATGGGATATAGGTATAAGTGTCCCTTAGACTTGAGATCACCTCAGTGACTTGCAAGCAACTCACTGTGCTTTGGTACCGGACTAACTGAATTTCTAATTCAGGGACGAAAGGCTTCTGGGCACAGTCAAGTACTTGCGAAGTCAGAGTGTGATCGAGATGGGATTGACCACTCCAAGAGTTGGAGAAGAATGAGTCGCTGTATTTCAATTTAGCAAAACCTTGGCCAGGGTAATCCATCAGATGGATTTGATATTTTGAAATACAATGTGGACAACCTGATCAGAGTTGACAGTTGAGCTCTGGGGTGTCCTATGATCATTTTGGTCAAGGGGATGAATTATATGAAAACTATATCCGCATGGGTTCTAAGGATGTTTTTCTACACATTCGACCTATCCGGACGTCGGGTACCATTGCTAGATGGTCACTTCGATTGGTATAGGAATTTGTTTCTATGCTACCGGCTTAGGTTTGGACCTATGAGGTCACACACATTAGAGTTCATGATTCGATCGGATGGTTGATCAACGATTAAGAATCATTATAGGGTTAAATAATCAATACGATTGACATTTAACCCAGTGCAAGTGTTGCAGGAGGATCGATTAGCAATTTGATTGCTAATTGGCTTAATTTGATTAAGCCAATGGGTTGAGATTAAGTCTAATTAAATATGATTTAATTAGATTTAGTTTGGGCTTGATTGGATCAAGTCCAATTGGTTTATTGGATAAGCCAAGTGCAAGGAAAGACTAGTCCTAGTTCAACTAGGACTTGGGTCAATCTAATTTCTAATTTGATTAGAAAATTAAATCAGATCTAAATCTAATTTAATCTGATTAAATTAGGTTCTTAATTAGGTTAAGACCTATTTTAATTGGGTTGATCTAATTTTGATTTGATTTGGTTTGGGAAACCAAATTAAAACAAGTTATGAGACAGAATCCTAGTAGGACTAGGATTCCACCTTGCGCCACATAAGCCTTCTCCACGCCCTCTCTCTTATTCAACGCCAATCTCCACTTATTTTGTATGACAAAAGCCCTCTCTCAGATCTCTCCTACGTTCACAAAAGGTCTCCTCTCTTCTTTCTTACATGGAAGGTGATTTGGATCAAATCTAAAAGGAATAAGTTTGGATTTCGAATTCTATGAGATAGAGTTTTAGAAATCCAAAACTCTTTCAATTTTGCACCGAATTTATCCAAATTTTTTTTGAAATTTTCATGGCTTTTAGGGTTTACATTGTACACCCTTTTCTGGTGATCCATGCACGAAAATATGGAGGAGGTGCTCAAGAGTTGGGCGTCCCTTTACTTGCCATGTTTGGATAAGCCTTGACTAGGTGTTTGACCTAGACATGGACTCTATCATATCTCTCTATATAAGATGAGTTTCTTCGTGAACTTTTATGTAGAGATAGATATTTGAGAGGCCTTTCTGCCATCCAAAAATTAAAGAGAAATACCTTTGGGTCGTGGAGATATAAAAGATGCAAGTTTGGGTGTCTAGAGATAAAAACGTGAAGAAGAAGAGGGTCTTCTTCTAGGGTTTTTATTTTCATATCTTTCCTCCTTCCATCTTGAGTTTCCTGAGAGCGTCTCAGATCTGAAACTCCTCCTTCTACTTTCCATCTTTGGAAGAGTCCAAATCAAGAAGAAGGAGGCACCTGATCAACCATCAAAGAAGGATCAGCGCAGTACTAGCATACTGTGCTGATTTCCTGAAGCAGGACTTCTGATCGAGATTCGTGGGCTCGTGTGGATGACTCCTAGAGGCCGGACGCGTGTGCGGCTTGCAACATCATCCTTAAGCCTGGATCAGCGAGGTTAGAGCGTCTAACTTGCAAGGTAATAGATCTGATCTATTATTTAATACATATATTAGATGTAGCTAGTATAGAAACATGTTGATATGATCAACATGTAGTTCATACTATATTTATATATATTTTAATTTTTGATTTAATGCTATGTAATAATCATGTAATAGGATCTTAGATCTAAGAATTTTCTGATCTTAGAAAATAAATTTTGATTTATTTTAGTCTTCCGCTGTATGATCTTGAAAAAGTTTCAAGATCTAACCCTGAAACCCTAGATCTGGTTCGTACAAGGACTAATTGAGTTGAGCACGATTCGGATGATATCATCAGGGTTGACAGTTTAACCCTGAGTCATCCTAAACATAGGGGTCAAAAGGGTTGAATTATACGGTAATCATATTCACGTAGGTTCTGAATGTTGCGATTGCGATTATTCGACCTATCCGATCGTCGGATCCATTGCTAGATGGTCACTTCGATTAGTACAGGAATTGATTCCTGTGCTATCGGTTTAGGTTCGAACCTGCGGGGTCACACACATTAGAGGTTCCTTTCTGATCTGATGGCTGATTATGAGTCTTATCTATCTGGGACTCTATGATTGAGAATTAGGATTCTCTAATCATGAGTTCTACACATTTTGGGTACCAGGGTCAAAATTTTGAATTTCAAATTTTGAATTTGAAATTTGAACTCTTTGATCAGGATTTCATATCGATGGTCTCTGATGCCTGATTGCCCATCGGATTTGGACTCAATATTTATGAGAGATTTAATTAATGATTTAATCACTAATTAACTCAATTTGATTGAGTAATTATTTTTGGATCAAGTTCAATTGAATTGGATTCAGTTTGGATTGACCCGATTAGGTTAAATGTTGACCTAATCGCTAAGGTGGTTTAGTCCCTGATTTGATCAGGGGTTAGGTTTAGTTAATTTCTGATTTGATTAGGATTTTATTGAACCTAATTAAGTCTAATTATGTTGGGTTTAATCTGGTCTAATTGTGCTTGACCTATTTTAAACTAGGTTGGCTCAATTTGAATCAAACCACCTTGTTTTAAATTCCCTGCGACACCCAACTTCCTTGCACCCATTTGAATTAACGAGAAGAAACTTCTCATGAAATTTTTCTCACGCAAAACTCTTCCCCACGCCCTCATTTGTGCACCATATGGATGGATAAAATAATTAGTTAGCCATTCAAATTCAAAGCATGTTTGAATTTGAATGGATAACTTATCACTTGCCCTTTCATCCTTATCCATTTTGTGCGCCACATTACTTACACGAGAAAAGGTTTCTCATGAAACATTTTCCATGCACAAAGAGCCACGCCCCTTCTCTTCTCATGCCTAAAAGGATAGGGATAAGTTGGTTTTCGTTTGAATTCAAATTTGATTTGAATTCAAATGTGTAACCTCTTGTCTTTATCCTCTCATGCGGATAAGACACGTTCGACGTTGTTTTAAAAAGAGGAGAAAGGTGGGACGTACGTAGAAATTTTAGGAGAAAAACTTTGGGGTGTGAGGAAGGCTTCTGCGCAAGGTGAAGGTCCAAAACCTTCCGAGAGAAAAAGAAAGAAAAGAGAAAAAATTGGGCGCAGGGTTTTTGGTGTGTACCCTAGGGTTTCTACCTAGGGTTCGGGAAGTGAGATTGGTGTGCCACAAGTGTCGTGAGTCCACCAAATTTTAGGGAGAGATCCATCAGCCTCTCAAGCAACTGTGCAGATAATCTGGAGCATTCAAGAAGTCAGCACACATCGATCGAAGGAGTTCGATCAACATCTGCCATCAAAAGGGTAAAATCATGAACTAGCATTCGTGAGGAGCTGATCAGACGGGAGCTTCGTGTGGATGATCCGCAGAGGCCAGATATTTATGTGGCTATGACGTGATGATCAGAGGCCCCCGATGGTGATCAGATTGCGGTGATCGACTACCCACAAAAAAGTGATGTGTTCTGAACACAGTACTGTAAAATGTTTACTGATTCAAATTTGAATTTTAAATTTAAATGCATGCTGTTGTATCATATTTAGATCCTAGTGTAGGGTTAATTAATATTAATTAATAAGATTAATTAATAATTCCACTGTAAAATAGTAATTTTGAAAAAGTTTTAAAATTACCATTTTGCCCCTGCACTAAATTTTCGCTTCAGGTCGGCCGGCGGCAGGGCCCAGTGAGCACTTGGGGTGGCCTAATACATGGCTGGGGGAACTCGCATTGAAGGAGTTCGGGTGGTGCAGTGGGAGTTCGTCCGTCAGGGGAATTCAGTCAGCACTATGGAAATCCGATTGTTGGAGAAGTCCGGAGAGATACCATCCGCAGTCGAAAGCCGGAGGAGTCTTGGGAGGGTCAATCCTATTAAGAACTTCGACTGAGGGTATTTTATACCGAACACCAGTCCCCCTGCTTTCGAGTTCAAATTTTGAATGAAAGAAGTACAGAGAGATTTTCACAGCCAAAGTTGCTCCCTTGATGTCCGCACGCGATCGTCCTCAGATATTTTCGCATTCAATGCACGTGCACTGGAGTCTTTTCAAATCGAGGCGATCCAAAGAGGCTCTTTTGAAACCTGCAGCGGGACAGTGCTCAAGGCATGGCGCAATAAAGGCTCTGTCGGTTGTCTGCCACTTTTTAACCGCCCGCTGTGGTGAGTGGGACACGCGGCGAAAAGAGACCGGCCAGAGGGGATTTGCAATCATCATTATGCCGGATCCTGGGGTCTATTTAAACCCGCACTCCTCCCCCAAGAGTCTCGCTCTATCTGACAGTCTTGTTCTGGCACCCTTCTTCTCCCTGAGAACTCTGATTTTTCTCAGCGCCCTTTCCAGCCTTAGGCGTTCCTTGAGCCATCCCCATTTCTGCACCTTCGCACCTCTCCGAATCGCTTAGGTTAGTCTCGAAACTCCTTCCTCTTTTTGTTCTTTCTTTTGTCGTTCGATCTTTCTTCCTCTTGCTCTGCACATCAGTCCCCCGAGACCTTGTCCGCGATTTTCTCCAATATTTAGGGATTTCGCCTCTGTGAGTGGTCTCCATGTGATTCTAGATGTCTTCCAGGGCTTCTTCTTCTAGCAGCTCTAGGAGTTCGTCTGTCTCGGTCTCCCAGAGTCCTCAGGCGGTAGATGAACCAGTAGCTAGAGTTGAACCTCGTCCGATTTTTGCACCGGATGTCATTCCTTGTTCTCTGACTCCGGACGAACTCCAACTGATAAGAGTTTAGTATGGGGTTCCTCCGGAGTACGAACTGGAACTTCCTGGCCCGTTCGACCGGGCTAGTGCCCCTCCCCCCGGCTGCTTCTGCCTGTACCAAGAGGCCTTCCGTGCCGAACTTCGGCTTCCTCTTCCGCCTTTTGTCATTGCTCTTTTCCAATTTTTGGACATTTCTTTGGCTTCAGTTGCACCGAACTCCTTTAGGTTTTTGATAGGGTTCCCCTCTCTTTGTCATATAGTCGAAGTCCGGCCCACTCTTTCCTTGTTTAGATACTTCTACATCTTCAAGCGTCATCCCACGGCAAAAGACTGGTGGTACTTCTCTCCACAGTTCGGTAGAAAGGGGTTGCTGAAAGGTGCCCCCTCTTCTATCCATAACTGGAAGGGGAAGTTTCTTTATGTTCGATGTCCGACCTTGAGGCTAGGGTTGCCCCCTTGGGGCTCCCTGAGGGACTCTGTCCGTCGGGCTCCCAGCCTGGGGGAGGACGATCTTCAAGCCTCCCAGAAACTCCTCAAATATCCAACTTTTTCTCTCCCCAATCTCCTGAAGGAGCAGTTTCTGTTCAATATCGGCCTGAGCCCCCTGGATCCCGCCAGTATTTCGTCTCTCCTTTTCTTTTCTTCTTTTCCTTTCCTCCTCTCTCTCTCTCCTTTACTTCTCTTCTTTTCTCCTTTTTCACCCCTTCTTTCTCTTTTTCTTATTTTTCTTTTCTTTCTTTTTTTTTCTTTTTTTTTTTAGGCATGGACGTCGAAGAAGCATAGATGCTTGCTAGGGGCCTGAAGGCTCTCAAAAGAAAGGGAGCCGCAGCCTCCGGGCTGGCGAAGAAGACCAGAGTGGAGGGGATGAGTTCGGCCGCACCCGCCCAAGCGACCTCAGTCGCCGACGTCCTTGCAGACACTGAGCTTCCAGCCATCCGGGCCTCCTCGAGGGGTTTGAGTTCTCCTACCGAGGTCCTCGCTTCGGAGTCCCATCCTGAGGAGGTGCCAGGGGGCGAGAGGAGGAAGAGGAGGAAGACCTTGGCCCGTAGGGTCGACGGTCGTTAGGCTGCCATCGAAGAATCCCACGGCTCTGGAGAAGAGCAGGGGGATGATCCCTTTAGTGACAGGGACCTAATAAAAAAGCTGGTTGTCCAGAGGATCGTCCGCGTCGATCCTGCACAACGAGTCTGGGACTCACTGGGGGCCTTCCTCGAGGTAAGCAGATTCATCTTCCTTTCTTCCTTTCGCTTCTTCATTTAATTAACTTCTCAGCTCCCATTCTAACCCTCCGGTCATCCTTGCAGCTCGGGCACCAACTCCACGCCAACATTGAGACGACAAACAAGGTGGTGGAAGGTCAGCAGGCTGAGGCTGCCCGCCTTAAAGAATTGGCCCTCGAGGTGGTCGGTCTCCGAGAAGCACTTGAGAGAGAGAGACTGACCTCGGTGGAACAAAAGGCCGCCTTGGAGGAGACGGTGAGGAGGACGGAGGCCGAGGTTGCCAACATGGCGGAACAGATCCCGACCCTAGTCTCGGAGGCTAGGGGTCAAGCGGTGGAGGAGTTCAAGGCTTCCATCGAAATGAAGAAGTTGAAGGTTGAGTTCGGCCAAGCCGCATTCAATAGGGGGTTCAAGCTCTACCAGGAGAAGATGGTTGGAAAATTTCCCGAGCTCGACCTCAGCTTCTTGGATGAGGCGTCCGAGGATGAAGCCGGACCATCCACTGCCGTCGCAGCCACCGCGGACCACCTCCCAGAGGTGCTGAGTCCCCCTGTTGATCCAGAGGTCCGAGACCTCTAACCTTGTATTCTTCCTTTATTGCAATTTTTCTTCTTTCTTTTGTCTTCAAGAAACATTCAGTCAATAAAATTGGTCTCCTCCTTATGGGGGACTTTCCTTCTCTTCTTTTTCTTTCTTTCTTTTTTTTTCTTTGTAATGAGCTGCGTCTTAACACGTTGACCTCCCAATGGCAGTGCCCTGCCGTAGCGCTTCCCTTGCCCCAGGGGATTCTGCTGAAGTCCACGATCCAGCGCCTGAAGAAGGAAGTTCTTCATTTGATGAAAAGGTCGAAGAAGATGGAAGGCGAGCTCCGCATGTTGAGGGAGGGTCACTCCGAAGCCGTCGCGGAGGCCACCCACTTCCGAAACCTCCACATGAAGGGGATCATGGAGTACAGCTGGAGAAAGGCGAACTTCAAGAGGGAGCTCGAGGAACACAGAAAGTGCGCCAGCGATCGAATTTGGGCTCAAGCTACCAAGATTAGTTCCCTCCGAGCGGAGCTGTCGGCCGCTCAGGAGAGGATTAGCCAGTTGGAAGGAAGCTCATCCTGGCCTTTGACTCAGGCCGACAGCGATCGAGAATGATCGAAGAAGGTCTCCACCCTCCAGCAATAGCTCCAGGATGCTGAGGTGAGCTATGATGCATACCAGACTGGCTGGCGCAAGCAGGTGGACGAATACAGAGGGAGGCTCAGGATGGCGACCGACGAAGTTGCCCACCTTCAAGGGCAACTAGCTGGAGGGGCTCAGCTTGCTTCCGCTCGAGATTCCAGCAAACTCCAATCCCTGAGAAGAACCGCAAAAGAGCTATCTGTCGCCCTTGGGGAGAGGACGGTCGAGCTGCAGCAATTGAAGATCCAGCTGGCATGCGAGCAGCAGGCCGTCAAGGACACGGAGGCGGAATCCGAGGTCCTGAGAAAAAGACGTCGAGAGGCGGAGAACGAAAGCCAGCGATTTCATCATAGATACATGGAGATATTAATGAGAGAGAGGGAACTGGAGGCAGAGGTCGGAAGTTTAAGGTGCTCCCTAGCGAGGGTCGAAGCCGAAAGTTCGAGGTCGGAGGAAGCCGGCCCCCCTTAGGGCTCTTTTTGCCTTCCATCTTCCCATGCATATATTTTTTCTTTTGTTGTTTTGTCTTGTTCTTGTTGTTTTGGTTTTCTTCCTTTAGCCTGCTGGGCTTTGTAGTGTATATTTTGTGAATGAAATGAAAAGAAGATTTTGTGTTACCTCATCCACGCATTGCATTAAATTGTCGTCCGCCGAACTTCTTTTGTCTCTTGACTTGTTCGACGTCGATATAGTTGGAAGATTTCCAGCCGTTATCGTGTTGTTTTACTTTTCTTGTCACCTTTCTTTCTCTTCCCCCCTTGTTCAATCTTGTATTAGGGCATCGTTCATCGAACTTCTTTTGTCTTTTGACTTGTTCGACGTCGGTGTCGATCGGAGATGCCCAGTCGTCGCCACGTTGATTTGCTCTTCTTGTCGTCCATGGCTGTAGGCTCGAACTCGTGGTCTGAACTTTGCATTACCTTGAAGGACTCATTATTTTCTTGACCCATGTCGAAAGCCTTCTTAGAGACCGGGGATGTTCGATAGGAGCTCCCGTCTTCGTTGAGACGAAGTTTCCTATATTTTTGGTGTAGTTTGTTTTTCATCTGTTGCCGATGTAGCTCGTCGCTTTCCTTTTCACTTTTTCTCCTCTTTTCTGAGTGAGGGTCCTCCCCTTGCTTTTCGCGGGGTCACGTAGAGGTGTAGAGGTGCCGTTGAGGAGACTTTTCCCTTTATCCGATCATGTTGGGCGATCAGGTTTTTGTCATTGTCAGGATGAGGTTCCCCTTCTATTCTTGACGTAGTCGATCTCAGCTCAGGTTAGGACGAGGTTCTCCTCCTGTTCCCAACGGGGCTGTGGGGGCACATAAAGGTCATCGCAAGGGCCTCTCCCCCCATCCGATCTAAAAGAATCGGGTCTTCGACTTTGCTCATGTCAGGACGAGGTTCTCCTTCTGTTCTTAACATGGCTGTGGGGGCACATTAGGGCATTGTAGGGCCTCTCCCCCCATCCGATCTAAAAGAACCGGGTCTTTGACTTCGCTCATGTTAGGGCGAGGTTCTCCTCCTATCTCTAACATGGCTGTGGGGGCACATTAGGGCATTGTAGGGCCTCTCCCCCCATCCGGTCTAAAAGAACTGGGCCTTTGACTTTGCTCATGTTAGGGCGAGGTTCTCCTCCTGTCCCTAACATAGCTGTGGGGGCACATTAGGGCATTGTATGGCCTCTCCCCCCATCCGGTCTAAAAGAACCGGGCCTTTGACTTTGCTCATGTTAGGGTGAGGTTCTCCTCCTGTCCCTAACATGGCAGTGGGGGCACATTAGGGCATTGTAGGGCCTCTCCCCCCATCTGGTCTAAAAGAACCGGGCCTTTGACTTTGCTCATGTTAGGGTGAGGTTCTCCTCCTGTCCCTAACATGGTTGTGGGGGCACATTAGGATATTGTATGGGCCTCTCCCCCGATCCGATCTTAAGATAATCAGACTTTCATTTTGCTCATGTTAGGATGAGGTTCTCCTCCTGTTCCTAACATGACCATGGGGGCACTTAAGGGCCATCATATGGGCCTCTCCCCCGATCTGATCTTAAAATAATCGGACTTTTATTTTGCTCATGTTAGCATGAGGTTCTCCTCCTGTTCCTAACATGACCTTGTTTTGATTGTTTGAAGGGGTTATCCCCAATCATAACAAGTCCATGCCAAAAGGGAAAGACATGCAAAGTCGAAAGGAAGTTTGATTCAAAGCAAAGTCGTTAGTAGTACATTTACAGGTTTTTGGAGCCCCATAGTTGTGGAAGGTCTGCTTCTCCCTGAGGTCCTCCGGTGATGGAGTTGATGATCCTGATTGGAGGTCGATCTCCGGGCTGCTCTTCCCTCCTCGGCGGTTCAGGTTGCGGCAGGGCCCTTGGCCGATCCTCTCTGCCTTCATGTCGACATCGAATGAACCTGTCGAGCCGACCTCATCTGATGAGCTCCTTGATCTCGTCCTGGAGTTGAATGCACTCCTTTGTATCGTGGCTGTTGGTGCAAAAATCTACTTGCATCGGAGAAGCTGGAGTCGAGGGAGCCGCGGTCGCCGTCGGGACCTGCAAAAGAAGTCTAAATCGGAGGTGGGGTTGCTCCGGCAAGACCCTCCGATGCTCAAGTCAGTTCTCTGCCTCAACAAGAATGGAGTGCTCGAACAGAAATTTTTAACAGAGTTTTGGGATAGAAAATAGAGCTTATGGAATAACGTATCTGGGGTCCCTTTTTATAGGCAGGGGGAGCAGCGGATTGATAGCGATTGTTTGTAACCGCCTCATCGTGGGCCGCACGACGCCAGAAGGAATTAATTGTGGAGAGTAGTGGAGTGGAATCATGGCCATCAACGGGGCATGCCTCATGGAGTCTGTTGCGGGAAGTGGAACGGCGCCCGTTGTCGCGACTTGCCAGAAGGTGGAGGACCTACGCCATATCCATCGCAGGTTGTGGAGCAGGATCATGGCCGTTACTACGGCCTGCCAGGGAGTGATGGAGCCGTGCGGAATCCATCACAGGAGGTGGAGCAGTGTCGTGGCCGTTGCTGTGGCCTACCAGTGGGCCCAGGCCTATCGGCCGAAGTTCGGCTGGAGTGTCTGGTGGAGAGAGGTGGCTGGCCACCCGTCTGAGAGGAGCTCAGAGTCTGGCTCCCGTAGGAGTCCGGACGAAGTCTTCTTTCAATCAGAGTTGGGGACGAAGCCCGACTCCCGTAGGAATCCGGGCGGAGTCCACCTACAATTGGCGTCGGGGGCGAAGTCCAGCTTTCGTGGGAGTCCGGGCGAAGCCTTCCAGCCGTTGAGGTTGGGGACGAAGTCCGGCTCCCGTAGGAGTCCGGACGGAGTCTGCCTGTAGCTGAAGTTGGAGACGAGATCTGGCTCCCGTAGGAGTCCGGTCGAAGTCTACCTGCGAGTGAAGTCATGGGCGAGGCTCGGCTCCCATGGGAGTCCGGGTGAAGCCTTCCCACAGTTGAGGTTGGGGACAAAGTCCGGCTCCCGTAGGAGTCCGGACTAAGTCTGCCTGTAGCTGGAGTTGGAGACAAGATTCGGCTCCCGTAGGAGTCGGGTCGAAGTCCACCTGCAATCGAAGTTGGGGATGAGGTCTGGCTCCCGTAGGAGCCTAGATAGAGTCTACCTATGGTCGAGGTCGAGGATGAAGCCCGGCTCCCGTGGGAGTCCGGGCGAAGCCTTCCAGCCATTGAGGTTGGGGACGAAGTCTGGCTCCCGTAGGAGTCCGGACGGAGTCTGCCTGTAGCTGGAGTTGGAGACGAGATTTGGCTCCCGTAGGAGTCTGATAGTTGTAAAAATCTGCCGTTGGTGAAGTTCGGCTGTTGGTGAGGTCCGAGGCAGTTCAGATTGGAGTTGAACCTGGCTGGAAGAAGTCTGGAAGAGATTTGGGGAGCAGCCGGCGGTCGTAGGAGGTCGGCTGGCGGCAGAGCTTAGTGAGCATTTGGGGCGGCTTGATAGACGACTGGGGGAACTCATGTTGAGAGAGTTTGGGGTGGTGCAGTGGGAGTTCGTCCGTCGGGGGAGTTCAGTCAGCACTATGGAAATCTGGCTGTTGGAGAAGTCCGGAGAGGTACCATCTGCAGTCGAAAACCGGATGAGTCTTGGGAGGATCAATCCTGCTGAGAACTTCGGCTGAGGGTATTTTATACCCAACAGTGGCCATGGTCACGATGGTAGAGGCAGAACATGTTAGGATTGTGCTTCTCAGGGTGTGTGTGCATCCTTTCCGGCCTTGGCAGCTGCTCCCTGACCTCCATCAGCACTTGGGTTTTCGAGGCATCGAGGGGGTATAGTTGCAAAACCTTCCTCGGGGAGAACCTCGTCGAGCCCAACGATCCGGGCTTCCCTGCCTGCATACCCGGGGAGGAGTATGGACACGCTTGTGCCCGGGAGGAGTTCGAGAACGTGGCCGAGCTTCTCTCGACCCTTTTTCGACTGTGGGCCTACTCGAGTCTCCCGCCTGCCGCTCTCTCGCGGTCTCCTCATCCTTCATTTTGAAAGCTTCTTTTGCTCGGGCGTACCCTTCGGCCCGAGCCAATAGGTCAGCAAAATCCCTGGGGTACTTCTTCTCCAGGGAGAACAAAAGGTCGTTCTTCTGAAGGCCGCCCTTCAGAGCGGCCATCGCTACCGACTGGTCCAAGTTTCGGACCTCCAGTGCGCGACATTGAAACGGTTGATGTAGGCCCGAATGGACTCCCCCTTCCTCTGCTTGATATTGATGAGAGACTCCGAATCCTTCTGGGGGCACCGACTGCTGACAAAATGGGTCACAAATTGGTGGCTCATCTAATCGAAGAAAAAGATGGTACCCGACTTCAGCACCGAGTACCAGTTCCTCGCCGCTCCCTTCAAGGTAGATGGGAAGGCTCGGCATAGAATCACGTCGGGTGCGCCATGAAGCAGCATCATCATCCGGAAGGCCTCTAGGTGGTCAATCGGGTCTGAAGTCCCGTCGTAGCTTTCAAACTGGGGAGCTTGAAGTTCGGTGGGATTGGCTCCTACATGATCATTTGAGAAAAGGGAGAGTCAGTACAAATATCCTCACCATAAGCGGGGGGAGCGTGGTGGAGTTCTTCGATCCGTCGGTTCATCTCCTGGAGTCTCCGGTCCAGAAAATCTTCTCGACTACGGGTCTCGAGGGTCCTCTGACAGAATGGGGGTAGAGATCTCCCAGGGGTGGAATCATGATCCGACTGAGGGCTCTCCACCCTCGGATTCATCTTTCCAGGAAAGACAGGGCGACTGGCCCAAGTGGCCCATCCCACCATCGGATTTTGGAGTTCCGATGACATTCTCTCCGGCCGCACTGACGCCTTGGGCTACTGCTGCTACTGCTGTATGGCCTGCATAGCTTCGGTGAGGTCTCTGACCTACTGCGCCAGCAGGTCAAATTACTCTGCGCCAACCACCGTTGTCGGAGGAGGAGGAGGAGGCTGGGAAACTGGAGGGGAGGCCGGAGCCTGAGATCTGGCCACGGAGGCCGTGGATCATCGCGTGGATGCCTTACAGGGAGGCATCGGGCAAGGACCTAGTGGAGGAAGGAGGAGAGGATGTCAGAAAAGATGTCCGGAGGTGGTCCCGTTGAGCGCTCCTTTAAGAACAAGGGTACTGCGAAGACACAGGCCCCTTCCTCTCGTGCCAATCCTATTAGTGCAAAAATTTGCCTGCATCAGAGAAGCTGGAGTCGAGGGAGTCACGGTCGCCGTCAGGACCTGCAAAGGAAGTCTAAACCGGAGGTGGGGTTGCTCCGACAAGATCCTCTGATGCTCAAGTCAGTTCTCTACCTCAACAAGAATGGAGTGCTCGAACGAAAATTTTAGCAGAGTTTCTAGGTAAAAATGAGATCTTATAGAATAACATATCTGGGGTCCCCCTTTTATAGGCGGAGGGGGCAACGGATTGATGGTGACATTTGTAACCGCCTGTCAGTACATCGTTCGGAGCCAAGAGGGATCTGTTACGAGGAGTAGTGGAGCAGGACCGTGGCCATTACTATGGCCTGCCACGTGGAGCATGTTGTAGGTAGTGGAGTGGCATCCGTTGTCGCCACTTGCCAGAGGGTGGAGAGACTGTGTGGCATTCGTCGCAGGAAGTGGAGCAGAGTCGTGGCGGTTACTGCACCCTGTCAGGGAGTGATGGAGCTGTGCAGAATCTGTCGCAGGGAAAGGAGCAGAGTCGTGGCCGTCACTGCGGCCTGCCAAGGGGCCCAGGCCTGTCGGCCGAAGTTTGGTTGGGGTCCGATCTCCGTAGGAGCCCGAACGGGAATCATTTGCCAAGGAGTCTCGGTCAAGGCCACTCGTGGTAGAGACTTGAAGTAGTTTGTTTGCCGCGGTGACTCGGAGTGGGTCGCTTATGACAGGAGCTTGAAGTCCAGCTCCCGTCGGAGTCCGGACAAGGTCTACCCGTGATTGAAGTCGTGGGTGGAGTCCGGCTTCCGTAGGAGTCCAGGCGAAGATGGCCTTCAGCCAGAGTCGGGGATGAGGTCCGGCTCCCATAGGAGCCTGGGCTGAGTCTACCTGCAATTGGAGTTAGGGGCGAAGTTTGGCTCCCTTAGGAGTCCGGACGAAGTCTACCTGCAATTGGAGTCGCGGGCGGAATCTGGCTCCCGTAGGTGTCCAGATGAAGTTTACCTACAATCGAAGCTGGGGAAGAGGTCTGGCTCCCGTAGGAGTCCGGGCGGAGTCTTCCTGCAGCCGGAGTTGGAGACGAGATCTGGCTCCCGTAGGAGCCCGGGCGAAGTCTACCTGCAATTAAAGTCAGGGGTGAAGTTCGGCTCCCTCAGGAGTCCGGACGAAGCTTACCAGCAGTCGAGGTCGAGGACGGAGCCCGACTCCCGTAGGAGTCTAGGCGAAGCCTTCCAGCAGTCGAAATCAGGGATGAAGTTCGGGCGAGGTCTTCCTGCGGTCGGAGTTGGAGACGAGGTCCGGCTCCCGTAGGAGTCCGGACGAAGTCTTCCCGCAACTGTAGTCGGAGACGAGATCTGGCTCCCGTAGGAGCCCGGGTGAAGTCTACCTGCAATTAAAGTCAAGGGTGAAGTCTGGCTCCCTTCGGAGTCCGGACGAAGCTTACCAGCAATCGGGGTCGAGGATGGAGCCCGGCTCCTGTAGGAGTCCGGGCGAAGCCTTCCAGCAATTAAGGTTGGGGATGAAGTCCGGCTCCCGTAGGAGTCCTGGCAGAGTCTTCCTGCAACCAGAGTTTGGGACGAGGTCCGGCTCCCGTAGGAGTCCGGGCGAAGTCTACCTGCAATTAAAGTCAGGGGTGAAGTTTGGCTCCCTCAGGAGTCCGAACGAAGCTTACCAGCAGTCGAGGTCGAGGACGGAGCCCGGATCTCGTAGGAGTCCGGGCGAAGCCTTCCAGCAGTCAAAATCAGGGACGATGTCCGGCTCCCGTAGGAGTCCGGGCAGAGTCTTCCTGCAACCAGAGTTGGGGACGAGGTCCGGCTCCCATAGGAGTTCGGGCGAAGTCTACCTGCAATTAAAGTCAGGGACGAAGTCCAACTCCCTTAGGAGTCCGGACGAAGCTTACCAGCAGTCGAGGTCGAAGGTGGAGCCCGGCTCCCGTAGGAGTCCAGGCGAAGCCTTCCAGCAGTTGAGGTCGTGGACGGAGCCCGGCTCCCGTAGGAGTCCGGGCGAAGCCTTCCAGCAGTTGAGGTCGTGGGCGGAGTCCGGCTCCTGCGGAGTCCGGCTCCCGTAGGAGCCGAACGAAGTCTAGTAGATGTAGGAATCTGTCGTTGGTGAAGTTCAGCCATTGACGAAGTTTGGGGTAGTTCGGATTGGAGTTGAATCTGACTGGAAGAAGTCTGGAAGGGATTCGGGGAACAGCTGATAATCATAGAAGGTCGGCCGACGGCGGGGCCCAGTGAGCACTTGGGGCAGCCTAATACATGGCTGGGGGAACTCGCGTTGAAGGAGTTCGGGTGGTGCAGTGGGAGTTCGTCCGTTGGGGGAATTCAGTCAGCACTGTGGAAATCCGACTGTTGGAGAAGTCCGGAGAGATACCATCCGCAGTCGAAAGCCGGAGGAGTCTTGGGAGGGTCAATCCTGTTAAGAACTTTGGCTGAGGGTATTTTATACCTAACAATTTCTATGGAAACTCTTTTCTATCAATCATACTACTGTGGCTACAGATTTTCAGACTTAGTCTCTCAAATCTCATAAGACTACTCTTCTCTATCAAGATCGATAGATTCCATCTTGATACGTATCCTACTCCTACAGTGGACCGACTATCGCCAACATCCATTATAAGTGCTCATTGAGACCCATATTTATGTGTTAGTCAAACTCCAGCAGCCTCACTGCGAGTAGTAGTACCATCTCAGATCAAAAGATCATTCATACAACTACAGCATCAAGACAATCACTGATGATTGAATAGAAATTCAAGTGATCTCTCGTATGATCATGCTCAGTATTAGTTGTTCTCTAACAACTACCCACACTCATTATCCAGTATCTCTATACTGTAGACTAGAGACTCATCTATCTCGAAAAAAGTGATCTGTGTGTTGGTTTATTCAGATTGATCACCGTCCTCATGATGATCCTATGATCAAGAGCATTTAGGAATTAAATATATGTCTTTAATTCTCAATACTTTGAGAATATATATCGAAAGTTAATTTCATGGATGATTCAAGGACCCATTATACTTGAATGAAGAATAAATTTATCCTTTTATTGATCAAATTAATATATTAAGTATAAAATTATATCCTAAATTTATTATAATGTGTCAACCATATTGACTTCTAGGACATACATCTAACAGTTGATACGACAAGCACCAAAGATTTCTCATCAAGAATGTAATATGAAGAAGCTCAATAATATAAGAAAATACGATATAAAAAGTTTTTACTATTGTTGGGTGTAAACCCCCCCCCAGCCGAAGTATGTGTCAGGAGTGACCCCTCGGGGATTCTACCGACGTCCGACCTACAGCACCAGGAAGACTTCGTTCGGACTCCTACGGGAGCCGGACTCCATCTCCAACCTTGACAGCAGAAAGACTTCGTCCGGACTCCTACGGGAGCCGGACTCCATCTCCAACTTCGGCTACAGAAAGACTTCGTCCGGACTCCTACGGGAGCCGGACACCATCTCCCACCTCGACAACGGGAAGACTTCGTTCGGACTCCTACGGGAGCCGGACTCCATCTCCAACTTCAACTACAGGAAGACTTCGTCCGGACTCCTACGGGAGTGTAGGAGTCCGGACTCCATCTCCAACTTTGACTACAGGAAGACTTCGTCCGGGCTCCTACGGGAGCCGGACTCCATCTCCAACATCGACAGTGGGAAGACTTCGTCCGGACTCCTACGGGAGCTGGACTCCATCTCCAACTACGACTACAGGAAAACTTCATCCGAACTCCTACGGGAGCCAGACTCTGTCCTCGACTTCAGCAGTAGAAAGACTTCGTCTGGACTCCTACGGGAGCTGGACTCCATCACCAACTACGACTATAGGAAGACTTCGCCCAGACTCTTACGGGAGCCAGACTTTTGCCCTGAACCAGACTTTTGCCTTGAACTCCTGCTGAAGGTCTCGATCGAGATTCCTCGACAAATGATCTCCATCCGGGCTTCTGCGGAAATCAGACCCCTACCGAACTTCAGCCGACAAGTCTGGACCCACTGGCAGGCCGGAGCCACAGCCACGACTCTGCTCCACTTCCTGCGATGGATTCTGCGTGGCTCCACCACCCCCCACGATAGGCTCCATGCGGCAGGCCACAGTAATGGCCGCGAATCTGCTCCACTCCCTGCGGCGGATGCTGCGCGGCTCCACTACTCCCTGTCAAGTCACGACAACGAACGTCGCTCCACTCCCCGCAACTGATTCCATGTGGCGAGCCATGGTGATAGCCACGACTCCATCCCATTACTCCTCATGATAAATTCTTCTTGGCCCCGTGCGGCCTACGACGAGGCGATTACGAACAATCACTATCAATCCGTTGCTCCCCCTGCCTATAAAAAGGGACCCCAGATACATTATTCTATAAGCTCTCATTTTTACCTAAAAACTCTGCTAAAATTTTTGTTCGAGCACTCCATTCTTGTTGAGGCAGAGAACTGACTTGAGCATCGGAGGATCTTACCGGAGCAACCCCACCTCCGGTTTAGACTTCCTTTGCAGGTCCTGGTGGCGACCGTGACTCCCTCGACTCCAGCTTCTCCGACGTAGGCAGATTTTTGCACCAACAACTGTATTTACAAAAGTTTTGTGATTACCTGAATGGATGACAAAAGAATTTATTACATGAGGTCACGACCAATCCTGACCTCTGAAGCTTCATCGAAAACTATCTCATGAATCTTCGCACCATCAAGATCGAGCTTGCGAATCTCCACCCTCGAGACCTACATCGGGGGGTGGAAGACTCAGTGTTGCCATCAGGTGAGAAGCTGGAAAGATCAAGCCTTGGGAATGCCACTTTGATTCGATTCTTGCACGTCCAAAAGTCAACTATGCAGCCCACATCAAACATATATCAGACCATATTATCCAGAGATGCAGGGTCGACTAGTCCTTATCCGACCAAGTCTTGGGACCTTGTGACCACTGGCCGACTTTCCCTCAGCCTGTATTCGATAGCCGTATTCTCTGAGTGCTCAAGTCTGGAGATCTTCTCTCGGGCAACATGAAGGTCCTTCCAGAGCTATGCCATATGATTCATAAAATGACACCTAGCTTCTTTGACGACAGCCTCCGACGACTCCAATTTCAAAATCCTTCCTTGAGTTGAGCCGAGCTGACTATGAAAGTGGAGCTATTTGGCAGTGGCACCTCAGGTGGCTTTCTCAATGAGTTTCAACAACCTCACGGATTCAGCAGCTAGCTGAGCCTTCTCCATGGAATGTGCCTTGTCATTCTGACGAATTGTTGACCTCAACCGTGCGATTTCCACCGAAGCCTCGTCGAGCATCTTCTTGGTCTTCATCTCTCTTTCTTCTGGATGGTAGCTTTCTTATTTAACTCCTTGACCTTCTTTTTTGGGTCACTTATGTGAGCCTTAATCCACATAGCAGAAGCTATCGATAAAGGCTCGTCAGCAGGAACTGAAGGAATATAGCTGTCGAGGACATGTTGGCATGACTGAACATGTTGGCATGACTGAACAAACATATGAAGAACCACATGAATTTAAAAAGGTATAAAATTTTATTTCATCGATGAAAACTTTTTATAGGAAAAGACAGAAAAAAATACAAGGTGTCTCATTTTTCGACATCATCCTGAGAGCTAAGAGAGCTCGGGGCAGCTGTTAATGGACTCGAGTGCACTTCAGTTGAAGGAGTTACCCTTGGAATTGAAATATCAGCATTAGAGACCTCCACCATCACATTTTCACTCTCGGGTAGTCCTTTGATGACTATAGACTCAGAGAAAATTAGGTCCCCTTCAGCTCCCTCTTCTCCTCAGGGAGCCAAGCAGCCACGCGACAACAGCAGTCTTCATATCTAGTCTTATGCTCCACATTAAAGGCCTCCTGACTGAACATGATCTTAGCATCATGAAACTCCTTTGACACCTTAAAGCTCTCAACCACCTGAGCATTCTCCCATGCAAAATCCATCAAGGCCCTGAAACTCTCCACTGTCAATCAATGGGCCTCGATAATTCACCCCTCGACCTCCTGCTTGGCATCGGCAACCTGATCCCTGGCCACCTTTTCAATCTTTA
This sequence comes from Elaeis guineensis, assembly GCF_000442705.2. Classification (NCBI taxonomy): domain Eukaryota; kingdom Viridiplantae; phylum Streptophyta; class Magnoliopsida; order Arecales; family Arecaceae; genus Elaeis; species Elaeis guineensis. The sequence goes on from NC_025998.2 coordinate 90,297,601, forward strand.
CAACCATGGTGATGGCCTCCCATAGCTCCTCCTCCCTCCGAGTAAGATCGGTATTCATCTTATTCAGTACCTCCTTCAGGTGCTCAACCTCTCCCCTAGCCGCCTCAGTTTGCACATGTACCTCTACAGTGGCAGACTTAGTCTGTCGGTGCAGATCTTTCATCATCTCTACTCTACATGTGTGGTTCAGAAAGATGATCAAAAAGTATAGCACCTGCACCAAAGCCATGTCAGGAAAGGAGATGAAGAAGAGAGAAGGAATCAAAGAACAATAAAAGGAGCAAGGGAAGCACCTGATGCATGATAGTCATAGAATGTCACTATAGGTCATCAAAATCCATGCTATTGATCCCCTCCAGCTCCGTGGGAGGATCGTTCTCTCAATCAACTCCCTAACGACCTTCCAATCATCAAAAGTTACAATCTCAAGGATCGAACGGAGGTGAGTATTCTTGTCGACCTGATCTTTTGGGGGAGGTAGTCTGCTTGGGCTGACAACCGGAGAAGGCCAAACCCCATCTCTACATGGGGACACAGGAGGAGTTAGAGAACAAGCTATAGATGGTGGAGATGCTTGCATCTAAGCGATAGAGATGGGGGCCGTGGCCATCGATGGTGGGCCCGAGCGAGCGGCGGTCACCACCATGATGGCGGCCTCGATTGTTGAGGCCCACTCGGCCAAAACTTCTTTTCGATCGATCGCGATAACATTTGGCTTCTTGGAGGTGCCTTTGGATGATGGAGCCTTCCTCTTCTTTGGAAAGTTCCTCTTCATCTTGGCTGGATCCTCAGGCCTAATCTCTGCAATCACCGAAACATGATCAGGAACAGAAAAGAAAGAAAATAAAAAAAATGAATGATTACACTACTCACCCCTGGGGTCGGCTTGGCCAAGCCCCACATTATAGAGGGATTCATCAAACAACAACTCATCGATGGAGGGAACTTTGAAATCCCTAAGGATCTTAAAATGATCCTCTTCCTCAGCCCCAATTTTAAAACTCGAAAGGTGGAAGCTTTTGGCTGACCACAGCTCAGCAAGTCCAAATCACCCACTGAGGAGCACAAAATAAAAAGAAACCACTCCTTCCATCTGTAAATAGAGGAAGGAGCACCTTTTATCAGAAAAGAGATGCCCCTCTAAGAAGAGAAGCACCACCAGTCCTTGGCATATGGATGCCTCTTGATAGTGAAGAAGGAACAAAAAAGAAAGACAAATGGCCGAATGCTGGCCATGATGCAGATGACCAAAAAATCCACTACAAATCTAAGAAAATTTGGGACAACTGCACAAAGAAAAAGGCCATAGAAGTAGAAAATGTCAAGGATGAGAGGGAGAATAGGGAATCTCAAGCCTGCTTAGAGTGCCTCTTCAATCACACCAAGCCGACCAGGAGGCAAGTTATTCATTCAATCGCCAGCCCTAAGGAGTTCTAACATAAACTCTGGGGGGGGACTCTATATCAAATCCGTATCCAACAAAAGTCATTCAAATTTAGTATGGAGCCAAAAGCACTAGGCCCAATCTCACTCCATTTCCTGATTGGGTTCTCAGGATTCATCGTCCGAGAGGATTGATCTCCCACAGAATTGCTAGAACCCACCATTTAAATCAAAGTGAAGAAGCTGAAAAAGCAGTCTGGAGGAAAAACAATGAAGAAAAAAATAGATAGGCAAGGAAGGATGAACAAAAAAACCTACCTGACAAGAAGGACAAATGGAGGAGGAATAGAAGGGTGGAAAAACATCCAAGAGGCTGCAGCAAAAATGGCACAGTGGTGACCTAGACAAAGAAGATAGAAAAAAGAGAGAAAAAATAAAAGGGGCTAGGAACAATCGAAGAGTCTAGAACAGGCTTGTCCCTTACTTACGATCAAAGGAAAATAATCCGCAGAGATATCAAATCATTTTCTGCCAAATAACATGTGGCATGTGGCATCTCCTTATTTGTTAATCACAGCCATTAGTTGGCCAAATCGATGCCGCACTCCAAAAAAAAGATTTTGAATCGATGCTCATTTAATTCAGCTATGATGGTTTGGCCATGACACTTCACATCCACCCCAAAAATCATGCACATCCCATCAATCGAAAAGTCTCTTCATATCTTCGGCTTAAGGAAGTAGGTGTACTCTCTTCGCCTGACCAAAGCTCAAACTTGAGAGTAGAGGGCACATGTTGGAGGACATTTCACATGGGCCAATGATATGAAAAAACCCAAGGCCCAAAATATCCCAGCCTAGTAGGCCCACCTACTGGCGTCTGTCAGCCAATCATTAGCCATGGCCTTTGTCATTTCATCACTGACTAGTTCTTGACTTCTACCCATCAGTACTCTATAGCCTGAGCAGATGAAGACTTACCGATTGATGCTCGATAACACTCCCCAAAACCATCAATAGGTTAGGCTGAAGATCATCGACATGCTCGAATGATTAGCTCAATCTAACCAGATAATGGTCTCCAATCGATTACATCCAACCGACCAGCTTTTTGCTGCTGCACAGACCCTGACTCTGGACTTTCCCATCTAAAATTGATGGCATAGAGCATCCAACTTCTAATCATGATCGATCAGTCTTTGATTCACTGACATCAGTTGGCATACTAGTTCAAAATTCAACACATACCAGGTAATAACTGTTACAAAATGGATAAGGCAATTGTTGGTTCAAAAATCTGCTTGCGCCGGAGAAGCTGGAGTTGGGGAAGCCGCGGTCGCCGTCGGGACCTGCAAAGGAAGTCTAAACCGGAGGTGGGGTTGCTCCGGCAAGACCCTCCGACGCTCAAGTCAGTTCTCTGCCTCAACAAGAATGGAGTGCTCGAACGGAGAATTTAGCAGAGTTTTGAGATAAGAAATGAGCTTATCCAATAACGTATCTGAGTCCCCCTTTTATAGACAGAGGAAGCAACGAATTGATGGCGACGTTTGTAACCGTCTGGCAGTGGACTGCCCAGGGTCAGGCGGAGTTTGCTGCGAAGCGTAGTGGAACGGACCCGTGGCTATCGCTGGGGTGTGCCACGTGGAGTCTGCCGCATGAAGTGGGGCGGCATTTTGCCGTCGTGACTTGCCAGTGGATGAGAGAATCGCACAGTATCCGTTGCAGGAGGTGGAGCAGGATCGTGGCCGTTTATCGTGGCTGGTCAGGTAGTAATGGAGCCGCGCGAGATCCGTCATGGGGAGTGGAGCAGTGCTGCGATCGTTACTGCGGCCTGTCAGGGAGTGGTGGAGCTGCGCGAAATCCGCCGCAGGAGATGTAGCAGAATCGTGGCCGCGATCGTGGCCTGGGAGTGCTGATACTGATCTGTCGGCTGAAGTTCGGCAATGGTCATAGTCTGACCACCGTAGAGGTCCGGATGAAGACTGTCTGCAGCCGTTGGAATCGAGGACGGAGCTCGGCTCCCGTAGGAGTCCGGGCGAAGTTTTCTTGCAGTCAAGGTTAAAGGCAAAGTCTGGCTCCTGTAGGAGTCCGGACGGGGCTTACCAGCAATTAACGTTGAGGATGGAGCCCGGCTCCCGCGGGAGTCCGGGTGGAGCTGTCCTGTAGTCGATGTCGGCGGTGGAGCCCGGCTCCCGTAGGAGTCCGGGCAGAGTCTGCTTGCGGCTGAAGCTGTTGGCGTCGAGGATGAAGCCCGGCTCCCATAAGAGTCCGGGCGAAGTCTCCCTGCAATTAAAGTCAGAGGGGGGGTCCGGCTCCCGTAGGAGTCCGGACGAGACCTACCAGCGGTTGATGCTGAGGACGGAGCTCGGCTCCCGTGGGAGTCCGGGCGAAGCTGTCCTGTAGTCGATGTCGGCGGCGGAGCCCGGCTCCCGTAGGAGTCCGGGCGGAGCTATCCTGTAGTCGATGTCGGCGGTGGAGCCCGACTCCCGTAGGAGTCCGGGCGGAGCTGTCCTATAGTCGATGTCAGCGGCGGAGCGAGTCCGAGCGGAGCTGTCCTGTAGTCGATGTCGGCGGCGGAGCCCGACTCCCGTAGGAGTCCGGGCGGAGCTGTCCTGTAGTCGATGTCGGTGATGGAGCCCGGCTCCCGTAGGAGTCCGGGCGGAGCTATCCTGTAGTCGATGTCGGCGGCGGAGCCCGGCTCCCGTAGGAGTCCGGGCGGAGCTGTCCTGTAGTCGATGTCGGCGGTGGAGCCCGGCTCCCGTAGGAGTCCGGGCGGAGCTGTCCTGTAGTCGATGTCGGCGGCGGAGCCCGGCTCCCGTAGGAGTCCGGGCGGAGCCTGCTTGCGGCTGAAGCTGTTGGAGTTCTCGGTGACGGAGTCCGGCTCCCGTAGGAGCCCGGGTGAAGTTGTTGTGTAGTCGATTCCACTGAGGACTTCGGCTGTGGGTATTTTATACCCAACACCAGTCCCCCTACTTTCGAGTTTGAATTTCAAACGAAGGAAGTACAGAGAGAGAGATGGGCACAGCCGAAATCGTCCCTTCGAATCCTGCGCACTGCCGCCTTCGGATATTTTGGCATTAAATGTGCGCGTGCCGGAGTCTTTTAGAATTGAAGCGGTACGAGGGGACGCTTCGAAATTCCCGCAGGTACTCTGGCCTAGGTACGGTGCAATTATGATTCTGCCAACCGTCAGCTGCTTTTAGCCGTCCGCCAGGGGGAGTGGGACACGTGTCGGATGTGGACTGGCCTGGGGGATTCGCGATCATTATGGCGCCGGATCCCAGGGTGGTCTATTTAAACCCGTCCTCCCCCCTTTAGGCGTCCTACTCCATTCCTGAGTTTTCGCTGGTGTCTGTCTTCTCTTCGAGAGCCCTGCTTTAGTGAGCGTCTCGAGCCGTAGGCGCCCCCTGTTTTTCGTCCCCCAGGTCCCTCAGAGTAATATAGGTTAGTGCCAACCTCCCTCTCACCGCCTAGGGGCTTCTTTTCTCATCATTACTTTTGTGCATCCCTCTGAGTTAGTCTTCGGCCTCTCGTTCCCCTTTCGGTCTGTCTTTTTAGGGTCCTTTAGATCCTCCCTTCGAAACTACCCAAAATGGCCTCTGGCTCTTCTGCTCCCGGCAGTTCCGAGAGTTCTTCTGCTTCAAACCCCCAGGTCCCTGTCTCTGTGGACGAACCCGCATCCGGGGCTGGGCCTCGCCCGGTTTTCGCACCGGGCGTTATTCCATGTTCCTCGACTTCGGAGGAACTCCTTCTGATAAGGGTTCAGTATGGGGTTCCTCCGGAGTACGACCTGGAGCTACCTGGCCCCTCTGACCGGGCCAGCACGCCTCCTCCCGGTCGTTTTTGTTTGTATCAGGAAGCATTCCATGTCGGACTCCGACTTCGGCTTCCTGCCTTTGTCGCTGCTTTCTTTCGCTTCTTGGACATCTCTCTCGCTTTCGTGGCCCCAAATTCCTTTAGATTTTTGATAGGGTTTCTCTCCCTCTGCCACATAGTCGAGGTTCAGCCATCTCTCTCCTTGTTTAGGCATTTTTATACCTTCAAACGCCATCCTTCGGTGAAGGACTGGTGGTACTTCTCCCCCCAGTTTGGTAAGAAGGGGTTACTGAAAGGTGCCCCTTCTTCGATTCACAATTGGAAGGGGAAGTACCTCTTCGTCCACTGCCCAACCTTGGAACTGGGCCTGCCCCCTTGGGGTTCTCTGAGGGATTCCGTCCGTCGGGCTCCCAGCCTGGGGGAGGACGACCTCCAGGCCGCCCAGAAGCTTCTAACTTATCCCGCTCCTTCCCTTCCTAATCTTCTGAGGGAGCAGCTTCTTTTCAACATCGGCCTGAGCCCCCAGGATCCAGCGAGTATTCGTCTTATCTTTTCTTTTCTTGCCTTCCTCTTCTTCTTCTCTTTACTTCTTTTTCCCTCCCACTCTCTTCTTTTTCTTTCTTTTTTTCTCTTCTTTTTTTTTTTTTTTTTTTTTTTTTTTTTTTTTTTAGCAATGGACGCCGAAGCAACGTGGATGCTCGCCAAGGGCATGAGAGCTCAGAAGAGAAAGGGCGCGGCGGCCTCCGGATCGGCGAAGAGGGCCAGGGCGGAGGAGATGAGCTTGGCTGCGCCCGTCCAGGCGGCCCCAGCCATCGACATTCCTTCAGATGCCGAGCCAGTGGCTCCCCGGGCCTCCTCGAGGAGCCCACCGACTGGGGCCCCCTCTCCGGGGGTTCGCTCCACGGAGGTGCCCGCCGCGGGGAGGAGGAGGAAATCGGTGGCTCGCAGGACGAGTAGCCACCGAGCTGCTGTAGACGAGTCTGTCTTCTCCGAGGAGGGGTCGGAGAATCCCTTCAATGATAGGGACTTGATCAGGCGGTTGATCGACGGCTGCATCCTGTCCGACGTCGTGGGGAGGATCGACCGCGTCGATCCTGAGCAGTGGGCTTGGGACTCTTTGGGGTCCTTCCTCGAGGTAAATGGATCTTTATTTACACGGTCACTCGACCTCTGTCATAATTCTCTATCCGTCCTTACAGATTGGGCACCAGCTCTTCGCCTATATCGAGGCGGTGAGCCACATGAGGAGGGACATCATCCAGGTGGAGGAACGCTGCCAAGCCGAGGTTGCCCGCTTCCAAGCAAAGTCGGCTGAAGTAGTCGCCCTCCAGGAGGCCCTGGAAAGAGAGAAGCAGGCCCGGGAGGAGGAGAGGCAGATCTTGGAGGAGTCGGCGAGGAAGGTGGAGGCTGAGGTCGCCCATTTGGTCGAGCAAACTCCGGTCCTGGTCTCGGAGGCCAGGGCCCTTGCGGTGGAGGAATTCAAGGCCTCCACGGAGATGAGGGACCTGAATGTCCAGTTCGGCCAGGAGGCGTTCACCAAGGGGTTCGAGCTCTGCCAAGAGAAGGTGGCCAGCAAATTCCCCGAACTTGACCTCGGCTTCCTCGAGGAGTCCGAAGATGAGGCCGGCCCCTCATCTGCCGCCACCACGGTCGCACCCCCCGCATCGGGTTCTCCACCTCCCACCCCTGAGGTCTGAGACCTCCGATCTTGTGCCCTTATTTTATCGCAATATTTCCTTTCTGTTTGTCTTCATAATTATTCAATCAATAAAGTCGAATTTCTTGTTGTGGATGGCTTCTCCTTCCCCCTCCTCCTTCTTTCTACTTTTCTCCTTGCAATGAGTCGTTCCCTGATGCTTTTGCCTTCCGATGGCAGTGCCCTGCAGAAGCACTCCCCTTGCCCCTGGGGGTCCCGCTGAAATCGACAATCCAGCGGCTGAAAAAAGAGGTCCTTCACCTGACGAAGAAGTTGAAGAAGACGGAAGGCGAACTTCGCAAATCGAGAGAAGGCCATTCTGAAGCCGCCGCTGAGGCCGCCCACTTCCGAAGTCTCCATGTGAAGGCGATCATGGATTACAGCCGGAGGAAGGTGAACTTCGCAAAGGAACTCGAGGAGTGCAAGAAGAGCACCAGCGACCGTATTTGGGCTCAAGAAGCCAGGATCAGCACCCTTAAGGTGGAACTGTCAGTTGCGAAGAGGAAGATCGGCCAGCTGGATGGAAATTCATCCCGGCTCTTGGCCCGGGTCGATGATGAGCAGAAGTGGTCGCAGAAGGTCTCCGACCTTCAGAAGCAGCTTCAAGACGCTGAGATGAGCCATGATGTTCAGCGGGCCAGCTGGCGCCGGTAGGTGGAAGAGTATAAAGGGAGATTCCAGACGGCGGCCGACGAAGTCGTTCATCTCCAGAGGCAGCTGGCTAACAGGGCGCAGCTTACTTCCGCCCAAGATTCTGAAGAGATCCAAGCCCTGAGAGGCACTGTTGAAGGGATTTCTGTCTCCCTCGGGGAAAAGTCAGCCGAGCTGCAACAAGTGAAGATCCAACTGGCTCTTGAGCGGCGGGCCGTCGCAGACGCGGAGGCGAAGTCCGAAGTTTTGAGGAAGAGGCGTCGAGAAGCGGAGGCTGAGAGCCAGCAACTTCGTCGGGCGCTCCAGGATGCACTGCGAAAGAGGGAAGAGCTAGAAGGAGAAATAGAGAATCTGAGGCAGTCCTGGTTGAGGGACGGAATAGATAACCCTAGGTCGGAGGGAGCAGGGCCTCCTTAGAGCTCTTTTTGCCTTTCTGTCTTATCACGTAGTTACTTCCTTTTTGTCGTTTTGCCCTCCTTTCCTTGGCCTTCCTGGCTTTGTAGTGTGTATATCGAAAATGGAATAAAAAGAGCATTTTGCGTTACCTCGTCCGCGCACTGCACTAATATCGCTGTCTGTCGAACCCTTCTTGCCATCTGTCTTGCCTGATGTTGACATCATTGGGAGGGGGCTTTTTCCTTTCATCTGATCTTGTTAGCCGGCCAGGTTTCGCCATCATTAGCCCTCACTGCAGAAGTCATGGATGGAGCCCGACTCTCGTAGGAGCCCGGCTGAAGTCTTCCTTGGGGGTGGAACTCGGCTCCCGTAGGAGTCCGGGTGAAGTCTTCCTCGCGGGCAGAACCCGGCTCCCGTAGGAGTCTGGGTGAAGTCCTCTTTGCGTGCGGAACCTGGCTCCCGTAGGAGTCCGGGTGAAGTCTTCCTTGTGGGCGGAACCCGGCTCCCGTAGGAGTCCGGGTGAAGTCTTCCTTGTGGGCAGAACCCGGCTCCCGTAGGAGTCCGGGTGAAGTCTTCCTTGCGGGCGGAACCCGGCTCCCGTAGGAGTCCGGGTGAAGTCTTCCTTGCGGGCGGAACCCGGCTCCCGTAGGAGTCCGGGTGAAGTCTTCCTTGCGGGCGGAACCCGACTCCCGTAGGAGTCCGGGTGAAGTCCTCTTTGCGTGCGGAACCCGGCTCCCGTAGGAGTCCGGGTGAGGTCTTCCTTGCGGGCGGAACCCGGCTCCCGTAGGAGTCCGGGTGAAGCCTTCCTTGCGGGCGGAACCCGGCTCCCGTAGGAGTCCGGGTGAAGTCTTCCTCGCGGGCGGAACCCGGCTCCCGTAGGAGTCCGGGTGAAGCCTTACTTGCGGGCGGAACCCGGCTCCCGTAGGAGTCCGGGTGAAGTCTTCCTCGCGGGTGGAACCCGGCTCCCATAGGAGTCCGGGTGAAGTCTTCCTTGTGGGCGGAACCCGGCTCCCGTAGGAGTCCGGGCCTTCCATTTTGCTCGAGCCGGTGTGAGGTTCTCCCCTCGTTACCAGCCTGGCTGTGGGGGCGCGTTAGGGCACTGTAAGGCCTCTCCCCCCATCCGGTCTAAAAGAACCGGGCCTTCGACTTTGCTCATGTCAGGACGAGGTTCTCCTCCTGTTCCTGACATGGCTGTGGGGGCACATTAGGGTGTTGTAAGGCCTCTCCCCCCATCTGATCTAAAAGAATCGGGCCTTTGACTTTGCTCATGTCAGGACGAGGTTCTCCTCCTGTTTCTGACATGGCTGTGGGGGCACATTAGGGCGTTGTAAGGCCTCTCCCCCCATCCGATCTAAAAGAACCGGGCCTTTGACTTTGCTCATGTCAGGATGAGGTTCTCCTCCTGTTCCTGACATGGCTATAGGGGCACATTAGGGCGTTGTAAGGCCTCTCCCCCCATCCGATCTAGAAGAATCGGGCCTTTGACTTTGCTCATATCAGGACGAGGTCCTCCTCCTGTTCCTGACATGGCTTTGTTTTTGGAGGGATCATATCCAGCCATAATAAATCCACGCCAGGTGGGAAGGGCACGTTAGGTAAAAAGGAAAGTAGATTCAAGGTGAAATCGTAAGTGATACATTTATAGTTTTTTCGCTTCTCCTTGAGGCCCTCCGGTGATGGAGTCGATGGTCCCGATGGGAGGCCGGTCCCCGGGTTGCTCCTCCCTTCTCTGCGGTTCAGGCTGTGGGAGGGCTCTTGGCCGGTCTCCTCTACCCTCAGGCCTGCGGCGGATGAATCTGTCGAGTCGACCTCGCCGAATAAGCTCCTCGATCTCATCCTGGAGCTGGATGCATTCTTCGGTGTCGTGGCCGTGGTCGCGGTGGTAGAGGCAGAACTTGTTGGGGTTGCACTTCCCGGGATGTGTGCGCATCCTCTCCGGTCTAGGGAGCTGCTCCCTAACCTCCATTAGTACCTGGGCCTTCGAGGCGTTGAGGGGGGCGTAGTTGCGAAATCTCCCTGGTGGGGAGCCCCGCCGAACCCCACGGTCCGAGCTTCTCTGCCTGCGTGCCCGAGGTGGAGTTTGGGCGCGCTTATGTCCAGGAGGGGATCGGGAACGTGGTCGAGCTTCCTTTGGCCTTTTCTCAACTGCGGGCTTACTCGAATCTCCTGCTTGACGCTCCCTCGCTGTCTCTTCGTCCTTCATTTTGAAGGCTTCTTCCGCTCGGGCGTATCCTTCAGCCAGAGCCAGTAAATCGGCAAAATCCCTGGGGTACTTCTTCTCCAGGGAGAACAAAAGATCATTCTTCTGAAGGCCACCTTTCAGGGCGGCCATGGCGACTGACTGGTCCAAGTTCCAGACCTCCAACGCCGCGATGTTAAAGCGGTTGACGTAGGCCCGTATAGACTCCCCTTCCCTCTGCTTGATGTTGATGAGGGACTCCGAACCCTTCCGGGGGTGCCGGCTGCTGACAAAATGGGCCACAAATTGGTGGCTCATTTGATCGAAGGAAAAGATGGTACCCGACTTCAAAGCCGAGTACCAGTTCCTCGCTGCTCCCTTCAAAGTAGACGAAAAAGCCCGGCATAAGATGGCGTCAGGAGCGCCGTGAAGCAGCATCATCGTCCGGAAGGCCTCCAGATGATCAACCAGGTCCGAAGTCCCGTCGTAGCTTTCGAACTGGGGAAGCTTGAAGTTTGGCGGGATTGATTCCTGCATGATCATTTGAGAGAAGGGAAGGTCAGTACAAATATCCTCACCATGAGCGGGGGGTGCATGGTGGAGTTCTTCAATCCATCGGTTCATCTCCTGGAGCCTCCGGTCCAGAAAATCCTCTCGACTTCGAGTCTCGAGGGTCCTCTGGCAGAGCGGGGGCAGGGATCTTCCAGGGGTGGAGTCGTGGTCTGATTGAGGGCTCTCTACCCTCGGATTTATTTTCCCGGGAAGGACGGGGTGGCTGGCCCAGGTGGCCCGCCCCACCATCGGGTTCTGACATTCCGGAGATGCCCTTTCCGGGTGCACCGACGCCTGTGGTTGCTGCTGCTGCATTGCTTGCACAGCTTCGACGAGGCCTCTGACGTGTTGTGCCAGCAAGTCAAATTGCTCCGCGTCGACCGCCGCCGCCGGAGGAGGAGGAGGAGGCTGGGAAACAGGAGGGGAGGCCAGAGCCTGAGATCTGGCCGCAGAGGTCGTGGACCGTCGTGTGGATGCCTTGCGTGGAGGCATCGAGCGTAGATCTCGCGGGGGGAAAATTAGGAGTGGGTGTCGGAGAGTCTATCGGAGGTGACTCCGTTGAACACTCCTTTAAGAACAAGGGTACCGCGAAGACACGCCCTTCCTCTAGCGCCAATCCTGTTGGTGCAAAAATCTGCTTGCGCCAGAGAAGCTGGAGTTGGGGAAGCCGCGGTCGCCGCCGGGACCTGCAAAGGAAGTCTAAACCGGAGGTGGGGTTGCTCCGGCAAGACCCTCCGACGCTCAAGTCAGTTCTCTGCCTCAACAAGAATGGAGTGCTCGAACGAAAAATTTAGCAAAGTTTTGAGATAAGAAATGAGCTTATCCAATAACGTATCTGAGTCCCCCTTTTATAGACGGAGGAAGCAATGAATTGATGGCGACGTTTGTAACCGTCTGGCAGTGGACTGCCCAGGGTCAGGCAGAGTTTGCTGCAAAGCGTAGTGGAATGGACCCATGGCTATCGCTGGGGCGTGCCACGTGGAGTCTGCCGCATGAAGTGGGGCGGCGTTTTGCCGTCGTGACTTGCCAGTGGATGAGAGAATCGCGCAGTATCCGTTGCAGGAGGTGGAGCAGGATTGTGGTCGTTTATCGTGGCTGGTCAGGTAGTAATGGAGCCGCGCGAGATCCATCATGGGGAGTGGAGCAGTGCTGCGATCGTTACTGCGGCCTGTCAGGGAGTGGTGGAGCTGCGCAGAATCTGCCGCAGGAAATGTAGCAAAATCGTGGCCGCGATCGTGGCCTGAGAGTGCTGATACTGATCTGTTGGCTGAAGTTCGGCAGTGGTCATAGTCCGGCCACCGTAGAGGTCCGGATGAAGACTGTCTGCAGCCGTTGGAATCGAGGACAGAGCCCGGCTCCCGTAGGAGTCCGGGCGAAGTTTTCCTGCAGTCAAGGTTAAAGGCGAAGTCTGGCTCCTGTAGGAGTCCGGACGGGGCTTACCAGCAATTAACGTTGAGGACGGAGCCCGGCTCCCGCGGGAGTCCGGGTGGAGCTGTCCTGTAGTCGATGTCGGCGGCGGAGCCCGACTCCGGTAGGAGTCCGGGCAGAGTCTGCTTGCGGCTGAAGCTGTTGGCGTCGAGGATGAAGCCCGGCTCCCATAAGAGTCCGGGCGAAGTCTCCCTGCAATTAAAGTCAGAGGGGGGGTCCAGCTCCCGTAGGAGTCCGGACGAGACCTACCAGCGGTTGATGCTGAGGATGGAGCCCGGCTCCCGTGGGAGTCCGGGCGAAGCTGTCCTGTAGTCGATGTCGGCGGCAGAGCCCGGCTCCCGTAGGAGTCCGGGCGGAGCTGTCCTGTAGTCGATGTCGGCGATGGAGCTCGGCTCCCGTAGGAGTCCGGGCGGAGCTATCCTGTAGTCGATGTCGGCGGTGGAGCCCGGCTCCCGTAGGAGTCCGGGCGAAGCTGTCCTGTAGTCGATGTCGGCGGCGGAGCCCGGCTCCCGTAGGAGTCCGGGCGGAGCTGTCCTGTAGTCGATGTCGGCGGCGGAGCCCGGCTCCCGTAGGAGTCCGGGCGGAGCCTGCTTGCGGTTGAAGCTGTTGGAGTTCTCGGTGACGGAGCCCGGCTCCCGTAGGAGCCCGGGTGAAGTTGTTGTGTAGTCGATTCCACTGAGGACTTCGACTGTGGGTATTTTATACCCAACAGCAATCATAACCACTATATCTCGAAAGTCTTGAACAACAGTTCTATCACTAAGTACAAATTATATCCTGACTAGATGAAATCATGCCTATCCACTTACCAACCAAAGCTCCCACCTCCATCCATAAAAAGAGGTCTAAGGGGGATCCTAAAAAAGATACTCCATTACTCTATCTCTCACTCTCTTCTATTTGTTGAACAAGGGTTCAGACTTGAGTATCAGAGGGTCCCCACTGGAGCAACCTCCAACTAGGACTTTTTATTGGTCGCATCCCCGGGAGATCCAATCTCGCCATCTGCTCCAGCATCCCGATGCTCTATGGAAGCTTGCACCAATAGTAAGGTTTTGATTGATGAGCCAATAAAAACCAACTGGGTTAGATTGTGAACCCATAAAAATAATTAAAATATAATCTGAAAGAGGTAATAGTTAGAATTCTCAAGTGAGTTTGCTTGAAAAGTGGATGTAGGTTTCGAGTTTAACATCTAACTACTATAAAAAATCATTGTATTTATGTTTATGATTATTTTATCTTCTATTATTTCTACTACTCTCTTATATTTCCTGCTTATCACTTACACAATCTGAATTATTTTGGGCATAAATTATTTTTTATCTTAAGTTTAATTTCATAAAATTCAATTCATTCTTCCTCTTAGATTGCTGCCTTTAGGAAATAAGTGGTATCAAAGTAGATGCTCAACCCAATTGATCTAATAATCAAAAGTTAAAGATCAATGACAGCCTCAATTGGTACATCCTTGGTTAAAGGCCGGTCAATCAATAGACCTTCACTTTTTAATGGCACAAACTATACTTACTAAAAAGTATATATGAAAATCTTTATTCAAATATAAGATTATAATATGTGGATTTCATAGTCAAAGGTCCTCACACACTGACTTTATAATTGATGGTGAATCAGTTTTCAAACCTAAAAAGGATTAAGAAGAACAAGACAATAGATTAACACAATTAAAAGCAAAAGCTATGAATATTTTATATTATGCTTTAGATAAAAATATATTTAATAGAATATCTACAAGTATATCTGCTAAGAAAATTGAGAATAGACTTGAAGTTATCCATGAGAGCATCAATTAAGTGAAAAAATCTAAGATAAATATACTTATACATAAATATGAATTGTTTAAGATGGAATCTTATGAAAATATTACTAATATATTCATTAGATTCATAAATATTATAAATGATTTAAAGAATCTTGGTAAAGATTATACTAAGAGTGAATTAGTGCACAAAATTCTCAAGTCATTACCAAAGAACTGGGAGGCCAAGATAACTGCTATTCAGAAGGCATAAGACCTCAATAAAATAGCCTTGAAATAACTCATAGATTCACTCAGGACTCATCAGCTGAGCATAAATTAGAATGCAGAAGAAGAGGAAGACTATTGCACTAAAATCATCCATAATGAAAAACCTTGAAAGTGATTCATCTGATGGTTCATAAAATGTTGATAAAAAGATGATGATCACTTGAAGATTTAAGAGATTTATGAGAAGAAAGAAATTCTTCCCTAAGAAGAAAGGATATGCAAGAGGGAAAGGAAGCAAAGAAAAAGAAAAAAAGAAAGAGAAGGAGAAATTAACCATTTGCTCTTAGTGCAAAAGGCCTGGTTATTTTAGATCTGATTATCCTCTACTCAAGAAAGGCTCTAGAAAATTCAAGAAGAAAGCAATAATAGCTACTTGGAGCAATGATGAAGACTCTAGCTCTGAGGAAGAAGAAGAAACAAAGGAAGATTAGTCAATCTCTATCTTATGGCATTTGAAGATGTGGTAATTGAAAATATTTTAAATGAGTTTGCTTATAATTTTAAAAAGATTTTTTTTAAAACTAAAAAACTTAGAAAACTCAATCAATCCTTGAGTGATGATAAAGAATATTTTTAGAAAGAAAAAGAGAACCTTTTGAAAGATCAAATTGAATTAATTGAAAAGAATAGTATTTTGCAAAAAAAAGTTGATAAACTAAAGACTATTGTAGATAAAATTACTTTAAGCTCTCAAAATCTCTAAATACTTTTAAAAAAATAGAAAATGATATTTGATAAACTTGGATTGGAATTTAATACTTTAAACAAGCAAGGATTTCTGAAAAATACTTTTATAAAAATAGCACCCAAAAGACATTCAATCACTTATTTTAAATATAATAAACTTGGTCGTAAAGCTATAAATTATAATCTGAATAATTCTAAGAATATTAAATCAAGAAATATAAAATTAAGTAAATATGGATTTCAAAAAGAACTATTCAAGCTAACTCCAAGGGACTCAAGTTAGCTTAGATATCTAAACAGACTTGACAATATTTTTGTAGGTGTGCTTGGCATCATATGAGTGAACAAGAAAGTGGTATCCTATCAGCGGATGTTCAAGGGAGATAAATCTTAGTTTGTCTCTCTTAAGGCAAAAAATGTTGGAGTTATTACATTTAGAGATAATGGTAAAGAAAAAATTATTAGTCCTGATAATATCAAGATCACCCCTACCACTTTTATTGAAAATATGTTGGTTGTAGATGGTTTAATGCATAGTCTTCTTAGCATTAGTCAGTTATGTGATAGAGATTTTAATATTTTATTTAAATCATCTATTGCATTGTAACTAGTTCTAATAACAATGGAATTAAGTTCATAGAAAAAAGATATGAAAATATGTACTTGGAAGATCTTGATGATCTTAGCAAGGATATTGTTGAGTTTCTAGTTACTATGAATGCTCAAATCAATAAAACTAGTTGGATTTGGCATAGTAGATTAGGATATATAAGCATGGATTCTATTACTAGACTAATCAAAAGTGATTTGATTAGAGGCTTATCTAAAATCAATTTTGAAAAGAATAGAGTTCGTAATGCATATAAATTAGGCAAGCAGATTAGATCTTCATTCAAATCTAAAAATCTAGTTTCAATTACTAGCCCATTATAATTACTTCACATGGATTTATTTGAATCTATCAAGATAATTACTCTTGATGGTAAACATTTTTTATTGATCAAAATTGATGATTTTTTATGATATATATGGGTTTTATTTCTTGCTCACAAGAATAAAGCTTTTGAATTATTTATGAAATTCTTCAACAAGATAACAACTAAAAAAGACTAAAATATTTTAAAAATTAAAAGTATTCATGGTACTGAATTTAAAAATCATAATTTTAAAATATTTTATTTTGAAAATAAAATTGATTATAATCTTTCAGCTCCTAAGATACCTCAACAAAATGAGGTTGTAGAAAGAAAGAATAGGACTTTACAAGAGATGGCATGAATCATGCTTTGTGAAAGCGACTTGCCAAAATATTTTTGGATAGAAGCTATTAGCACAGCATGCCATTGTGCTTAATCAAATTTTAATTAGATCTATTTTAAAGAAAACTCCTTATGATCTTTATAAAGGAAAAAAATCAAATATTTCTTATTTTAAAATTTTTGGTTGCCATTGCTTTATTTTGATAAATGGCAAAGATAAATTAAAAAAAATTGATGTAAAATCTGATGAAGAAATTTTTCTTGGATATTCATCATCTAGTATAGCATATAGAATTTTTAATAGAAGAATATTAGTTATAAAAGAATTTATTCATATTATTTTTTATGAAACTAATATTTTTAATTCAAGAGAAGTAGATGTAGATGATGATGTAGGTTCTCTTGAAAATGAGATAAAAGATATGACCTTAGAAAATCCTCCTTCACAAGTGGAAGAAGAAGATAAGAAGACAAATGAAGAAAATGAAACTGAAGAGATGAAAGAGCTTCCTTCAATGAATTAATAAGGTATTCATGATTTGCTAAAAGAACGGAGGTATGCTCATAGTCACCCGAAAGAACTTATCATAGATGATCCATTTCAAGGTGTTAGGACTAGAGCTTCTAGTAGAGATGCATTAAATCACTTTGCATTGGTCTCTCACATTGAACCTAAAAAAATACTTGAAGCTAAAAAAGATTCAAATTAGATTATGACTATGTAAGAGGAACTTAATTAATTTGAAAGAAATAAAGTTTGAAATTTAGTAAAAATATCTAAAAACTATCCTATAATTGGTACAAAATAGGTTCTCAAAAATAAATTAGATGAGAAAATAATATAATAAAAAATAAAGCTTGATTGATAGTATAAGATTACAATCAAGAAAGAAAAATTGATTTTGACAAAATCTTTGCACCAATTGCTAGACTTGAAGCTATTAGATTATTTTTAGTATTTGTATGTTTTATGGATTTCAAGCATTTTCAAATGGATATGAAAAGTATATTTTTAAATAAATATATTACAGAGAAAGTTTATGTCGAACAATCTTCAACTTTTGAAAATCATAAATTTTTAAATCATATTTTTAAGTTAAATAAGGCATTATATGGATTAAAATAAGCTCCAAGAGCTTGGTATGCTAGATTAAGTTTTTACTTGAAAATAATTTTAAAAGAGAAAATGTGGATACAACTCTTTTTACCAAAAGAAAATCAAATAAGCTTTTGATTGTTTAGATTTACATGGATGACATAATATTTGGTGCTACTAATAAATTTTTATATGAAGAATTTGCTAAGTTAATATAGAGAGTTCAAAATGAGCATGATAGGTGAACTAACCTTTTTTTTAGACTCCAAATCAAGCAAACAAGTGAAGAGATCTTTATAAACCAAAGTAAGTAAACAAAAAAATTTCTAAAAAAATTTGGTATGCAGAATATCAAAGATATTGACATCCTTATGAGCTTAAACTATAAACTTGATTAATATTTGAAAGGTAAAGTAGTAGATCCTAAGTTATATAGAGATATGATTAGATCACTTCTTTACTTAACTACTAATAGATCAGAATTATTATATTTAGTTTTTGCATATGTGCTCATTATCAGTCAAATCCTAAGGAGTCACATGTAATGGCTATCAAAAAAATTTTTAGATACTTAATTGATATTCAAGATGTTGGTTAATGATTTTCAAACCAATCTTCTTTAGACTTAACCGATTATTCAGATATTGATTTTGCTAAGTGTATGTTAGATAAAAAGAGTATAAGTGATACATATCAATTTTTAGATGTTAATTTGATTTTATGGTTTAATAAGAAACATAATTCAATGATATTATTTACAACTAAAGCTGAATATATTACAGCTGAAAGTTGTTATGCTCAACTTTTATGGATCAAACAATAACTAGAAGACTATGGTATGATTTGTACTAAAACTTCAATCAGATATGATAACACAAGTACCATAAATCTAATCTAGAATCTAATTAAGCATTCAAGATCTAAATATAATGAAATTAGACATCATTTTATTAGAGATCATATTCAAAATAATAATGTTATACTTGAATTTATTTCTATAGATAATCAACTTGCTGATACAAAACCTCTAACTGAAGATAAGTTTTGTTCAATTATAAAAGAGTTAGAAATCTATGAAACATTTAGTTGAATTGTCTGACTAAACAATTTTAATTCATATGCAATAATTCATTTTTGATTGAATTTTATGAGTGATTAAATTGCTTTGATTCATTTCTATTATGTATTAAATTGATTTTGAGATGAACTATGTTTTTGATATATTTCAATACATCATTTCATGAAAAGCCAGAATCCTTGAAAAATTCCTAAAATATCCCCTGTGCCAAATTGAGCCGACTAACTCTTAGACTGAGTCAACCCACGTCTGAGCTGACTCAGCCATAATCTGAGTCAACTCAGAGGTCGGGACAAAGACTTATAATGAATGCCCTAGACTTTTATTTTTCATTGTTTTACTTCTATCTTCAAACTGTCCCGTTCTAAAAGCCTTCTACCCCACCAAAATAGTCCTCCTTTTGTCTATTTTTTGGGTGTTTGTGATAAGATCGGGATTCAATGGCTTCGAGATAGCAACTTGCATATATAATTCAATGGCCCAGCCAACACCATCTGTCAAGAAGTGGAATTGTTGGGAATCAAGAGGAAAGAAAGACTAAGCACAAAATGGATCCAAGTATTGGGACTTCTGTTAAGTGAGAAGAACCTCTACCTCGGCCCTCTGCACCTTAGCGAGTTCCTTCTGTATGGGTGCGAAGTCCTTCTCCTCCTCAACCGACTGCTCCCAATCCTCAATCTCTAGGTACAACTATCTCCTTATCTTCAAGGTCAGTAACAACAAGAAGGAATATTGACTTTAGTTTCTTAGAGTGAGAAGGTTTTGAAATTAGGAGAAAGATTAGGAACCTAGGTTGGGAGCTTATTTGTACTTTGAATCTTCCAACTTATCCCAACTTGATCAGAGAGTTCTATGGTAACAACAGAGGGGGGAGGAAGTATTTTTGAAACTAAAGAAAAAGGAGTAAGAATAATTCTGAATGCTACTTCTCTTAGTCGAATTCTTAAAACTCCCACCACCAAAACTAATGAAATTGTGAACAAAACTGTTGGATTAAAAACAATTCTCAAGACAAAAGAGGTTGTGAATTTTGAAGAAATTTTGACAAGTGAACTATCAGTGGAACTCATACTCCTGCCTAACATGATTGCAAGAATTTTTATCCCAAAAATTGGGTGCTTCAACTTTGTCACAGAAAGGGACATGATTCTAATGCACACATCATCTTGGAGCTTTCCTTCAACTTGCTAGCAGCAGTGATAAAAATTATGCAAGAAGAATCCTTAAGAGCAAAGCCTGCACTACCATATGGTATGTTCCTCGCTTTGGTCTTCAAACAGTTTGGTGTCAATTTGGAAGAGGGACCATCAAGAAATTTAAAGCATTTTGACACCCATAACAAAAATTCATTGAGAAGGATAGGATACATTAAAGTTGCAACCTCAAGCTGAAATATTAGAACCTCAAGCTGCAACCTCTTCGAGTCAGCCCACTTAGTCAGAATCCCCTACTCCTCCATTTGTCAGACTTGAAGAAGATCAAATTGAAGACATTGTTCAGCATGTCTTCTATAGGGTTTAGGATTCCTTATTTGCTATTATCAAGACTCTAGTCAAGGAAGCTGTGGTTGAGCATGATCGTGCTTCTAAGCCATTAGATCCTCTTCACCCTTCTACCTCAGACCTAGCACTTTTCTAGATTAGAGACCATAGGATGCATACATTGCATGTTTAAATATTGATGATTTTTGGGTTGTTCTACTTGATCCTCGTTATATCTCTTTTTGTAAAGGACAGACACTTTTGGATGTGAAACTTTTATTTTTGTCAATGTTAAGGTTTACTTTTCTTCCAATCAATATCTATCTTTGTTGTGTGAATGTTTGAAGATTTTAATGTGATATTTTGGTTCATTGAATATGATTGAACAATAGACTGAATTAATTGTGATTGAATTATATGTCCTACAAAATTGTCCCTACTTTTCAGTAATGACAAAAAGATAGAGATGGATAGAGATAAGTATAAAGATAATGGAGGGAGATAAGATAAAAGTAGATAAAGATAAAAGCAATAAAGTAAAGAAAATCATACAATATAAATGTCAAAACTGAGTAAAAATTGGCAAGCTAAAGTTGTGATAAAAGCTGATATGCAGAAGTTGGGATAAATTGAATAACAAAGATGAAGAAATAACGAGATTTACTTATTCTTAAAATTTTATGAGTAACTTGAACTTTTGTGTAAAAAGTTAAGATATGCTTATATTGAAAGGTTATTTTAGAAAGGAGTTCAATGTTGAATATCTAAAGCTCTTATTTGCTGAAATTTTAATTTTTCAATACTTGAAAGGTGGTACTCAAAAGATTTTATCGTCATCAAAAAGAAGGAGATTGTTAGTCTTAGAATTGATTTTGACGATGTCAAAAAAATATTTGAGAATAAATTATGTTTACTAATGTTGTACTTAAGAGTGTTTGTAGGCTTCCTCAAAATGCTTGATCATTGTACTCAAAAAGACTATATCCTCAAGAAAACTCAAAGGCAATATCCTCAAGAAAATCTTAAAGGCTGTATTCTCAAGAAAATTCAGTTTTCTAGACTTAAGACCCTCAAAATTGGAAGTAAAGAAGTTTAATATTTAAAGAGATAAATCTAGTATAGATGCACTCTTCAACAAGTACAAATTGTGTTTGAGAAGATAAGTCTAGCCTATAAATAAAATGATTTAAGAAAAACTATCGAAAACTCTCTATGGCATGCTTAGCATGCATTAGAGCTGACCCAGTCCAAAGCTGAGCTGATCTGATATCAGAAGATAGAAAAGACAAAAACCTTCAAAATATAGAATAATTTTCAGAGCCGACCCAGTGATCAACTTAGCTAACCTAGTCTAGAGATTAGCTGACTTAGTTAAGAGCAGAGCCGACTCAGTCTCAGAAGAAGATGAACATGGAAAGCCTTATAAATCAATAAATCTTCTGAGCCGATCCAAAATTTCAATGAGCAGATCCAGCATTCAGGTGAGCCGACCAAGACAGGATCTGAGCAGACCCAGTCTTAAATGAGAAGAGTAAGATAGAATGTTGAATTTTTGACATCTACTATAGAGCTGACTTAGAATTTTACTTAGCCAACTTAGTACTATTAGTAAGCTGACTCAGTGATTAGGTGAGCTGACTTAGAGAATACTGACAAAATAATGGCTAGTTTCTCAAAAATTTCAAAATATAACTAAATTAATCCAAATGGCTATTTTCTTATTCCAAACTACTAAAGCATTAAATGAAGGTATTTTTGAGCTAATAAATATGAGAAATTCATGGAGGAAACTAGCTTTAGAAGAAAAAGAAGTTCATTGAGTAAATATTAAAGAGAATAGTGTGAGGAACCAAAAGAGAAATAGAAAGAAATTTAAGAGTATCTTAATTCCAAACCTTCCTACATTAATTATATTAAAAAAGAGGAAGTGAGTGAATTTTAGTCAGCTCCTATTGTGAAGAAGCATTAAAGGCTACCTCAACCTCTCATGCATTCAAGAAAGAAGTCCAAGCATTAATTTCTCAATTATCTCGACTTCTTTAAATCTAAAAAGAGTTTTGATTGTTCTCAACTTTATTTCTTGTACTCTTTTATTGTTTATTTATAATAATTTTTTTGGATATAGAAACTTGGGGTTGGTCCATGCCAAAGAAATTGAATGTTGTTCTAGTTTTGATTGATATCTCCAGAAAAACCAATCGAAGTTGATTGTAAGTCTGGAAGAAAATAATTATTTATAAGATTTTGGTTGGTGAGCTAGTAAAAGTTAACTAGATTAGATTGTAAGCCTATGAAAATAATCAAACTATAATCTAGAAGAAGTTGTAGTTGGGATTCTCAAATAGATTTTCTTGGAGAGTGGATATAGGTACTGAGTTTAGCACCAAACCACTATAAAATCAATTTTTTATAATTGTGATTATTTTATCTTCTATTTATTTTCGCTGCTCCTTTATATTCTCTGCTTAATATTTCACTTATATAATCTGAATTATTTTAGGTACAAATTATTTCTACCTTAAGTTTTAATTTTATAAAACCTAATTCCCCCTCCCCCCTCCTCTTGGGTTGTTGCCTCTGAGAAACAAACTCCTAGATTGTTTTCCAAATTGACATGCATCACAAATTTGGTTTTCTTCAAAATTCAGCTTTGACAATCTTTTAATAAGATCTCTTTTAATTAATTTAGAGATTAAATCTATACTAGCATGTTCTAGTCTATGATGCTACAACCAGCTAGTCTCATTGATTTTGATATTCATTGCAGTTAGACATTGGTCAATCATCATGAAATCCTCATGTCTATGTCTATTGAGAATGATACTATTATCAATGGGGTTAGATATAATGCACATTAAGGATTCAAAAACTACTTTAAAATCTTTATCATAAAGCTGACTTATGTTTAATAAATTTTGTTTTAAACCATCAACTAAAAAAATAGTATATTTTTTATATAAGTAGAGGGAGGGATACAGATTTTATCAATACCAATAATGTGTCCTTTATCATTATCGTCAAAGATTACCACTCCTCATTCCTTAGCCTCAATGGTGACAAATTGCTTCCTATTACCCATCATATGCCTTAAGTACCCACTATCAATGTACCACTTTTCTTTCTTTTCTTTGTTTGCAAAACACACTTACAAGTAGAAATCAAGTAGAAGTTTTAGGTACACAAGCCATCTTGGATCCCTTAGGATTAGTAGAAATGGTTCTTTTTGGAATCCAAAATTTTTTAAATTTTTATTATTTTTTAATTTTCTAAAATCACAATAGTAGGCTTTGTGTCCTACTTTTTCGTATCAAAAACAAGCGATGTTTTAAGAAGTAGAGGATGATTCTTTAATAAAAATTTTTCAAAAATTTTTGTTTCTTCTAAGATTTGAAACCAAATCTTGCATTATTGAAAATAGCTCTTTGGTTATTTAGTATCATTTGTAATTTTACAAAACTAAAAGTGAATTTTTCAACAATCAGCTTGTATTCATCAATTTTCTTTTTTGGTTCTTGATTTTCTTTAAAAATAGATTCTTTTTCTTTCAAGTGCTTTTATTTTTTCTTGATCAAGATTTGATTTGAAATCTTAAGATTTTTATTTTTTGAGCTAAGTTTTTTGAGTTCATCAACTAAATCATAAAATTAATATTTTTTATAATTCATCAAATATAAATTCAAATTGAGTTTCAAATCTTACCTCTTCTTCTTAAGCCATAAGACAAAGATTCACCACTTCTTATGTCTCTTTATCTGAGCTTGACTTTTTACTATCACTTCAAGTAGCCATCATGGCTTTTTTCTTCAATTTCTTAGAGGATTTTCTTGGTAGGGGATAATCTATCTTGAAGTGCCTCAGCTTCTTGTATTCAAAATAGGTGGGTGGCTCCTTATCATTTTCTTTCTCTCTTTCTTTACTTGGCTCACCCTCAGAGAATGGCCTCCTCTTGAAGTTCTACCACTTTTTCTTCATGAAGCATCTAAACTTTCTTATTATGAGCATCATCTTCATCTCCTTCTTTTGAATCCTCACTCTCTTCTTCTTCTTTGGCTATTGACTTTAGAGCTATTATTTTTCTTTTCTTGGCCTTCTCTTCCATATTTTGTTTCATGATTAACTCATGAGTCATGAGAGAACTAAAAAGTTCTTCTAGAGATAAGATATTGAGATCCTTTCCTTCTTGTATAGTCATCACCTTTGCCTTCTAAATTCAAGGAAGTGACCTAAAAATTTTTCTAACAAGATCACTATTAGTATAAATTTTTTTTAGATTTTTAAAACCATTATTAATATCAGTGATGTGAGTGAATATTTTAGTTATAGATTTATTATGTTTCATTTTAAATAATTCATATTTATTTACTCGAATATTAATTTTGGATTCCTTCATTTGGTTGGTACCCTCAAGGGTAACCTCAAGCTGATCCATATCTCTTTGATAGAAATACAGGTAGAAATCTAGTTAAATTTATTAGTATCCAATAAATAATAAAACACATTCATGGCTTTGTCATTCAGTTGAGCCATCCTCTTATCAATATCATCCCAATCTTTTTTTGATTT
This sequence comes from Elaeis guineensis, assembly GCF_000442705.2. Classification (NCBI taxonomy): domain Eukaryota; kingdom Viridiplantae; phylum Streptophyta; class Magnoliopsida; order Arecales; family Arecaceae; genus Elaeis; species Elaeis guineensis. The sequence continues at coordinate 90,321,915 of NC_025998.2, forward strand.
GGGTGTAATATTGCCATACAATGATAATGGGTGTGTGTAGTCCATTGATTATAATACTTTATAGGTCATAATCAAGTGCTTAAATAAATATACGCATGTGTGCTTTCCAATAAATATAATTAGAGTGATTAAACAAGTGGGGCCGATTTGTGGACTACCCTTCCATAAGGACAATACTCAATTGGGTTGCTGTTTAATCTTTTCCTCTAGATCACTAGATAAATAAGTAAAAAAGTGCCTACTCTGATACTACTTATTTTCTAGAGATACAACCCAAAGAAGGGGGTTGAATTGGATTTTCAAAAATATTTTCTAGCTTAACATAGATATTTGTGCTACTTAATTAAAATAAGTGTTAATATAGTGGAAGCAATGAATAAATGAGCAGATAAATGAAGTAATGAAGCAAATAAAGAAAGATTAGAGCCACACTGATAAGTACAATAAATATCCCATAAAAAGCATCAAAACACATATCAATTGATCTTTATTCCTTAAGAATTGATACTTTTGCTTATGTTTTACAAAAAAAAAGAAGATCGTCAGTGAAAAGAGCCCGATTCGTAGGTTAAAAAGAAGAAAATTTGGAATAAATCAGACTCAATTTGGACCCTGAATGAAGATCTGAAGCCAAAAAAATTAAAAAAGAAAAAAAGAAAAAGAAAAGGAAGAAAAACCTAGCTGGGCTGGCCCATTAGACTACGTGGTCCATGCACGGTTCATAGAACCAAAACCACCTTAGCAGTCCACGATGGTCTATCGGAATAAACCACAGCTCATGCATGGTGAATAGACCCCACCACACCAAGTTCACACGCGATCCACTGACACAGTGCTGGTGGTCTTTTATCACGGTGCATGGGAAGAGGGGCTCGATTTTGCACAATTAGATGGCCACCAGCCGTCCACATGTTTGATCAGATGATTGCAGTGGCTCCCGACTAAGAGAAGGAATCTGAGATGAGTTTGTGCATTGATCAACGGATGAGATTTGATCTGTTGGTGTGATCCAATGGCCCAAAGCACTCCTATGCACGATCAAACGGTGGAACTTGTTACCAACTAGGAGGATTGAACCAGAGCTCTAATTTTCATGATCCAATAGTCCAAAATGAAGATCCAGCTTGATCCAATGGTTGATATGGTTTTTCAATTGATTTAAGGTTATTTTTGGCAAGATTTGGGCTGTTTGATTTCAATCCAATGACTAGAAACTGTCTTGTTTGCTTGAGATGCTTGGGACTCGGTTTAAATGCACCTGAGACATGAATTTGAGATGGATCAGGAGTTCGTAGCTTGCCAGGATAAGAAACACTGAGGCTCTATAAAAAGGGACCTATGGGAACAAAGAAAAGGAAATCCATGTTGGGAAATATGTCCCAAAAGCCAATCGTCAACCTGTTGATGGTTGAGCAACCTTGTATTGTAATTGATTTGTTAATAAATAAAATATATTTTTGGTATTTTTATCATAAATTTTTATCTTCTAATGAACTCTGTTGTTATGATGAAGTCTTTAGGACTATTTAGGTTCGATAAAGTGAGGATTTATCGATTAGTCCTTAAAACTATTCACGACCAAATGATAGGCTGTTAATAAGGATGACAGCTTCTATCGAGTATAGATCGCTGTAGGCCATATGGATTGGTTGTCCTCTTATCCAGATTTTTTTTTGAGATTTTTGTGACTTTTATGGCACATATTGTGTGCTCTTTGCTGGTGGTCCATGGCAGAAAAAGAAAGAGGGGGCATCCAAGAGTTGGGCACCCCTTGTCTTGCCCTATTTGGATTTTCTTTGACTAGGTATTTGACCTAGACAAAGATTCTTCATATCTCATTATTTAAGATGAATTTCTTTTTAAAATTTTTGTAGATTATAGAGCATTGAGAGACCTTTGTGGTGTGTGAAAATCAAGAAGAAAGAATATTGGAGTGCGGAGATATAATAGACACAAAACTAAGTGTCTGGGAAAGAGTAAAGAGAAGAAGAAGAGGGTCTTCTTCTAGGGTTGCTATGTTCACCTCTTTCCTTTCTCCATCTGTGAGTTTTCTGAGAGTGTCTCACATATAAAACTCCTTCTCCTATTTTTCATCTTCGAAAGAGTCTAAATCAAGAAGAAAAAAGCATCTGATCGACCATCGAAGAAGGATCAGCACAGTACTAGCATACTGTGCTGATTTTCTAGACTAGGACTTTTGATCATGATTCGTGGGCTCGTGTGGACGACTCCTAGAGGCCGGGCGCATGTGCTGCTTGCAACATCATCCTCAAGCTTGGATCAGCAAAGTTAGAACGTCTAACTTGCAAGGTAATGTTGGGTTTCGGTGGCACAGCAAAAGGGTTAGGTGTTTAAAATTTTCATTCAAAACACCCAATACATCGGAAGCCCTAATGCCCAGAAACTCTTGACTATAATAATCAAAGTATAATAAATATAAATTAGGATAAGAAGAATATCAATAGCACTAATCTCAATTTCTATAAGGCATCCAACTTTCTGCCCTCCAATGGTGATCCATACAAAAACTGAACCAAAGACAGTGCTCCTTCTTCACCTTGCTTCAAGAGTTGTAGCCCCTAGAACTCGACTAGCCTCGTACCGGTCAAGTTTCTTCAAGAACCTGACCTCACCCTCTTAGAACCTCCTCTAAACTTTTGATTCTCATTCTTTAGGACCCTTATAACCCTTGTTAGCATTATATAAGGCTTTGTCTTAAATCCCAAAGCCTTGTCCTAAAACTAAGATAGGTTGTAAGAAAGAAAGGAGAGTAACAGGAGAGAAATTGAAAACCCCTCGTAGATTCATCAGATATCCAGTGCCCCAGCATATTTATAGCCACCAGAGAGATGCCAAAAGAGAGGGACATACCTTATCCAAAAGGCATATCTGTTCTGATTATCAGAGATAAGAGTTCCTTCAAGTAGAAGGACTCTTATCCATGATACGTCAATCAGCACCCTGGTCTGCGTGCATGCCACCAAAGAAGGGATATTTTTATATCCCTTCTCAAATCAAAAAAATCTTCAAAAATTCATGTGGATTGGGAATGCAATCTAAATTCCAAAAAATCAAAAATAGTAATAAAATTCTCATGGAAGGATGCTATCCTCGCACCTCTTCATGCAAGTGCTGATAACCACGTGCACAGGCATTAGGACCAACTTATGGCATCCATTTGGCATCCAAATAAGATGGAAAAATTCCAAAAAAAATTAACAAAAATATCTTATTAAAAATGTCATCACCAAAAATCATTCTAATCTGAAAGAATTTGACTAGGATAAGGACTCTCCAAATTGTGGAGAGATATGATGCTTTTGCGCACATGCACGAGACATCCTTCTTTTTTAATTTTTTTTTTCTACCCCATAAATTTCAGAAAAAATATATCTCATACTTTGGAATATGCACCAGAGGATGGAGGGTGATGTAAGCTATCACACATAATTTAATCCCACAAAAAAATAATTTTTTTCTTCTACCCATGCCAACATTTGTTGGCAGAACCTGTTTTACACCAAGAGTCCACCACAACTTGGACTCTTCATATTTGGTGTTAACATGGGATGTGGTGCCCCAATTTGAACTGCTTTAAGGTATCACAACCTAACCCAAATGTCTACCAAATTGGGCTAGCTAATTAGTAAGGGATGGGACCAAATTGGTCTCCAAAGGAGCAAGGATTTCCACACATGCTAGCATGGTTACCGGAACCCTGATTGAATCCAAAATTTCAATCAACCTTTTTCAAAATGATCCTTGGCCAATTTCCATATGTGTATGACCCATTGGGTTCTACATCTATCCAATAGTAGGTTTGGATATAAGTTGACCAAATTTGATTAGATTTCAATCTAATTGATTTAGGTCCAATCGAGCTAAGCCGAGCTCAATAATTAGAATCATTTCTAATTGGCAATCGAATTAAACTCTTTAATTCGATCAAAAACCTACAAGTCAAGATTGACATCTAGCAATGTATCATGACTATCTAAAAGATGTAAAATTTGATAAAAATACCAAATCTACCCTTCAGTGGCAAATTATCGTGCAATTCAATCCTTCGATTATCCTTGCACCCTGAATATGTTCATGAGTATGGAATCATGTCAAACTCAAACACATATTCATATCGATTCTCAATTAACCAATGATGACTCTAATAAAGAAGCTTAGAAACTCTTTCTAATCTTCTTCCTACTTTTAGCCAAAAGATTTTTCTCGAGTTATCTAGGATTGAGAATATACAGGATGCGATCTCCTCTTATTAGGAGTGATTGATTCTATGTTGACCTACTCACAACCTCCATACACACTCCATCATATCTAGAACACCCCGTACATGTCTTAATGCCATGCTTGGGTATGAATCAAAATATAGATTCATATGCACAAGATTCCATGATGGTCTCAGGTCTAAGGATCACTTGCATAATTCTCACTTAGAGAACCATCTTTGACATGCAAATAAGGCTTCCATAAGATATTCTCTTTCATCGAGTCAATTCAGTAGACTCATTTCTCAAATGAGCACCCACATCTTTGTATTAATGTCTCACACAAGTGGCTAATGAGATCTGCCACCCTCTCCATTGAGCATACATAGAATGTACCAGTCTATCCGAAGCATTGATCCCCAACTCAATGCTCCTACGACTAGAAATATTTAATATTAAAATTTTAAGATTTTAGATCTCACTAGCATGACCAATTCATGTCTTCTAAAATTATTATCCTAATCTTTGAGGTTCATCATAATCTTAGACATAATAAGATGTAGCTAATATGATGAATCAATGCCTCAAATAATAATAAATATCATTTCATGAGTTGGAAAATTGTAAAGAAAGTCCCATCGCAACACACTTGCGATTGGCTTATTGAGTACTTTTCTTTCAATCTCCCACTTGTACTAAAGCCAATCATCTTTGTATCTCATACAATCATGATGATAATCATATAGCTACTGTGGTATGGTCTTAGTGAATGGGTCTGCTGTATTGTTCTTTCTGTCTACTCATTTAAGGATAACGTCTGAGGATGTCCTTGGATCTATAATGAGACCTAGGTTCCTTATCTTGAATAACGGCCCCAGTGTTATTATTCTAGAGTGACATTGGTTCTTCAATCTTAGGAATGACTCTTAAATCCATAATGAGTTTCTTCATTCAGACAGCTTTCTTAATGGCTCACTAGCAGCAACATACTCTGGCTTAGTAGTTGAGTCAGCTACTATCTACTACTTGAAACTCTTCCAACTCACTACCCCATCATTTAAGATAAACACATACCCTGATATTGACTTACTATCATCTGCTTTCCAATGATCCTTCCTTAGATCAGCTTGAAATCTACTAGCTATGCCCAAAGCATAAGCTACATCAGGCTTGGTACATAGCATGGCATACATAATTGATCTCACAGCTAAAGCATAAGAGATTTCATTCATCCTTTTTCTCTCTTCTGGTGTCTTAGGACACATTCTTTTAGAAAGACGTATACCATGACTTGCAGGCAGGTAACCTCTTACTTACCTCCATATTAAATCTCTTTAATATGAGATCTATGTACCGTGATTGGGATAAGCTTAACATCCTTTTAGATTTATCTCTATAGATCTTTATATCCAGTATATAGGATGCTTCACCCAAGTCTTTCATGAAAAACTTATTCGATAGCTAAGTCTTAAACGATTGCATCATTGGGATATCATTCCCAATGAGCAGTATGTCACCAACATACAGAGCCAAGAAGATAATAACACTCCCACTTATCTTCTTGTATACACATGGTTCATCTGTATTTTTGATAAAGCCAAACTCTTTAACTGTCATATCAAATTGGATGTTCCAGCTCCTCGAAACCTGCTTCGATCTATAGATGAATCTCATTAGCTTGCATACTTGATTTGCTCTCCTACTTGAGATAAATTCCTCTGGCTGAGTCATATAGACCACTTCCTCTAGATTACTATTAAAAATCGATCTTGACATCCATCTATCAGATTTTATAATCGTAGTATGCCGCTATAGCAAGCAAAATCCAGACGGACTTGAGCAAAGCCACCGGTGAGAAGGTTTCATCATAGTCAATTCCTTGCCTTTGACTGAAATCTTTCGCCACTAACCTAGCTTTATAGGTTTCAACTTGGCCATCTACTCTAATCTTCCTTTTGAAGACCCACTTACACCCTATTGGGGTCACACCCTCAGGTGCATCAACCAAGGTCTACACTTGGTTGCTATTCATCGAGTCTATCTCAGATTTCATAACTTCCAGTCATCTGTTTGAGTCTCTACTCAAGATAGCTTCCTAATAGGTCAGTGGATCAATATTCTGAATGATGTTGATCGAATTGTCATTCTCAATGACAAAATTATATCTCAGAGATGCTTGATGCACTCTATCTGATCTTTGGAGAGGAGGTGTATATTGTGGATGAACCTCATCTTTGGGTACTTTTGATTGAGGATCTTTTTGTGATCCAACCACTGATATTTCTGGATCGGTTTGTAGATCATGAACTTTCATAAGTTCAATATTCCTCCCACTGCCTCCTTGGATAAATTCATGTTTCAAGAAAGAGGCGTGCCTACTAACAAACATCTTTTGTTCAGTAGGATGGTTGAAATAATATCCATTAATTTCATTAAGATACTCTACAAACCTATACTTGTCTAATCTAGTATTAAGCTTATGTCCAAAAATATTTTTGACATAAGTAGGACAGCCTAAAGTCTTAAGATATTTAAGATTAGGCTTCCTTCCATTCCATATCTCATATGGAGTGCTTGCAACAGACTTTGAAGGCATTCTATTTAATATATATGTGGCAGTCTCTAAGGTATTATCTCTAGAAAGATATTGGGAGATCGGTGAAGCATATCATAGACCACACCATATCCATTAAAGTGCAATTCCTCCTTTCTGCTCCACCATTTAACTTAGGTGTATAAGGAGGGGTCTATTTAGAGAGAATACCTTTACTTTTAAGATGATCAAGAAATTCACTGGATAAGTACTCTCCTCTTCGATCAGATCGAAGAACTTTGATACTTTTTTCAGTTTGTTTCTCGACTATACCTTGATACTCCTTAAACTTATCAAAAGCTTCGAATTTATGTTTCATAAGATACACATATCCGAACCTTAATAAATCATCTGTAAAGGTAATAAAATAGGAGTATCTTCTTCTGACCTGAGTTGTTATCAGTCCATATACATCTATATGTACTAGAGCTAACAACTCATTTGTCTTCTCTCTATATCCAAAAAATAGAGTCTTGGTCATCTTACCCATGAGACAAGATTTATAAGTTTCCAATGATTCATAATCATTTGGGTCAAAGAATTCTTCTTTGTATAACTTGTTTAATCTTGACTCACTAATATGACCAAGGAGACAATACCAGAGATTGTGACATTCATATTTTCTCTTTTTCTTTTCATATTTCTTTCAATATGAAAAATATTTTATTGAGTGTAAGAATTAAAAGATTGTTATCAATATAACCACTGCCATAAAATTCATTACAAAAAAAATAGAGCATCTATTTTTCATTAGCTTTATTTCATAATCTTGTTTTAATAACAAAGGTATAGAAATAATATTTCTAATGACCTTTGGCATGTAATAACAGCCTTTTAATTCTAAAATTTTGTCTGAAGGTAAATCAAATATACAGATTCCCACAGTCTCTGTGCTAATGGACTCTCCACTTGCGCCATCAAGCTCGAGGTCACCTCTTTTTAGATCTTTGATATTCTGTAGTTACAGTAATGAACTACAAAAGTATGATCCATATGTGGTATCCAAAATCCAAATATCAGAGTCTAAATCACTCAATAAAAATAAGTCTATATCATATACACACTTTTTAGTGTTATACTTACATCCTACTTCAATCTTACAAGATTATTCTTGCAATTATACTCTCAAATTTTAAATTTGCCACAAATAATATCTATATGGACATTATTACCTTCTCATTATTACTGACTAAACTAGGGTCAGAAATATCTAGAATATCGAAGTTCTTTTCTGATATAAACTTAATTTGCAAGTTTCTCAACCAATCCACATAGTTGTATCGATCAACATAGTTTTATTTATAGTATCATGGGGTGAAAATAAAAAAGCCATAATGTAGACTTAAATCTATATAAAATAATAGTATAAGCAGACCACTCATGTTTGACATGCATAACTAGATGAGGATTTTTAAAACTAATTATATCTTTCACTATTTTATCAGATACCATAGCCCTCTCCTATGGTAAATGAGATATATTTTATATTTATCTTAGTAGGATTGAGACCCTAATTCCTCATAATGATCTTGTGTTAACACAACAAACTCTTATGAGTTCATAGGTAGGAAACTCTTTCCAATTACATCTCATGCAATTCTCAATATTTTATCTTGGCCTCTAAAATATTATTAGCCTTATGTTAATACAACAAGCTATAATATTTTAGTTAAGTAAGATCCTTCATTTCAATACAGTCAAAATCGAATATAATTGCCCTTGTGTTAGCACAACAAAGTAGTATATCCAAAATTATCGTAAGCATCTTTTATGCACCAGGATTATGTTATATCAATTCTTATGACAAGCCTTATGGTAACACAACAAACTAGCCATAGTTCATGATGTAACATTAACCTAGCATGAAGGAAGGTCCTTAGCAGTATTTAAAATACTAAGCTACCTTCATTCAAGATTCGAACTAATCTAATTGATCAGAAAAGTGTTAAGATTGGTTGGGGTCTCCCCATCATTTTTTTTAGATATCAATAAAATTGGCCAGGCCAGCAATAGAACTAATTAAATAACCATCGCACTTGAAACACTCCTTAGACACCAATTAATTAATCGATTCAAGAAAATAGGTCAACTTTTGGTTTACAACACTATGACTTAATATGATTTTTATGAGAGCTTTAATGGTCTCAAACACATCCTAATTCAATCTATCATAAGAATGTACTATAATGGTTGTATCTTAATAATCATAATAACTAATTATGGCATCTTATCATATCTCTAAGATATGGAAGCAGAATCATACAATATGATTATAACTAAACATCTCAAGCATATCATATATGTATGAAGTTCTAATAACATGCATGAATATAAAATACTATTTTCACGATTCTTCTTCTTGAAATATCACAGTGGCACCCCTACACGTCATAAGAGTACCATATTGAATAAGAAGAGAGGGTCTCTGAACCCTACTTGCTCTTATGATCGGATAGCTTGGTGATGAATTCCAATTAGAGTACTAAGCTACTAAGAAAATTTTATACATACATCATGCATTTTATATTTAAAATATATCTCTAAGACATGATAGCGTTTGGATGTTCAATCGGGTTTAACCCTTGACCCAACTTGAACCAAACGAAAAAACTCATGCATGATCACAATCAAGATAATAATTTAATCTTTGATTATATAAATCAAGATAAGCTCTAATACCACTGTTGGATTCTGGTGGCACAACAAAAGGGTTAGGTGTTTAAAATTTTCATTCAAAACATCCAATGCACCAGAAGCCCTAATGCCCAGAAACTCTTGACTATAATAATCAAAGCATAATCAATATAAATTAGGATAAAAAGAATACCTATAGTGCTAATCTCAATTTTCATAAGATGTCCAAGTATCTGCCCTCCAATGGTGATCCACACAGAAATTGAACCAAAGATAGTGCTCCTTTTTCACCTTGCTTCAAGAGTTCTAGCTCTTAGAACTCAACTAGCCTCGTACCAGTCAAATTTTTTCAAGAACCTGACCTCACCCTCTTAGAACCTCCTCTGAACTTCTGATTCTCCTTCTTTAGGACCCTTACAACCCTTGTTAGGAAAAGATAAGACTTTATCTTAAATCCCAAAGCCTTGTCCTAAAACTAAGATAGGTTGTAAGATAGAAAGGAGAGCAACAGGAGAGAAATTGGAAACTCCTCTTAGATTCATCGGATACCCAGTACCCTGACCTATTTATAGACACCAAAGGGACACCAAAAGAGATGGACATGCCTTATCCAAAAGGCATATCAGATTTGATCATCAGAGATAAGAGTTCCTTTAAGCAGAAGAACTCTTATCCATGATACGTCGATCAACACCCTGGTCTGCGCACGTGCAACCAAAGAAGGGATGTTTTCATATCCCTTCTCAAATCAAAAATTTTTTTAAAAATCTATGTGAATTGGGAATTCAATCTAGATTCTAAAAAATTAAAAATGGTAATAAAATTCTCATGGTAGGATGATATTCTCGCACCACTTCATGTGAGTATTGATCACCACATGCGCAAGCATCAGGACTGACTTATGGCATCCGTTTGGCATCCAGATAAGTCTGAAAAAATTTTATAAAAATTATCAAAAATATCTAATCAAGTGTAAAATGTCACCACTAAAAATAATTATAATCTAAAAGCATTTGATTAGAATAAGGACTCTCCAAATTGTGGAGAGATGCGATGCTTCTGCACGCGCGCGCGCGAGACATCCTTCATTTTCTAATTTTTTTTCTATCCCATAAATTCTAGAAAAAATATATCTCATACTTTGAGATGTAAATTAAAGGATGGAGGGTGATATGAGCTATCACACATAATTTAATCCCATAAAAAAATAATTTTTTTCTTCTGCCCATGCCAACACTTGTAGGCAGAACCTGTTTTACACCAAGAGTCCACCACAACTTAGACTCTTCATATTTGGCATTAACATGAGATGTGGTGCCCCAATTTGTGCTACTTTAAATATCTACCAAATTGGGCTAGCTAATTAGTAAAGGATAGGACAAAATTGATCTCCAAAGGAGCAAGGGTTTCCACAGGTGCTAGCATGCTTACCGAAACCCTGATTGAATCCAAAATTCCAGTCAACTTTTTTCAAAAGGGTCCTTGGCCAATTTCCATATGTGTGTGATCTATTGGGTTCCACATCTAGCTGGCAGTAGGTCTGGATATAAGTTGACCAAATTTGATTAGATTTCAATCTAATTGATTTAGGTCCAATCGAGCAAACCCGAGCTCAATAATTAGAATCATTTTTAATTAAAAATCGAATTAAACTCTTTAATTCTGTCAGAAATCTACATGTCCAGATTGATATTTAGCAATGTATCATGACTACCCAAAAGATGTAAAATTTGGTAAAAATATCAAATCTACCCTTCAGTGATAAATTACCGTGCAATTCAATCCTTCCATCATCCTTGCACCCTGAATATGTTCATGAGTATGGAATCATGTCAAACTCAAACACATATTCATATCGATTCTCAATTAACAATGATGACTCCAATGAAGAAGCTTAGAAACTCTTTCTAATCTCCTTCTTATTTTTGGCCAAAAGACTTTTCTCGAGTCACTAGGATTGAGAATACACAGGATGCGATCTCCTCTTATTAAGAGTGATTAATTCCATGTTGACCTACTCACAACCTCCATACACACTCCACCATATCCAGAACACCCCGTACATGTCTTATTGCCATGCCTGGGTATGAACCAAAATATAGATTCATGTGCACAAGATTCCATGGTGGTCTCAGGTCTAAAGATCACTTGCACAACTCCCACTTAGAGAACCATCTTTGACATGCAAATAAGGCTTCCATAAGATGTTCTCTTTTATCGAGTCATTTTAGTGGACTTATTTCTCAAATGAACACCCACATCCTTGTATTAGTGTCTCACACAAGTGGCTAGTGAGATCTGCCGCCCTCTCTATTGAGCATACATAAGATGTACCAGTCTATCCGAAATATTGATCCCCGACTCAATGCTCCTACGACCAAAAATATTTAATATTAAGATTTTAAGATTTTAGGTCTCACTAGTATGATGATTTATGTCACAAATTGACATAAAAAGTATCAATTAATATCTAAATTATCTAACTTTATTAAGAAATTGATACTTGTTATTATATTTTGCAGAAGAAGAGATCATCAATAGAAAGAACAAGGAAAGAGGATTCCAACGGCGCAAATTTTATGCAAAACGGAGTTAAATTGACCCAGGAATTGAAGAATGAAGAAAGAAGACTCAATTGGGTCAAACCCGAGTCAAATCAGATCAAAATTGGTCAAAAATCAACTGATTTGGTGATCTGGTTAGCCGCCTGGTCCACAGCAACAGGCGCATGGACCATGGACCCATCGGCGCACCATAAACCCCCTAAAACCTCATAGTCCCACATCGGAAGTTTTGAAAACCTTATAACCCCCAAATGCCTATAAAAAGCCCCCAAAGGCCCTTGTTTTATGTATTCTTCCTTGAGATCAAGCTTGTAACCCTAGATAGTGGGGTTTTTAGCTCTCTTTTCAAGCCTCGAGCTTTGAGGTTTTTGTAATAAATTTTTTTTTATATATAAAATCTTATTTTTATGCAATTTCATCTCTTTACATTATGCAATTTATTTTTCTTGCAATTAGGATAGTTTAATTTATGCAATTTAATTTTATGCAATTAGGTTAGTTTAAATTATGCAGTTTAAATTTATGCAATTAGGATAGTTTAATTTATGAAATTAGGGTAGTTTATTTTTCTGCATTTAAATTTTGCAAGTAGATTTAGATCATGTCTAGCTAAGCATCCCTTCTAGGGTTTGCGATGAAGCTAGATCATGAGTAGGGATTTTACATAGAGTTCTTTCTTTTTCTTAGGGTTTCTTTTTCTTCCTCTTTTGCCAAGAATTTTTGATGAACTACAGTTGGGTCAGAGTCCCTTCATAGTTCATGCTTGATTCAGTGCATAGGAGGAGAAAACCCTAAGGGATCCTAGTTACTACTCCCCTGTAAAGAATCTTGATGGATTATCGTTGGGCCTTAGTCCCTTCATAATCTATGCTTGGGAAAGACAAGAGGAGTAGTCGTTAGGATCAATAAGAAAAATTCTAGGTAGAATTCCCTAATCTAGATCTAGTGGATTCAAAAAACCCTAGATCCTTAGTCTTATTGTCTTTAGCAAACAACTTTCGACTTTCGATTTTTGTTAAAGCTCGCTTGAGCATAGATTTGAAAATCATTTTAAAAACCAAGTCTCTGCGGGATCGACCCGTACTCGCTGGTCGTGCTACTCTGCACACCGTGCGCTTGCGGTTTTATTTACAAATTTTAAGATTTGCACATCAAGTTTTTGGCGCCGTTGCCGGGGATCTGGCGTTTTAAATTATTTTCAAATATTTGTTCTTCGTGCATTATAACTCTCTTTTTTTTTTTCTTTAGGTTTCTATATTTAGTTGGTGATTGCTGGAAAACTCAGGTACGCTTCTAATTTCTCTTTTATTATTTTTAGTTAATTACTTTTGCTTTTAGACCTAATCATTTGAATTTACTTAATCACAAAAAAATATATATATATAAAACAAAACAAAAGACATTTCATAATCGTGAAGTAAAATATCAAAATAAAAAAAATTTCTAAATTAAAATCTTTTACATTCTTGGTCATCTTGTTTATTTGTATTTGCATTTTCATAATTAATCTAAGGGCATCAACCCATTAATAAGATAAGGTGGGGATTTCATTACCCTTCCTTAGCCCAAAAACTATCTCCATCATATTGCATTACCTAGACTTTTAATCTTAAAATCAATTAGACGTCAACCTTAAGGAATTCGAGCTCAATAGGACAAGGAACCCTAAGAGTTCTACCAAGTTTGAGTTGTTTGATTAGTTGGTGTCTAGGCAAGTCCCTGAGGGTGGTTTGTTAAATTGGTTCAATTGCTGGCCTGGCCAACTCGTTTGGTGTCTAGAAAGGCAACGATGAGTGAACCTCCCACCTCTTATACTTACCTGGCTAACTAGTTGATCAATCTCCACTTGGAAGGTTTGAAGGGTCATCTTGGAACAGTTAGGAGCTGTCTAGATTTAGGTTAACCCTAGGATAGATTGAGTTTAATTTATTGATTCACTTGTTTGAAAAAAAAAAAAAAAATTAAAATTTAAATTAATTTGGTTACTTTTCTTTAGATATAGGACTCCTTAGGATCTTCTCTTTAGAACTTTTTCTCTTTTCTTTCTTTTCCTTATACATAAAAATTTTATAAAAAAAAAAAAAAAAAAAAAAATTGTATAAACATCGAGAACCGTACACCTCGTGTGTGGAGAAGAGTGTCGGGTCGTCTAGTTAGAATTGAGTCAATTCCTGTTGTTCCAATGGCTGAACCAATCCAACCCATGACCCTTAAGGATTTGTGTTATCCAGTTGGCTCCATCCAACCATCTTGTATCAGGTTGCCACAACCCACAGCTAACAATTTTGAAATCAAACCTCAAATCATAAATATGCTTCCAAAATTCACAGGATTAGAAGATGCTTATATATTTATTAGAGAATTTGAGGAGGTATGTGCAACCATGAAACTGCAATTAACAGAGGATGAGGTCAAACTTAGATTAATCAACTTTGCCCTTAAGGACAATGCTAAGAAGTGGCTTTATAGTCTGCCAAACTATTCTGTCACTACTTGGGAGGACTTTGTGAGAACATTTTTAAAAAAGTATTTCCCCCATCATAAAACAGCTAGGATTAGGAATGAAATAAATCAATTTTACCAACTAGCTGGTGAATCATTTTGGAAGTACTTTGATCGTTTCAAGAATCTTTTGACCCAATGCCCACACCATGGAATAGAAACTTGGAGACTATGCCAGATCATCTATGAGGGGTTAGATTCAAACTCAAGAACCATGCTAGAGTCCATGTGCCAAGGCCAATTTATGGACAAAGAAACTACTGAAGCTTGGCAATTCTTAGAAGACCTAGCCGAGAAAAATTTACAGTGGGAAACAACTAGGGAACCTGATAAAGCTACACCTTCAAGAGGAGGAATGCATCAAATTCAACCAACCCTAGCATCAGAGGCCAAGATTGCAACCTTAACACGTAGATTGGAAGCCTTAGAATTACAGAGACCAGCCAATGTAAATCAAATATCTGCACCCATGTGTAAAGGGTGCAATGCACCAGACCATGTCTTAGAAGAATGTTCCTACTCGAATGAGTGTGCACAGGTGAATGCCACCTATCAAGGACCATTGAACAATCCTTATGCACCCACATATAACCCAGGTTGGAGGAATCACCCGAATTTCTCATGGTCCCAGAATCATAATGTAGGTAATCCAAATTTCAATCAGCAAAATCTAAGGTCCAACCCAGTGATGAACAACCCGCCAGGCTTCCATGATAATGACAAAAAAATTACCTCTTTAGAGAAAAGCCTAGAAGCCATGATGAAAACACATACCAGCTTTATGCAAACTACGGGTCAACTCATAAATAATAACACCCAAGCTATAGCCCGTCTGGAAATGCAAGTAAGTCAGCTGGCTTCGACCATTAGTGAACGAGAACATGGTAGGTTACCTAGCCAACATGAGCCAAATCCTAGGAACCAAAATGGTCCACGACCCCAACAAGGAAACCAAGTTAATGGTATAAATGCCATTCATACCTTAAGATCAGGAAAACAAATAGACAATAAGGTAGTTGCACTTGATGATATAGATGACTCATCTGCCGAGTCACCTTCTAAAACTACTACCTTTCAACCTCAAGCACCAGAAACTGAAAATTCACCTAGTCCAGTACTTAAAAGTTCTAGAGCTCCTTTTCCAAACAGACTGAAATCCAATAAATCTGAATATTTAGACAAAATTTTAGAGGTATTTAAACAAGTCCAAGTTAATATTCCTCTTTTAGATATAATCCATCAGGTTCCAACTTATGCCAAATTTTTAAAAGATCTCTGCACTAGGAAAAGGACCACTAATGTACCAAAGAAAGCATTTTTGGCTGCAAGTGTCAGTTCATACCTATCTAGCCATGTGCCAATTAAATATAAGGACCCTGGAGCTCCAACAATTTCTTGTGTTATTGGAGAAACCAATATAAAAAAGGCCTTGCTAGATCTAGGAGCTAGTGTGAATATCCTTCCATATTCGGTGTATGAACAACTAGGATTAGAAAAACTTCAACCTACTGGGATCACATTACAGTTAGCCGATAGATCTCTCAGGATCCCTAAGGGAATGGTCGAGGATGTTCTGATAAAGGTTGAAAATTTTATTTTTCCTGTAGATTTTATTGTTTTAGAGACTGAGCCAGTTGCGAATCCTAAAGGACATATACCTGTCATTTTAGGAAGACCATTCTTAGCTACGGCCAATGCTGAAATCAATTGTCGAAATGGTCTAATGAAGTTATCCTTTGGGAATATGACCATTGAGCTTAATGTTTTTAACTTAGAACAGGAATCCTCTTCTCATGTTGATGTCAATGTAGTCCAAGATGGTATTTATGAATCCATTGACATTAGTGATGATGAAGTCGACCTAGAGTCTAACCCCTGGTTAATCCATGAGTCTGAGGATGTCAATGAAATACTTAAAGAAAATCAGATTAATCAGGAATCGACACTTCCTACTGAACCAATCATTGAGATGGTGAACTCATCACCTAAACCATCGATAGAGGAAGCACCCATTTTAGAACTGAAGCCCCTCCCAGAACATCTCAAGTATGCATATCTAGGACCCAAAGAAACTTTGCCTGTAATTATTGCATCAGACCTAGATCCCAAGCAAGAGGAGGAGTTATTGTCAGTTCTAAAAGCAAATCAAGAGGCAATAGGTTGGACCATAGCAGATATCAAAGGAATAAGCCCTTCTATAGTTCAACATAGAATATACTTAGAGGAAGAGGCTAAACCAACAAGAGAAGCCCAAAGAAGGCTTAATCCAGTTATGAAGGATGTAGTTAAAAAGGAGATTCTGAAACTCCTAGATAGTGGAATAATTTATCCTATTTCTGATAGCTCTTGGGTAAGCCCAGTTCAAGTAGTACCCAAGAAATCTGGGGTAACAGTGGTCCAAAATGATGCAAACGAACTTATCCCAACTAGGACCCAAACGGGATGGAGGGTCTGTATAGACTATAGAAAGTTGAATGCTGCGACAAGGAAAGATCACTTTCCTTTGTCATTTATTGATCAAATGTTGGAAAGACTAGCCGGACAAGAGTTTTACTGTTTTCTTGATGGATACTCCGGTTACAACCAGATCCCCATAGCCGCTGAAGATCAAGAAAAGACTACATTCACCTGTCCATTTGGTACTTTTGCCTATAGACGAATGCCCTTTGGACTATGTAATGCACCGGCAACCTTTCAGAGATGCATGATCAGCATATTTTTAGATATGATAGAACGATTTCTAGAAATTTTTATGGATGACTTTTCTGTTTTTGGTCTAACCTTCTCCGAGTGTCTGAATCACCTGCAATTAGTTTTAGAACGATGTAAGGAGAAGCACCTAGTTCTCAACTGGGAAAAATGTCAGTTTATGGTCAAACAGGGAATAGTTCTTGGCCATGTCATTTCTAAAAAGGGGATTGAAGTGGACAAGGCCAAAATAGATCTAATTGCAAGTCTTCCACCACCTAAATCTGTGAAAGAAATACGTTCATTTTTAGGTCATGCTGGATTCTATAGAAGGTTTATTGCCAACTTTAGCAAAGTAGCACATCCACTGACTAATCTTTTGGCAAAGGATACTAAATTTGAATTTACTCATGAGTGCTTGAAATCCTTTGAATTTCTAAAAAATGCACTTGTATCAGCTCCAATCATTCATCCTCCTGTCTGGTCTGAACCATTTGAATTAATGTGTGATGCGTCCGATCATGTTGTGGGCGCAATCTTAGGTCAACGAATAAATAAGCTGCCTAGAGTGATATATTATGCAAGTAAAACCTTAAATGATGCGCAGCTTAACTACACCACAACTGAGAAGGAGTTCCTTGCCGTTGTCTTTGCTTTAGAGAAATTTAGATCTTATTTGGTTGGGACCCACACCATTGTTTACACCGATCACTCAGCCATTAGACATCTCCTAGCAAAGAAGGATGCCAAGGCACGTTTAATCAGATGGATTTTGCTCCTTCAAGAATTTGACCTAGAAATTAGGGACAAGAAAGGCACTGAGAACGTTGTAGCAGATCATTTGTCCCGAATTCCAGTTGCACCATCTAGTGAACCACCCATCAATGAATCTTTCCCAGATGAGCAACTCATGTCTTTGTCTACTGAACCTTGGTTTGCTGATATTGTAAATTATTTAGCCATAGGCAAGATACCTTCTCATTGGACTAAGCAGGATAAATATAAATTCTTTGCCCAAGTGAAGTATTTCATTTGGGATGATCCTTATCTTTTTAAACAATGTCCTGATCAAATTATTAGAAGGTGTATCCCAGATAACGAAGTCATGAATATTTTATCTTTTTGTCATGATCAAGCATGTGGGGGTCACTTCGCGTCTAAGAAAACTGCTGCTAAGGTTCTCCAATGTGGTTTTTATTGGCCCAATTTGTTTAAGGATGCTCACAAATATTGTAAAAATTGTGCTCAATGTCAGAAAATGGGCCGAATCACCAAGCGACACATGATGCCACTCAACCCAATCTTGGTAGTTGAAGTTTTTGATGTTTGGGGGATCGATTTCATGGGACCATTTCCAAATTCCTTTGGAAATGAATATATTCTAGTAGCAGTTGATTATGTTTCAAAATGGGTAGAAGCAATTGCATGTAGAACACCCGATAGCAAAATGGTCATTAAGTTTCTTAAAGAAAATATTCTCTCCCATTTCGGTATTCCTAGGGCAATCATTAGTGATCGGGGAACCCATTTTTGTAACCGACCTTTTGCAACATTGATGAAAAAGTATAATGTCACCCACAAATTGGCCACACCATATCATCCTCAAACTAGTGGGCAAGTTGAAGTGTCAAACCGACAAATCAAACAGATCCTGGAAAAAACTGTTAATGCCAATAGAAAGGATTGGTCTTTAAAATTAATTGATGCACTTTGGGCATACCGAACCGCTTTCAAGACCAATCTAGGAATGTCTCCTTATAGGATTGTGTTTGGTAAACCATGTCACTTGCCTATTGAGATAGAACACAAAGCCATGTGGGCCATCAAACAACTAAATACAAATTTGAACGATGCTGGAAACCATAGGAAGCTTCAATTGAATGAATTAGAAGAACTTAGAAATGAAGCCTATGAAAATGCAAGGATATACAAGGAACGAACCAAAGCATTTCATGATCAATCAATTATAAGAAAAACTTTCAATATCGGACAAAAGGTACTCTTATATAACTCTAGATTACATCTGTTTCCAGGAAAGCTTAGGTCTAGATGGACAGGACCATTTTTAGTAAAGGAAGTTTTTTCACACGGGGCTATTGAGATTGAAAACCCAAGTAATGGTGTTATCTTTAAAGTTAATGGTCAACGATTAAAACCATTCTTGGAATTACCTGTCAAGACTGTTGAAGATGCCATGGTTCTTTATGAACCAACTTATTCTGATTAAGTTGCTTCGAGGTTTGGTCTGGCTGAAGACATAAAACTTAGCGCTTCTGGGAGGCAACCCAGCTTATTTAATTTCTAATACTTTCTTTGTTTTCAGTTTGCTTAGGACAAATAAATTAGATAAACTCCATTGGGGACAATGTCGGTCAAGTTGAGGGGAGAGCTTGAACAAAATCAGGTGTTATCATTTCCTTTTCCTTCCACTATGAGTTATTTCTTGCATTTAATATATTATGTAAAAAAAAAATAAAAATAATAATAATAATAAAAATATATATATATATATGAAATAAATTAATCTATAAAAGAAATAAGAGTAAGTTAGAAAGTATTTGCTAATGTAGTGAGTCACGGAGAAGATTAGCTGGTTAGACTCTTGGTGGCTTAGGTCATTTAAAGACTATTAGCACTTCCAATTGCACATGCACACTAACAAGGTAAAGTAGGTGTTAATTGTAAGGCCAATTAAGGATTTGAGTATTATTTAAATTAGATAATTTTCTCTACACCCCAATTGAAGAAATTTGAATTTAAGGAAAGAGCTACCTGCCTGAAATAAAATGCAAAATACAGAGTAAATGTGGATTGCCCTAAGCCTTGTAATCGGGTCTCTTCACCTAAGTCAAGTGTTGAGATTCGCGTCAAACGGTGGTGGGAAGGCCAGGATGCTCAGCAAAAAAAAAAAAAAAAAAAAAAAAAGTGTGAAAGCTACCTTAGTTCTTTGTTTAATCTGGGGTGTATAAAAAATTAATCGAACTAAGTTATGAAAAATGATATAATTGGCCTGTACAAGTTAATACTGAAATACTAAGTTAGTTATCACTCACACAAGTGCTATAAAACTTTAAGTGTACTCTAAGAAAGCTTCTAAGTAGACTGACTACCGATTCTAATTCGAAGCTCATTACTTAGTAATACTAGAAAACTTCTTGAATTTCGATCTTAAATTAATTTGCAAAGGAAGGATCTTTTTGAAATATGATCTTATTTTGGTACATTGCTAAGGGACTAGCAATGATTAAGTTGGGGGGTGTGATTTATGTCACAAATTGACATAAAAAGTATCAATTAATATCTAAATTATCTAACTTTATTAAGAAATTGATACTTGTTATTATATTTTGCAGAAGAAGAGATCATCAATAGAAAGAACAAGGAAAGAGGATTCCAACGGCGCAAATTTTATGCAAAACGGAGTTAAATTGACCCAGGAATTGAAGAATGAAGAAAGAAGACTCAATTGGGTCAAACCCGAGTCAAATCAGATCAAAATTGGTCAAAAATTAACTGATTTGGTGATCTGGTTAGCCGCCTGGTCCACAGCAACAGGCGCATGGACCATGGACCCATCGGCGCACCATAAACCCCCTAAAACCTCTTAGTCCCACATCGGAAGTTTTGAAAACCTTATAACCCCCAAATGCCTATAAAAAGCCCCCAAAGGCCCTTGTTTTATGTATTCTTCCTTGAGATCAAGCTTGTAACCCTAGATAGTGGGGTTTTTAGCTCTCTTTTCAAGCCTCGAGCTTTGAGGTTTTTGTAATAAATTTTTTTTTATATATAAAATCTTATTTTTATGCAATTTCATCTCTTTACATTATGCAATTTATTTTTCTTGCAATTAGGATAGTTTAATTTATGCAATTTAATTTTATGCAATTAAGTTAGTTTAAATTATGCAGTTTAAATTTATGCAATTAGGATAGTTTAATTTATGAAATTATGGTAGTTTATTTTTCTGCATTTAAATTTTGCAAGTAGATTTAGATCATGTCTAGCTAAGCATCCCTTCTAGGGTTTGCGATGAAGCTAGATCATGAGTAGGGATTTTACATAGAGTTCTTTCTTTTTCTTAGGGTTTCTTTTTCTTCCTCTTTTGCCAAGAATTTTTGATGAACTACAGTTGGGTCAGAGTCCCTTCATAGTTCATGCTTGATTCAGTGCATAGGAGGAGAAAACCCTAAGGGATCCTAGTTACTACTCCCCTGTAAAGAATCTTGATGGATTATCGTTGGGCCTTAGTCCCTTCATAATCTATGCTTGGGAAAGACAAGAGGAGTAGTCGTTAGGATCAATAAGAAAAATTTTAGGTAGAATTCCCTAATCTAGATCTAGTGGATTCAAAAAACCCTAGATCCTTAGTCTTATTGTCTTTAGCAAACAACTTTCGACTTTCAATTTTTGTTAAAGCTCGCTTGAGCATAGATTTGAAAATTATTTTAAAAACCAAGTCTCTGTGGGATCGACCCGTACTCGCTGGTCGTGCTACTCTGCACACCGTGCGCTTGCGGTTTTATTTACAAATTTTAAGATTTGCACATCATATGACCAATTCATGTCTCCTAAAATTATTATCCTGATCTTTGGGGTTCATCATAATCTTAGACATAATAAGATGCAGCTAATATGATGAATCAATGTCTCAAATAATAATAAATATCATTTCATAAGTTAGAAAATTGTAAAGAAAGTTCCATCGCAACACAATTGTGATTGACTTATAGGACACTTTTCTTTCAGATAATAGATCTGAACTATTATATTTTACATACATTAGATGTAGTATAGAAATATGTTGATATGACCAACATGTAGTTCTTGTACTTTATATTTTAATTTTTGATTTAATACCATGTAATAATCATGTAATAGGATCTTAGATCTAGGGATTCTCTAATTTTATAAGATAAATTTTGATTTATTTTAGTCTTCCACTGTCTGATCTTGAAAAAGTTTCAAGATCTAACCTTGAAACCCTAGATCTAGTTCCTTCAATTGGTATCAGAGCCTAGGTTGTTTATATATATGATTATTAATACATGCTTAGATTATTTTTTAGATTAGATCTAATTTATAATCTGATTGTTAAATCTGAAATTAAAATTTTTAGATCAATTACGAACTGTAGGTTGTCCTGCTGTAAGGTTTATCCCTTACAATGCAAAGATTGTCCTTGTTCGTCTATCTTTAATCATAAATTTGTTAGATGTGATCTAGATTAGATTTATGATTTATTAGATTTAAAAGGTGTTTAAATCTAAAATAAAATCTCTTTGTTAATAATTTTTGTGCAAAGAACCATCATATATTTGTCTAAAAAATTTACGCAGTTTAAAGTTGAAATTATTTCAATTACATGAACTTGTTTTGATTAGATCTAAAGTAGTTTCATGCTTATTTCACTTACTTTTTGATTATGAATCAAACATGCAACTTGGTTGGTAGAACCATATTGTAAAAATATTTTACAAATATGAAAATTATTTTCAAAAAGCCGAACCCCAACCCTCATTCCAAAACTTAATTGAGAATTAAGAAGTTATTTGATTAGGTTCTAAGATTGTGAATTGAAGAACCTAAGACGCAAACCATAACACATTGGGTTAATGGGTTAGTGAGAATTAGGTCCATTAATTGGGTTAGCCTAAGGTTAGATTAAAGATAGACTTAATTAGAGAATTAACTAAATCTAATCAATTATTGTCTTAGATTTGGTCAAGAATTCTCTAGATCAATTACAATAATTGTAGTTGGTCAAGTCCATGTCTTTAATGAGAATCAAATGGACTTGATTCTTGGCTAAGAGGTCTAGCATGAACTATTAGGTTGATCTAATTGAAACTAATTAAACCAGTTGGTATCTAAGGTAAACCAGACCGATGATTTTTAATTGGTAGCCCGCTTACCTGACCATTTCTGATGGTGTCTAAGGCAAGCTTTGGCAGATCCTCCCACCGATCGAACTTACCTGGCCTTTTGGTGAAATTATGTTTTGATTGGATCACTTGACTATTCGAGCTGACCCATGTCAGCTAGGTAAATCAGTGTGACTGATTTAGGTGCTCCTAGACCAGCCCTTTTAATGGTCTCCCTTAAGCTGACTTGGTGAAGCCAGTGGAAGGATCATGATAAGCAGGTTCATCTGACCTCCTCCTCTAAATCAATTAAATCTTCTAAAATTATTAGGTCCTTAAAATGAAATAGTTATGGTGATAAGTAGATTATAGCCACCCATTAAGTCGATGATAATGGGTCCATCAATTGGATAATCATTGGAGGCCCAAAGGCCTGGTGCTTATCAGCTGATGGAATTGTCATTCATAATATGATTTCTTGATAGCATCTTTCCAAATGGTGGTTAGGTTAGCCAACCAAAGTTGGGCTTAATCATTCACTGGCTAGATGGGCCAAGTATGGTCATGTTAATGATTGGACCTAACCAAACCTTTTCAGTGGAGGCCAAAGCCTACTGATTAGGGACTGGGGCAAAATTAAAATTACTAAAAATTATTTAGAGAAATAATTAGTTATGAACCTACCCTTAAATGTACATAGGTTGGCCAACCAAAGTTGGGCTTGTGTGTAGTCTAAGTAGATTCTAATACCCACTAAGGAATTAGGGTAATTCATCGAATTGAAGGTAGAGGCTACCAATTTGAATAAAATAGTAGGAGAAACCTTTTGATTAAAGTCAAAATCTTTAGGTTTAATGAATCAATTACTAATTAGGTTATGATTTTTCTTTGTGCAGATATGGCCACTTTTCTATCGCTCCGATCATTGTTGGACAATGATAAGTTGGTGGGACCCAACATTGGTAGCTGGTACCAAAAGTTGAAGATATTCCTGGAGCATAAACGGATCCTATATGTGATAACGGATCCTGCACCTGATGAGCCAGCTGCCAATGCACGTGGAACAATCAGAGACACTTACCAGAAGTGGCTTAGTGATCGGACCATGGTGCGCTGCATCATGCTGGCTACCATAAGCAATGAGTTCAGTCGCAGATTTGAGACGGCTCAGCCAAAGGACATGCTTCAAGTGTTGGAGGATGTCTTTGGCACACCCGATAATGTGGAGAAACACAAGACTAGTTGTGCCATCTTCAACACCAAAATGCAGGATGGTGCCTCTGTCTCTGATTATGTATTGTACATGATCGAGCTGATGGAGCATTTGAGCAAGCTCGACTTTTTCTTGTATGAACAGCTTGAAAAAGATGTAATACTGAACTCGCTGCCCAAGTCTAATCTCCCATTCCTCACTCATTATAGAATGACAAAGCCTGAAGTAAACTACCACAGGTTACTGGGGTTGCTTTAGAACTTTGAGAAGGATCACCAACTCCACAAGGAGTCGGTGAACTTAGTGGGAGGTTCATCTTCTGGTTCTCGACCCTTTGAGAAAGAGAAGAAGAATAAGAAGAAGAAAGTGAAGAAGGTGCAAGTTCAGACTGGGACATCAGTGCAGGGCCAGACCAAAAAGATCAAGCCTGATAAGAGTCAAGCTGAATGCTTCTTTTGCAAGAAGTGGGGGCACTAAAAGAGGAACTATCCTCAGTACATTATCTCCCTGGACTAGAACAGGCAGAGAAAGAAGCAAGCTGTTGCTGGGTAAGGTATTTATATGATAACTCCTTGTAATTTCTCTATTTGTGATATAGCTGACTGGGTATTGGATACCGGTAGCCCTTACCATATTTGCAATTCATTGCAAGGGTTGCAGGTCAGTAGGAGATTCGAGCAAGGTGAGAGGTTCCTGAACGTTGAAGATGGAAGACCAGTTTCAGTTCTAGCATTAGAAATCTTGAAACTTGTATTTGAGTCCCATACCGTTGTTCTTAATGATTGTCATTTCTATCTCAGTTTTTTTTTAAATGTTATTTCTGTAGGCCTTCTGGCCAAAAATGATTATGAAATTTTAATAAAGAAATAAGTTGGTAATATCATTATGAATGGTGTTACTATTTTTTGTGGACATTTGAATAATGGTGTGTATATATTATCACAACCTGTTAACGTAGTCTATTCTACTGGCAAGCACCCTAAATTAGATAGTATTCAGATATCTACTTATGGCACTGTAGGCTAGGTCATATAAACAAAAATAGGATAAACAGATTGACCCAAGAGGAAATCCTCGAAGTCAGTGACTGTTTATCACTTCCAACCTGTGAGTCCTGTCTTCTTGGTAAAATGACCAAGTCACCTTTTACTGGAAAAGGTGAGAGAGCTACTGAGCTCTTGGGCCTAGTACATACTGATGTATGCGGGCCCATGAGCACAAGTGCTAGAGGTGGATATTTCTACTTTATCACTTTCACGAATGATCTATCTAGATATAGATATGTCTATCTAATGAAACATAAGTCAGATTCATTTGAAATATTCAAACGATTCCGAAGTGAAGTAGAAAAACAAACTGAAAATAGTATTAAAACTCTTCGATCTGATCGAGAAGGAGAATATATTTCTGGTGAGTTTCTCACATATCTAGGAGAGAATGAGATTCTCTCCCAATAGACTCCTCCAAAAATACCACAGCATAATGGTGTGTCTGAAAGGAGAAATCAGACTCTGTTAGACATGGTCTGATCTATGATGGATTTTGCCAGTTTGCCGATATCCTTCTGGAGATATGCACTCGAATCGGCTTGTTATCTGTTAAATAGGATTCCAAGTAAGTCTCTAATTAAGACTCCATATGAGATATGGACAGGGCGTAAGCCAGCACTTTCACACCTTAGGGTCTAGGGGTGTCCGACCTATGTCAAACAGTTAGTTATAGATAAACTTGGACCTAGGTCTAACAAATGCACATTCATAGGGTACCCCAAAGAGACCAAAGGATATTTTTTTTACCATGTTAATGAACAAAAGATGTTCGTCAGCCTTATGGCAACCTTTTTAGAAAAGGAGTTCCTTAGTGAAGGAACCGTTGCCTCTAAGGTTGAACTTGATGAAGTTCAATAGGTAGAAGGACCGATACTAATAGCTGAACCTGAGTCAGATTTGATTAGATCAGATCTGGAGCCCAATGTACCTACACCATTAAGGCGATCCGATAGAGTACCACGTTAGTCGAACAGATACTATGGTTTCTTGGTCTGGGATGGTGATCCCATCGAACTCGATGAGAATGATGAGGATCCGATCACCTAAATGGATGCAATGCAAAGATCTGATTCCAAGAAATGGCTTGAAGCTATGAAATCCGAAATGGAGTCCATGAAGGTCAACGATGTATGGACATTGGTTGACCCACCTAAAGGGGTTGAACCCATTGGGTGTAAATAGGTCTTCAAAAAGAAGAGGGGTGCAGATGGAAAGGTGGAGACCTATAAAGTCTGTCTGGTTGTCAAGAGGTATCATCAACATTATGGTATTGACTATAACGAGACATTCTCTCTTGTGGTAATGCTCAAATTCATTCAGATAATGCTTGCAATAGCTGCCCATCTGGATTATAAGATCTGACAGATGGATGTAAAGACAGCTTTCCTGAATGGAGAGCTGACCGAAGAGGTGTATATGATGCAACCTGAGGGGTTTACATCCATAGATGAATCCAAGGTGTGCAAGCTTCAGAGATCCATTCATGGATTGAAGCAAGCTTCTCGGAGTTGGAACATACGTTTTGATAAGGTGATCAAAACATATGGCTTCATTAAGAATAGAGAAGAGCCCTATATCTATAAATGGGTAAATGATCCAGTTGTGATATTTCTTGTCTTGTACGTGATGACATTCTCTTAATCGGGAATGACATCCCCGCACTACAGGGAATAAAAGTTTGGTTGTAATCGCAGTTCTCCATGAAAGATTTGGGTGAAGCATCCTACATCCTTGGGATGAAGATCTATAGGGATAGATCTAAAAAGATGCTTGGGTTATCTCAGTCCACGTACATAGACACTGTGCTGAAGAGGTTCAGCATGGAGAATTCCAAGAAGGGCTATCTATCAATAGGTTATGAAATTTCTCTCTCTAAGAAAGATTGTCCGACAACTCCTGAAGAGAGAGAGAGCATATGAGTAGAGTCCCATATGCTTCGACCGTAGGATCTATCATATGCGCCATGACATGTACAAGGCCAGATGTGGCATACTCACTAGGAGTAGTGAGTAGATACCAATCTGATATTGGAGAAAATTATTGGAAAGTTGTTAAAGCCATCCTTAAGTATTTGAGAAATACTAAGGACCAATGGTTGGTTAATGGCGAGTCAGATCTCAAACTTGTGGGGTTCACAGACTCCAACTTTCAATCTGACCATGATGACAGTAGAAGCATATCGGGTTATATCTTTACTCTGAATAGTGGAGCCATCTGCTGGAAGAGTTTCAAGCAGCATACTGTGGCAGACTCTATTTGTGAGGTGGAGTATATCGCAGCATCGGATACCGTGAAGGAAGCTGTGTGGCTGAAAAAATTCATCACCGAGAGTGTGATCAAGATGGAATTGACCACTCCAAGAGTTGGAGAAGAATGAGTCACTGTATTTCAATTTAGCAAAATCTTGACCAGGATAATCCATCATATGGATTTGATATTTTAAAATATAATGTGGACAACCTGATCAGAGTTGATAGTTGAACTCTGAGATGTCCTATGAGCATTTTGGTCAAGAAGATGAATTATATAGAAACTATATCCGCATGGGTTCTAAGGATGTTGTTCTACACATTCGACCTATCCGATCGTCGGGTACCATTGCTAGATGGTCATTTTGATTGATATAAAAATTTAATTTTATACTATCAGTTTAGGTTCGGACCTATGAGCTCACACACATTAGAGTTCACGATCCGATCGGA
Organism: Elaeis guineensis; assembly: GCF_000442705.2. Lineage (NCBI taxonomy): Eukaryota > Viridiplantae > Streptophyta > Magnoliopsida > Arecales > Arecaceae > Elaeis > Elaeis guineensis. The sequence continues at coordinate 90,349,941 of NC_025998.2, forward strand.
TGGTTGATCAATGATTAAGAATCATTCTAGGGTTAAACGATCAATACGATTGACATTTAACCTAGTGCAAGTGTTGCAGGAGAATCGATTAGCAATTTGATTGCTAATTAGCTTAATTTGATTAAGTCAATGGGCTGAGATTAAGTCTAATTAAATATAATTTAGTTAGATTTAGTTTAGACTTGATTGGATTAAGTCTAATTGATTTCTTGGATAAGCCAAGTGTAAGAAAAAACTAGTCCTAGTTCAATTAGGACTTGGGTCAACCTAATTTTTAATTTGATTAAAAAATTAAATTTAATTTAAATCTAATTTATTTTAATTAAATTAGATTTTCAATTGAGTTAAGATCTATTTTAATTGGGTTGATTTGATTTTGGTTTGATTTAGTTTGAGAAACCAAATTTGAACAAGTCATAGATTGAATCCTAGTAAGACTAGAATTCCACCTTGCGCCACCTTAGCCCCCCACGCCCACTCTCTCTTATTTTGTGTGACAAAACCTTCTCTTTCAGGCCTTCTCGCATGCCCAAATCTTTTCACTCTTTCTCTCTTACCTAGAACATAGTTGTGGACCAAGTCAAAGTAGGAATTAGTTTGGATTTCAAATTCTATGAGACAGAATTTTAGGAAACCAAAACTCTTTCCTTATGGCATTGATTTTACTTAGATTTTTTTTTGAAACTTTTATGGCTTTTATGGCACATATTGTGTGCCCTTTTTTGGTGGTCTATAGTAGAAAAAGAAAGAGGGGGCACCCAAGAGTTGGGCACCCCTTGTCTTGCCCTGTTTGGATTTTCCTTGACTAGGTATTTGAAGTAGACAAGGATTCTTCATAGCTCATTATTTAAGATGAATTTTTTTTTGAAATTTTTATGAATTATAGATCATTGAGATACCTTTGAGGCATGTAAAAATCAGAGAGAAAGAGTATTAGGGTATAGATATATAATAGACACAAAACTAAGTGTCTGGGTTAGAGCAAAAAGAAGAAGAAGAGGGTCTTCTTCTAGGGTTGCTGATTTCACCTCTTCTCTTCCTCCATCTGTGAGTTTTCTAAGAGTGTATCACATCTAAAACTTCTTCTCCTACTTTTCATCTTTAGAAGAGTCTAAATCAAGAAGAAGGAGGTATTTGATCGACCATTGAAGAAGGATCAGCACAGTACTAGCATATTGTGCTGATTTTCTGGACCAAGATTTCTAATCGTGATTCGTGGGCTCATGTAGATGACTCCTAGAGGCCGAATGCATGTGCGGCTTACAACATCATCCTCAAGCCCGGATCAGTAAAGTTAGAATGTCTAACTTGCAAGGTAATAGATCTTATCTATTATATTTTACATACATTAGATGTAGTATAGAAACATGTTGATATGATCAACATGTAGTCTTGCTCTTTATATTTTAATTTTTGATTTAATACCATGTAATAATCATGTAATAGAATCTTAGATCTAGGAATTCTTTGATTTTATAAGATAAATTTTGATTTATTTTAGTCTTTCGCTGCCTGATCTTGAAAAAATTTCAAGATCTAATCCTGAAATCCTAAATCTGGTTCCTTCAATCCAGACACTGAGTAGAAGCAAGAAACAGAGAGAGCAAGTAGTAGAGAAGAGCAACAGTAGTCTTTAATATTTATTTTTTTAGCTCTTGTTTAGAAAAAAATATGGAGGAAGCATTGTAGATCTCGATGTGTGGCTAAATCCCTTCAACTCGAAAAGATGATGAATCCTGTAAATGGATTTTATTTTCTTTTTATATTTATTTTTTATGTAATAAAATTATATTTTTATTTCATATCTTTTTATTTTTTTGAGATATTAATCTAACCTATATGGCCTATATCCTCTACAAATGTATCGTGATCTCAGGATACGGTATATACCCAAGAGAGATAGAACGTAGTATATTAAATTAAATCCTATATCTTGTTATTAGTTTAGATAGTTTATACTCCAAATGGATGAGCTGTGATCTACGAATATGGTCCGTATCCCATAGAGATAAGTTATACTAATATCCTAATCATAAGAATTAATATTGCAACATAAAAAAAGAAGAAAATAAAATCTGATTTGTATGGTGGATTCAAAATTTTTGGATTATCTATCTGACTTATTTTCTTTCATAAATTAATTTACACTTATAATTTAATTTTTGCTATTTTATATTTTAAAATTTTTCATGATCAATTCTCTTTTATTTCTTCTTTAAAAAAAAATAATTATCCTAAATCTCTATGAAAATGATCCTGACTCACCCTATCTATATAGTTTGAGTTGACTTTTATTCTTAACCACCTACGATAATGATCAAATTTTGGCGCTATTGTCATGAATCTAGGCATTGATTTTTTTTTGAAAAAAATTAATTTTCTTTAGTCTTATTTACTTTCTTAGTTAACTTCTTTAATTGCTTTATTTTAGTTGTCTTATTCCTTTTAAATTACCTTTTACTCTTGTTAGCATAAAAAAAGTTAATAAAAAAAAAATTCTTGCTTTAGATAACATAACATAAAAAGAAAACAAAGGCACCACATAATACTTAATTAAAATAGAGAAACTAATTAAACTTTAAAAATATTTTCTACTTGCTTGGACATCTTGCTTTCTTTGCATAGCATTTTCATAATACATCTTAAGGGCACAAATCCTAAACAAGATATAGTGGGGATTTCATTACCTTTTCTTGGCCCATAAATCACAATCCTTTATATTGCATTGACCTAAATCTTAATATAAAATCAATTAGATGTTGGTCCCTAAGGACTCTCGAGCTCAATAAGATAAGGGACCCTAAGAGTTAGACTGAGTTAGGATTAGTCAATTTAACTGATGTCTAGAAAAGTGATTCAGAGATAAGATTCTGAAGGAAGATAATTTTTTAATTGATTCTATTTGCTTATTTGACCAACTCAGTTGGTGTCTAAGAAAAGCAATGGGGGCCCCCGCCAACCTTACACTTATCTAGCCAGTTAAGTGGCTAATCTTTTACTTGAAGTGCTCGAAGGTGACCTTAAAATAGTTAAGAGCTATCCAGAACTAGGATAACCCTTAGCTAGTATTGACTGTATAACTTGATTTCTATTCCACAAACATTAACCCTAATTAAAATACTCTTATCTATTATCTTTAGATTTAGGACTCCTTAGGCTCTCATCTTTAGAATTCTCTTCTCATCTATCTCTCCTTTCTCTTTTCTTTTCTTCCATTAAACAAAAAAAATATAAAAATAACTTCAAATTTCTAATTTTCTTTTTGAACTAGGATATCTAGATGATTAATGTTCGAAATTGTGTCTCAAAGCCAATCGTCAGTCTATGGATGATTATGCTCATATGTACTTGAATATGAATTATTCAATAATAAAAGTTATTTAACATTTTTCATCACAAATATTTACATATTTAATATGAACTCTTGGATTGTGATGAAGTCTTTAGGACTAATTTAAATAGAGGATTTAGTTCTTAAACTTGTTCATGATCAAATGATACGTTATTACTAGGATGATAACGATATCAAATATATGTTGTTGTGTGCTATATGGATTGGTTGTCCTCTTAATCAAGAAGTATAAAGACACTAATATGGTATGTAATGGAGTGTAGGAGTATATTTACATCAAACATGACCAACTACAAAGTACTCTGCTGTCAAGAGTAGCTCGCGAAGGATATGGATTGTTGTGCAAAATTCGATACCACATGATGCACAGGAAGAAAGAAGAAACAAAATAAGAAACATAATATAAATATGTGAATCAGTCTCAAGCCTACCTCTATGGGGCGTACAAGCTTCACTATGAGAGGATAAAACACAACCAATATAAGAGAAACTCACCACTAAATCTTTGTATAAGAGTTCCTCAATAAGAAGCCCCAAAACCTTTATAAAAACTCTTTGAAACCTCTCTTGAAGCTTTTTGGCACCTCCAAAATGTCACCAACTATCCAACGTAATAAACAGCTCATCAATCGAAGCTATATAAGCTTTAAAATCTCAAAAATACTGTTACACTGAGAATACTGAGTCCCAATCAATCCTAGAACAATCCATGACCATCCAATCATGATCGGCTCATATCAAAGCCATCCGATAATGCATTACAGCCTCAGATCATGCCTGATCATACTCAGAGTCATCCTCAGCCATCCGATCATGAACGGCTTGCTCCAAATCCATCAGATCATGCAAAAATATCTATGGACTGTGCGTGGACCACATGATCGATCCACACTACCTTCGTAGACCGCCCAGCACCTTGCGGTCCATGGTGGACTGTGTAGGGTGCTGGGCCTGTGTGCCTATGCGCTGGGCTGCACATGCCTGCATGCACGCATGCATTTGTCGAGCCCGACCGCTGCACTGCCTCGTGCATTGTGCCACCTGCTCTGAGCTTTTTTTACAGGTATCTTCGCCATTTGAATTCTATTTGGACTATTCTTGGGCTTTTTAGACTCCGTTCATCATCTTGGACCTCGCTGTAGACTCAGTGTGGATCAAATCTTGAGGTATCAAATCTTAACAATCTCCACCTTGACTCGATATTCGATCTCTATCTGTCTCTGAGACCCTATGATCCATCTCATCCCCATGCCCTGGGGCATGCCTACTGTCTCATGGATGGTTAAACATGAGAGTCAAGCCAAGTGATTCGATCCCATCTCTGTCATATATTGTGCTCCTTCTGATCTGAGATCTGCTCGGAGTATCATTCTGGGGTATTAGGAACTTCACTCTGCGACATCACCACTCATCCTCCCAAATCTCTCGTCTAGTGCCCGATCCACCTCCACCTAGAGCTCCACCCCACTCTGGGCTCATCCAGGCTCCTGAAGCTCCATCTCGCACTGGGCTCTCCGCTAGATAGTAATGTCCTCTCTTTCTCTTCTTTCCTTCCAGAATAACCCTATTGTCATGCAACACCTTCAAGATTTCTCCACCAGCTACCATCCTATAGCCTCTCGAATCTAGTCTACTCAGTGAGATAAGTGTTGGAAAAAAGTGTAGGGTTTCATGCATGAATTTTAAAATATTTTTAAAATATAATGTAGTGAAACATATAAATTAAATAATTTAATCTACAAATGCATGTAATCAAATTACTAAATCCTACAATTAGGACCTATAACATGTCATATTATATTTATAAATCAAAAAAGTAAAAGCTTTGGTATTGATCAAATCAATACCCTAGATCTAAAATAGTTTCAGATCTAAAATCTAGATCATATCTAGATAAAAGAAGAGATCAGATCTCTTACCTTCATGCGGATTGAGAACTCTGTGGTTGATTTTCTTTGTTGTCTTTGAAGCCGCACATGCATCCAACCTCTATAGGTGATCCACACGAGGCTGCAACAAAATCAGATGTTCGTCAAACAAAGATCCGCTCGAAGTGCTAGCTTCTTGCAGATCCCTCTGGATGGTTAATCTAGAAGATATTCTTTGGATCTCTTGGATATTCCAAGAGATGAAGAATATGAAGAGGAACAAGAGAGAAGTCAAACTTTTTGGCCTCCCTAAAATCAAAAATAATAATATAAAAAAAAAACTCCTAAGAGAAGACAGTTCTTCTCTTTCAGTACATCAACGATTGATGTCCTGAGAACATCTCTATGCTAGGACATGAGAAGACCTTCTTCTCTAGATATGTTTCTAACTTTCAGATCTTATGATGTCTGATTTTTTTCATAGAAAAATCTCATGATTTATGGAGAAGAAGGGTTCTAAAAGAAACCTTAAGAAAAGACCTTCTTTTCTTCTTCTTCTCTCATCAGAACATGATCATATCATGTCCAAAATAAGATCACCATGCCCCAACTCATTGGAGCATGAATCTATCATGCCATCCTTCTTTCTCTCTCATATTTTTATCACATAAAAATATAAAATAAAGAAGAAATAAACTGAAAAGAAAAATAATAAGAGAAAAACATCTTCTCTCTTACTTTTTGTTTCTACAAGACATCAACTTTTGATCTCTTGATAGAAGACTCTTCTCCAAGAAAGTTATGCCTCAAACCACCCATTCCATCCTCTTTCTCTCTTTCTCTCTACAAGATATCAACCTTTGATCTCTTGATTGAAGACTCTCCTCCAAGGATTTTGGTATCTCAAACCACCCATGCCATCCTCTTTTTCCTCTGATTTTTCTATCTATTTTTTATCGATTTTTTACTGCCTATCTCATCTCATATGGGGCAGCAACTTTATATATGGCAGATTAGGTCAAAAGACCTAATCAACAAGGAGTCCATGGAGCATCCAACTCTTGGACGCCCCTTGCCTCATAAATTTTGTGGAGAGCATGAAAATAACCACAAAAGGGGTGACAAAAAGAAAGGATAAGGATGGAGGAAGTTAGCTCATGAGAGGAGGAAAGAGTCCTTGTGAAGAGGGACTCTTTCAAATAAAGGAGATAAACCTAAACCACTTTCCATGATTAGCCAAATCACTTTTCATATTGAATCAAATCAAATTTGATTCAAATCTCTAGAATAAATGGTGTGAGATAACATTTCTTGGATATAGATATTATAGAAAAATATCTAGAAATTAATTAGTGGGTGTGAGCTTGAGATTTCTTAGGTGGCACAGGAGAAGAGATGGAGTCCTAGTCTAACTAGGATTCTTATGTAGATTAGGTCAAACACTTTGAACCCAATCCAAATTAATTACAATCTAATTAATAGTGATCCTAGTCCAACTAGGAGTCTAATTAAATTAGATTAAATCATATTTAATTTTGATTTAAATCCTAACTTAATTAGAAATTAGGTGCATACAAGTCCTAGTCAAATAGGGACTTATTCTCCCTTGCAATTGGCTTATCCAATAAACCAATTAGAATTAATCCAATTAAATCTAAATTAATTTTAATTAAATCAAATTTAATTAGACTTGATCTCAGCCCAATTGCTCAATCAGATTGAGCCACTTAGCAATCCAATTGTTAATTGATCCTCCTGTAACACTTACATTAGGTCAAACATCAATCATATTGATCATTTAACCTTAAAATGATTCTCAATTATCGATTAACCATCTGATTAGGTTACAATCTCTTATGTGTATGATCCTATAGGTTCGAACCTAAGCTGGTAGTATAGAAACTAATTTCTGTACCAATCAAAGTAACCATCTAGTAATGATTCCCGACGTCCAGATAGGTCGAATGTATGCAAAGCAACATTCTAAGAATCCTGACCCATGATTACCGTATAATTCATTCTTTTGATCAATAATACTCCAGATGACTTTGAGTATGCTGTCAATCACTCATATAAGTCATCTTTATTATGTCTCAAAATTTTGTAAATTTTGTGACTCCTCACGAGGATTACCCAGGCCTAGATTTTGCTAAATTAAAACACAGTGAGATATTCTCTTCCTGAAGTTAATTAGGAGTGACCAATCCCATCTTGACTCACACACTGACTTCACAAGTACTTGACTATACCCAAAAATCTTTCGAACCTATATTAAAAATACAGACAGTCCAACACGAAAGTATAATGAGTTGCTTACAAGTCACCATGGTGATCTCAGGTCAGAGGGACACTTATACCCATTGATCTTAGCTAACTACTCTTAACAGTAGAGTATTACATTAATCATGTTCAATACAGATGTACTCCTACATCTCATCTGGATGCCATACCAGTGTCTCCACACCACTTGGTTATGAGGATAACCAACGCATATGACATACAGTGACCTACACTTGATAAGTTATCGTCCTTGTTAATAACTTATCATTTGGTCGTGAATAATTTAAGAACCATCCAATAAATTTTTTTTATCGATTGATTGTGGTTCTAAGGACTTTATCATAATTTAAGAGTTCATTTAAGGAAGATAGAATTTTTATGATAAACTTGCCAAATAACTATTATTATTAGATAATTCATATACTAATTTCAATCATCTACCACTTAGATGATTGACTTTAGGATATATTTTTCAATAATAAGATTTCATCTAAAATTAAGTATGTATCAGACCACCCTCCATCTCCTCACTACACCATCATGTATCCTCCAGCTGACCATCCCGATGTCTCTAATCGCATAACTCGATCCATCCAACAGATAGTAGTGCCATCATTGCTCTTGAGAGAGTCAAACTACTTCTCTCTGCAACATACATAATAGGTGCATACAGAATCTAAAATTCACTACTAAAAAAAAATAGATATCTTATCAGATATATCTAAGAGATCATCCTCTAACTCGCTACTGGCCATTACTGTAGTAGCCCTCGTTCGATCCTTAAGTTGAGGGTAATTTTTGGCTAGGTGCCCCAACTCATCACATCGATAACATCTAGTCTTGCTCAAGTCTCTCATCTTGGACTTGGACCACCCTCATCATGATCTCTTGTCACTTTGTCTGCCGCCTCTTGCTCCTCCAGAAACCACCAAAGCTAAGCTGCCACCTGAGCTCGAAGCTGGATTCTCCCTCTTGAGAATCTCATTAGAAAGAATCACCATGGTGACCTCGTCCATCTTGATGGTACTCTTTTCCATTAGAAGAGCAATCACCAAGGACTCATTTGAAGGAGGAAACGATGCTAGCAGACCAGCACCCTGGTCTTCTCCTCAATATTCTTGCCAATGCTGAGGAGGTCGGTGAGGATCTTCTAAAAGTGATTGTGATGCTCCTGCACACTTTGTCCCTCAGTCATCTGTAGCTGGTAGAACTTGAAAGAAGAGTACCCTATAAGCCAATCGTAAGTGTGTTGCGATGGAACTTTCTTTAAAATTTTTCAACTCATGAAACGATATTTATTATTTGAGGCATTGATTCATCATATTAGCTGCACCTTAATATGTCTAAAATTATGATAAACTTCAAAGATTAGGATAATGGTTTTACGAGATCTAAATGGGTCATGCTAGTGAGATCTAAAATCTTAAAATCTTAATCTTAAATATTCCTGATCATAGGAGCATTGAGTCGGAGATCAATGTTCTAGATAGACTGGCACATCCTATGTATGCTCAATGGAGAGGGTGGCAAATCTCACTAGTCACTTGTGTGAGAACTAATACAAGGATGTGGGTGTTCATTTGAGAAATGAGTCCACTGATTAGACTCGATGAAAGAGAACATCTAATGAAAGCCTTATTTGCATGTCAAAGATGGTTCTCTAAGTGGGAGTTGTGCAAGTGATCCTTAGACCTGAAACCACCATGAAATCTTGTGCACATGAACCAATATTTTGGTTCATACTCAGGCATGGCATTAATACATGTACGGGGTGTTTTGGATATGGTGGAGTGTGTATGAAGGTTGTGAGTAGGTCAATGTAGAATCGATCACTCCTAGTAAGAGGAGATCGCATCCTGTGTATTTTCAATCCTAGATGACTCAGAAAAGTCTTTTGGCCAAAAGCAAGAAGGAGATTAGAAAGAGTTTCTAATACTTCTTCATTAGAGTCATTATTGGTTAATTGAGAATCGATATGAATATGTGTTTGAGTTTGACATGATTCCACACTCATGAACATATTCAGGGTGCAAGGATGATCAAAGGATTGAATTACACGATAATTTACCATTGAAGGGTAGATTTGGTATTTTCATCAAATTTCATATCTTCTGGGTAGTCATGATAAGTTGCCAGATGTCAACCTTGACTTGTAGGTTTTTGATCGAATTAAAGAGTTTAATTTGATGGTCAATTAGAAATGATTCTAATTATTGAACTCGGGTTAGCTCGATTGGACCAAAATCGATTAGATTGAAATCTAATCAAATTTGGTCAACTTATACCTGAACCTACTACCAGCTAGACGTGGAACTCAATGGGTTACATACATATAGAAATTGGCCAAGGACCCTTTTGAAAAAGGTTGATTGGAATTTTGGATTCAATCAGGGTCCGGTAAGCATGCTAGCACGTGTGGAAATCCTTGCTCTTTTGGAGACCAATTTGGTCCCATCCCTTGCTAATTAGCTAGCCCAATTTGGTAGACATTTGGGTCAGGTCATATCACCTGGAAGCAGTCCAAATTGAGGCACCACATCCCATGTTAACACCAATTTTGAAGAGTCCAAGTTGTGGTGGACTCTTGATGCAAAACAAGTTTTGCGTACAAGTATTGGCGTGGGTAGAAGAAAAAATATTATTTTTCATGGGATTAAAATATGTGTAATAGCCTACATCTCTCTTCATCGTCTGGTACATATCTCAAAGCATGAGATATAATTTTTTTGAAATTTTTGGGGAAGAGAAAAAATTAGAAAAAAAAGGATGTCTCGCATGCGTGCAGAAGCATCGTGTCTCTCCATGATTTGGAGAGTCCTTCTCCCTATCAAATACTTTTATATTAGAATGATTTTTAGTTATAATGTTCTACATTTGATAAGCTATATTTGATAATTTTTTTAGAATTTTTCTAGACATATCTGGATGCCAAACAGATGCTATAAGTCAGTCTTGATGCTTGCATGCATGGTGATCAGCACTTGCATGAAAAGGTGTGAGGATAGCATCCTTCCATGAGAATTCTATCACTATTTTTAATTTTCTAGAATTTATATTGAATTCTCAATCCACATAAATTTTTGAAGATTTTTTTGATTTGAGAAGGGATGTGAAAACATCCCTTCTTTGGTTGCATGCGTGCAGACCAGGGTGCTGATCGACGTATCATGGATAAGAGTCCTTCTGCTTGAAGGAACTCTTATCTCTGATAATCAGATCAGATATATCTTTTGGATAAGGCATGTCCCTCTCTTTTGGCATCCCTCTGGTGGCTATAAATAGGCTGGGGTGTTGGGTATCCGAGGAATCGAAGAGGGGTTTCCAATTTCTCTCCTGTTGCTCTCCTTTCTTTCTTACAACCTATCTTAGTTTTAGGACAAGGCTTTGGAATTTAAGACAAAGCCTTATCTGGTCCTAACAAGGGTTGTAAGAGTCCTGAAGAAGGAGAATCAAAAGTTTAAAGGAGGTTCTAAGAGGGTGAGGTCAGGTTCTTGAAGAAACTTGATCGGTACGAGACTAGTCGAGTTCTAGGGGCTAGAACTCTTGAAGCAAGGTGAAGAAGGAGCGCTGTCTTTGGTTCAATTTCCATGTGGATCACCATTAGAGGGTGGACACTTGGATACCTTGTAAAAATTATGATTAGCACTATAGGTATTCTTCTTATCCTAATTTATATTTATTATGCTTTGATTATTATAGTCAAGAGTTTCTGGGCATTAGGGCTTTCGGTGCATTAGGTGTTTTGAATGAAAATTTTAAACACCTAACCTTTCCACTGTGCCACCGAAACCCAACAGTGGTATCAGAGCCTATCTTGATTTATGTAATCAAAGATTAAATTATTATCTTGATTGTGATCAAGCATGAGTTTTTAGTTTGGTTCAAGTCGGGTTAAGGGTTGAACCCGATTAAACATCTAAACCATATCATGTCTTAGAGATATGTTTTAAATATAAAATGCATGATGTATGTGTAAAATTTTTTTCATAGCTTAGTACTCTAATTGGAGTTTATCACCAGACCGTCCGATCATAAGAGCAAGTAGGGTTCAGAGACCCTCTCTTCCTATTCAATAGGGTACTCTTATGGTGTGTAGGGGTGCCGCTGTGATGTTTTAAGAAGAAAAACTACGAAAAAAGAGTTTTATATTCATGTGTATTATTAGAACTTTATGTATATATGATATGCTTGCGATGTTTAGTTATAATCATATTGTATGATTCTGCTTCCATATCTTAGAGATATGATAAGATGCCATAATTAGTTATTATGATTATTAAGATACAACTATTATAGTGCATTCTTGTGATAGATTGAATTAGAATGTGTTTGAGACCATTAAAGCCCTCATAAAAATCATATTAAGTCATAGTGTTGTGAACCAGAAGTTGATCTATTTTCTTGAATCGATTAATTAATTGGTGTCTAAGGAGTGTTTCAAGTGCAGTGGTTATTTAATTGGTTCCGTTGCTGATCTGGCCAATTTTATTGGTGTCTAAGAAAAGCAATGGGGGGATCCCCACCAATCTTAACACTTTTCTGACCAATTGGATTAGTTCGAATCTTGAATGAAGGTAGCTTAGTGTTTTAAACACTACTAAGGGCTTTCCTTCATGCTAGGTTAATGTTACATCATGAACTATGGCTAGTTTGTTATGTTACCATAAGGCTTGTCATAAGGATTGATATAACATAATTCTGGTGCATAAAAGATGCTGACAACAATTTTGGATATACTGCTTTGTTGTGCTAACACAAAGGCAGTTATATTCGATTTTGACTGTGTTGAAATGAAGGATCTTACTTAACTAAAATATTATAGCTTGTTGTATTAACATAAGACTAATAATGTTTTAGAGGCCAAGATAAAATATTGAGAATTGTATGAGATGTAATTGGAAAGAGTTTTCTACCTATGAACTCATAAGGATTTATTGTGTTAACACAAGATCGTTATGAGGAATTAGAATCTTAATTCTATTAAGATAAATATAAAATATATCTCGTTTACCATAAGAGAGGGCTATGGTATCTGATAAAATAGTGGGAGACATAACTAGTTTTAAAAGTCCTCATCTAGTTATGCATGTCAAACATGAGTGGTCTGCTTATACTATTGTTTTATGTAGATTTAAGTCTACATTATGACTTCTTTATTTTTAGCCCATGATATAATAAATAAAACTATATTGTCCAATACAACTATGTGGATTGGTTGAGAAACTTAGAAATTAGGTTTATATCAGAAAAGAACTTCGATATTCTGAATATTTCTGACCCTAGTTTGATCAGTAATAATGAGAAGGTAATGATGTCCGTATGGATATTATTTATGGCAAATTTAAAAATTAAGAGTATAATTGCAAGAATAATCTTGTAAGATTGAAGTAGGGTGCAAGTGTAATACCAAAAGATGTGTATATGATACAAATCTATTTTTATTAAGTGATTCAGACTCTGATATTTGGATATTGGATACTACTAGTGGATCATACTTTTGTAGTTTATTACTGCAACTATAGAATATCAAAGATCTGAAAAGAGGTAACCTCAAGCTTTATGGTGCAAGTGGAGAGTCTATTAGCACAGAGGTTGTAAAAATCTGTATGCTTGATTTATCTTTGGGTAAAACTTTAGAATTAAAAGACTATTATTCATGCCAAAGGTCATTAGAAATATTATTTCTATACCTTTGTTATTAAAACAAGATTATAAAAAAAAGCTAATGAAAAATAGATACTTCATTTTTTTTTCTAATATTTTATGACAGTGGTTATATTGATAACAATCTTTTAACTTTTGTATTCAATAAAATATTTTTTATATCGAAAGAAATATGAAAAGAAAGAGAACAAATATAAATGTCACATATCTTTGGCATTGTCGTCTTGGTCATATTAGTGAGTCAAGGATAAACAAGTTATACAAAGAAGAATTCTTTGATCCAAATGATTATGAATCATTGAAAACTTATAAATCTTGTCTCATGGATAAGATGACCAAGACTCTATTTTCTGGATATGGAGAGAGGACAAGTGAATTGTTAGCTCTAGTACATATAGATGTATATGGACTGATAACAATTCAGGTCAGAAAAAGATACTCCTACTTTATTACCTTTACAGACGATTTATTAAGGTTTGGATATGTGTATCTTATGAAACATAAATTCGAAGCTTTTGATAAGTTCAAGGAGTATCAAGGTATGGTCGAGAAATAAACTAAAAAAAAAAGTATCAAGCTTCTTCGATCTGATCGAGGAGGAGAATACTTATCCATTGAATTTCTTGATCATCTTAAAAGTAAAGGTATTCTCTTTGAATGGATCCCTCTTAATACGCCTCAGTTAAATGGTGTAGCAGAAAGGAGAAATCATACTGTGATGGATATGATGCGATCCATAATATGCTTCATTGATCTTCCAATATCTTTCTAGGGATAATGTCCTAGAGACTGCCACATATATATTAAACAGAATGCCTTCAAAATCTATTGCAAGTACTCCATATGAGATATGGAATGGAAGGAAGCCTAATCTTAAATATCTTAAGACTTTGGGCTGTCTCACTTATGTCAAAATATTTTTGGACAAAAGCTTAATACTAGATCAGATAAGTGTAGGTTTGTAGAGTATCTTAATGAAATTAATAGATATTATTTCAACCATCCTACTGAACAAAAGGTGTTTGTTAGTAGGCGCGCCACTTTCTTGAAATATAAATTTATCCAAGAAGGAGGCAGTTGGAGGAATATTGAATTTATGAAAGTTCATGATCTACAAACCGCTCCAGAAATACCAGTGGTTGGACCATAAGAAGATCCTCAATCAAAAGTATCCAAAGATGAGGTACATCTACAATATACACCTCCTCTTCGAAGGTCAGATAGAGTGCGTCAAGCATCTCTGAGACATAATTTTATCATTAAAAATAATAATTCTATCAACATCATTTAGAATGTTGATCCACTGACTTATTCGAAAGCTGTCATGAATAGAGACTCAAACAGATAACTGAAAGCTATGAAATCTAAGATGGACTCGATGAATACCAACCAAGTGTAGACCTTGGTTGATGCACCTGAGGATGTGACCCCAATAGGGTGCAAGTGGATCTTCAAAAGGAAGATCAGAGTAGATGGCCAAGTAGAAACCTACAAAGCTAGGTTAGTGGCGAAGGGTTTCAGTCAAAGGCAAGGAATTGACTATGATGAAATCTTCTCACTAGTGGCTATGCTCAAGTCCGTCTAGATTTTGCTTGCTATAGTAGCATACTACGATTATGAAATCTGATAGATGGATGTCAAGATCGATTTTCAATAGTAATCTAGAAGAAGAGGTCTATATGACTCAGCCAAAGAGATTTATCTCAAATGGGAGAGCAAATCAAGTATGCAGGCTAATGAGATCCATCTATGGATCGAAGCAGATTTTGAGGAGCTGGAACATCCGATTTGATATGACAGTCAAAGAGTTTGGCTTTATCAAAAATATGGATGAACCATGTGTATATAAGAAGACAAGTGGGAGTGTTATTGTCTTCTTGGTTCTGTATGTCAGTGACATACTACTCATTGAAAATGATATCCCAATGATGCAATCAGTCAAAACTTAGCTATCAAATAAATTTTTCATAAAAGATTAGGGTGAAGCATCCTATATACTGGATATAAAGATCTATAGAGATAGATCTAAAAGGATATTAGGTTTATCTCAGTCACGGTACATAGACCTCATATTAAAGAGATTTAATATGGAGGTAAGTAAGAAAGGTTACTTGTCTGTAAGTTATGGTATACGTCTTTCTAAGAAAATGTGTCTTAAGACACCAGAAGAGAGGAAAAGAATGAATGAAATCTCTTATACTTCGGCTGTGGGATCAATTATGTATGTCATGCTATGTACCAAGCCTAATGTAGCTTAGGCTTTGAGCATAGCTAGTAGATTTCAGGCTGATCTAAGGAAGGATCATTGGAAAGCAGATGATAGCAAGTCAATATCAGGGTATGTGTTTATCCTAATTGATGGGACAGTAAGTTGGAAGAGTTCCAAACAGCAGATAGTAGCTGACTCAACTACTAAGCCAGAGTATGTTGCTACCAGTGAAGCCATTAAAAAAAGCTATCTGGATGAAGAAACTCATCATGGATTTAAGAGTCGTTCCTAAGATTGAAGGACCGATGTCACTCTATAGTGATAACATTGGGGCCATTATCCAAAATAAAGAACCTAGGTCTTATTATAGATCCAAGCACATCCTCAGATATTTCCATCTCGTTAAAGATAAGATGTTGCCTTTTAACGAGTAGACAGAAAGAATAATATACCAGATCTATTCACTAAAGCCATACCACAGCAGCTATATGATCGCCATCTTGATTGTATGAGATATAAAGGCGATTGGCTTTAGTGCAAGTGAGAGATTGAAAGAAGAGTGCCTTATAAGCCAATCGTAAGTATGTTGCGATGGGACTTTCTTTAAAATTTTCCAACTCATGAAACGACATTTATTATTTGAGGTATTGATTCATTATATTAGCTGCATCTTAATATGTCTAAGATTATGATGAAACCCAAAGATTTGGATAATAATTTTAGGAGACATAAATGGGTCATACTAGTGAGACCTAAAATTTTAAAATCCTAATCTTAAATATTTCTGATCGTAAGAGCATTGAGTCAGGGATCAATGTTCCAGATAGATTGGCACATTCTATGTATGCTCAATGGAGAGAGTAGCAGATCTCACTAGCCACTTGTGTGAGACACTAATACAAAGATGTGGGTGTTCATTCGAGAAATGAATCCACTGATTAGACTTGATGAAAGAGAACATCTAATGGAAGCCTTATTTGCATGTCAAAGATGGTTCTCTAAGTGAGAGTTGTACAAGTGATCCTTAGACCTAAAACCATCATGGAATCTTGTGCACATGAACCAATATTTTGGTTCATACCCAGGCATGGCATTAAGACATGTACGGGGTGTTCTGGATATGGTGGAGTGTGTATGAAGGTTATGAGTAGGTCAATATGGAATCGATCACTCCTAGTAAGAGGAGATCGTATCCTATGTATTCTCAATCCTAGATGACCCAGAAAAATTTTTTGGCCAAAAGTAGGAAGAAGATTAGAAAGAGTTTCTAATGTTTCTTTATTACAGTCATTATTGATTAATTGAGAATCGATATGAATATGTGTTTGAGTTTGATATGATTCCATACTCATGAACATATTCAGGGTGCAAGGATGATCGAAGGATTGAATTACACGGTAATTTACCACTGAAGAATAGATTTGATATTTCCACCAAATTTCACATCTTCTGGGTAGTCATCATACATTGCCAGACATCAATCTTAACTTGTAGGTTTTTGATCAAATTAAAGAGTTTAATTCGATTGTCAATTAGAAATGATTCTAATTATTGAACTCAGGTTAGCTCAATTGGACCAAAATCGATTAGATTGAAATCTAATCAAATTTGGTCAACTTATACCTAGACCTACTACCAGCTAGATGTGGAACTTAATGGGTCACACACATATAAAAATTGGCCAAGGATCCTTTTGAAAAAGGTTGATTGGAATTTTGGATTCAATCAGGGTTTCGGTAAGCATGCTAGCACGTGTGGAAACCCTTGCTCTTTTGGAGACCAATTTGGTCCCATCCCTTGCTAATTAGCTAGCCCAATTTGGTAAATATTTGGGTCAGGTCATATCACCTGGAAGCAGTCCAAATTGGGGCACCACATCCCATGTTAACACCAATTATGAAGAGTCCAAGTTGTGGTGGACTCTTGGTGCAAAATAGGTTATGCGTACAAGTGTTGGCGTGGGTAGAAGAAAAAGTATTATTTTTTATAGGATTAAAATATGTGTGATAGCCTACATCACCCTTCATCCTCTGGTACATATATCAAAGCATGAGATATATTTTTTCTAGAATTTTTGGGGAAGAGAAAAAATTGGAAAAAGAAGGATGTCTCGCATGCGCGCAGAAGCATCACATCTCTCCATGATTTGGAGAGTCCTTCTCCCTATCAAATGCTTTTAGATTAGAATAATTTTTGGTGATAACATTCTAAATTTGATTGTCTATGTTTGATAATTTTTTTAGAATTTTTTCAGTCCTATCTGGATGCCAAACGAATGCCATAAGTCGGTCCTGATGCTTGCACATGCGGTGATCAGCACTTGCATGAAGAGGTGCGAGGATAGCATCTTTTCATGAGAATTTTATCACCATTTTTAATTTTCTAGAATCTAGATTGAATCTCCAATTCACATAGATTTTTGAGGATTTTTTTGATTTGAGAAGGGATGTGAAAACATCCCTTCTTTGGTTGCATGCATGCAGACCAGGGTGCTGATCGACGTATCATGGATAAGAGTCCTTCTGCTTGAAGGAACTCTTATCTCTGATAATCAGATCAGATATGCCTTTTGGATAAGGCATGTTCCTCTCTTTTGGCATCCCTCTGGTGGCTATAAATAGGCTGGGGTGCTGGGTATCCGAGGAATCGAAGAGGGGTTTCCAATTTCTCTCCTGTTGCTCTCCTTTCTTTCTTACAACCTATCTTAGTTTTAGGACAAGGCTTTGTAATTTAAGACAAAGCCTTATCTAGTCCTAACAAGGGTTGTAAGGGTCCTAAAGAAGGAGAATCAAGAGTTCAAAGGAGGTTCTAAGAGGGTGAGGTCAGGTTCTTGAAGAAACTTGACCGGTACGAGGCTAGTCGTGTTCTAGGGGCTAGAACTCTTGAAGCAAGGTGAAGAAGGAGCGCTATCTTTGGTTCAATTTTCATGTGGATCACCATTGGAGGGCGGATACTTGGATGCCTTGTAAAAATTGGGATTAGCGCTACAGGTATTCTTCTTATCCTAATTTGTATTTATTATTCTTTGATTATTATAGTCAAGAGTTTCTGGGTATTAGGGCTTCCGGTGCATTGGGTGTTTTGAATGAAAATTTTAAACTCCTAACCCTTCCACTGTGCCATCGAGACCCAACAGAATTGCCTCCAAAAGAAGAGGGTATTGGTGAGAGACTTCACCATATACAACTTCTCAAGCTTCGATCATAGTATTGTCGGAGAAGTCTCGCCAAGCACATATATCACCACCTCATCTGTTAGGTGCAAACAGATCATACTCACCGTCTACGTCTGGAGCCGTCTCCAATCCTACACCTCCATGGTAGTCGGCTTCTCTTCATATAAAAGAGCATCTATCTGTTGGGAATAGTGTCCCAAAGCCAATCGTCAGCCTATTGACGGTTGTGCTCTTTTTGTATTAGTACATGAATTATAAATAAATAAAAGTTATTTTGATATTTTTTCATCACAAATGTTTCATCTTCTAATGAACTCCTGTGTTGTGGTGAAGTCCTTAGGACTATTTAGACTCGACAAAGGAGGATTTGTCGTTTAGTCCTTAAACATGTTCGCGACCAAATGATACGTTGTTACCAAGGACGACAATATTTATCGAGCATAGGTCGTTGTGTGCCATATGGGTTGGTTGTCCTCATAACCAAAGAGTGTGGAGACACTGGTATGGCATACAGGTGAGATGTAATGGTACATCTGCACTGAACGTGACCAACTCCGAAGCTATTTCTGCTGTCAAGATTTGCTCCGATGGGATATGGGTATAAATGTCCCTCTGACCTGAGACCGCCACGGTGACTTGCAAGCAACTCACTGCACTTAGGCACTGGACTACCTGAATTTCTAATTCAGTGACGGAAGGTTGCTGGGTGTAGTCAAGTACTTGACTTGTCGGTGCGTGTGTCAAGATGGGATTGACCACTCCAGTTTAGGAGCTGTGTACAGTCGTGTTTCAATTTAGCAAAACCTTGGCCAGGGTAGTCCTAGTGAGGAGTCATAGGACTAATTGAGTTGAGCACGATTCGGATGATATCATCAGGGTTGACAGTTTAACCCTGAGTCATCCTAAACACAGGGGTCAAAAGGGATGAATTATACGGTAACCATATTCACGTAGGTTCTGAATATTGTGATTGCGATTATTCGACCTATCCGGTCGTCGGGTACCATTGCTAGATGGTCACTTCGATTAGTACAGAAATTGGTTCCTGTGCTACCGGCTTAGGTTCGAACCTGCGGGGTCACACACATTAGAGGTTCCTTTCTGATCTGATGGCTGATTATGAGTCTTATCTATCTGGAACTCTATGATTGAGAATTAGGATTCTCTAATCATGAGTTCCACACATTTTGGGTACCGGGGTCAAAAATTTTGAATTTCGAATTTTGAATTTGAAATTTGAACTCTTTGATCAGGGTTTCATATCGATGGTCTCTGATGCCTGATTGCCCATCGGATTTGGACTCAATATTTATGAGAGGTTTAATTAGTGATTTAATCACTAATTAACTCAATTTGATTGAGTAATTATTTTTGGATCAAGTCCAATTGAATTGGATTCAGTTTGGATTGACCCGATTAGGTTAAATGTTGACCTAATCGCTAAGGTGGTTTAGTCCCTGATTTGATCAGGGGTTAGGTTTAGTTAATTCCTGATTTGATTAAGATTTTATTAAGCCTAATTAAGCCTAATTATGTTGGGTTTAATTTGGTCTAATTGTGCTCAACCTATTTTAAACTAGGTTGGCTCAATTTGAATCAAACCACCTTGTTTTAAATTCCCTGCGTCACCCAACTTCCTTGCACCCATTTGAATTCACGAGAAGAAACTTCTCATGAAATTTTTCTCACGCAAAACCCTTCCCCACATCCTCATTTGTGCGCCATATGGATGGATAAATTAATTAGTTAGCCATTCAAATTCAAAGCATGTTTGAATTTGAATGGATAACTTATCACTTGCCCTTTCATCCTTATCCATTTTGTGCGCCACATTACTTACACGAGAAAATGTTTCTCGTGAAAATTTTCCACGCACAAAGAGCCACACCCCTTCTCTTCTCACGCCCAAAAGGATAGGGATAAGTTGGTTTTCGTTTGAATTCAAATTTGATTTGAATTCAAATGTGTAACCTCTTGTCTTTATCCTCTCACGCGGATAAGACACGTTCGACGTTGTTTTAAAAAGAGGAGAAAGGTGGGACGTGCGTAGAAAAATTAGGAGAGAAACTTTGGGGCGTGAGGAAGGCTTCTGTATAAGGTGAAGGTCCAAAACCTTCCGAGAGAAAAAGAAAGAAAAGAGAGAAAATTGGGCGCAGGGTTTTTGGTGTGTACCCTAGGGTTTCTACCTAGGGTTCGGGAAGTGAGATTGGTATGCCACGAGTGTCGTGAGTCCACCAAATTTCAGAGAGAGATCCATCAGCCTCTCAAGTAATTGTGCAGACGATCTGGAGCATCCGAGAAGTCAGCACACATCGATCGAAGGAGTTCGATCAACATCTGCCATCAAAAGGGTGAAATCACGAACTAGCATTCGTGAGGAGCTGATCAGACGGGAGCTTCGTGTGGACGATCCGCAGAGGCCAGACAGTTGGGTGGCTGTGATGTGACAATCAGAGCCCTCCGACGGTGATCAGATTGCGGTGATCGACTACCCGCAAAAGGTGATGTGTTCTGAACACAGTACTATAAAACGTTTACTGATTCAAATTTGAATTTCAAATTTAAATGCATGCTGTTGTATCATATTTAGATCCTAGTGTAGGGTTAATTAGTATTAATTAATGAGATTAATTAATAATTCTGCTGTAAAATAGTAATTTTGAAAAAGTTTTAAAATTACCATTTTGCCCCTGCACTAAATTTTCGCTTCAATTGGTATCAGAGCAGGTTCTAGAATATGATATACATATGCATGCATAGATTAAGGTGTAATCTATAAGTTTAAATTTGAAATTCAAAATTCGAAATTCAAAATTCAAAAAGATTTGAAATTTGAAATTTGAAATTTGTTAGAAGTTTCAAATTTGAAATTCAAAATTTGAAATTTGAAATTTGGTTGAAATCTCAAATTTAAAATTTGAAATTTGAAATTCAAATTTTGAAATTCAAAATTCAAAATTTGAAATTTGAAATTTGGTTGAAATCTCAAATTTGAAATTTGAAATTTGAAATTCGAAATTTGAAATTTGAAATTCAAAATTCAAAATTTAAAATTCAAAGATTGAAAATTCGAAATTTGAAATTTGGTTGAAATCTCAAATTTGAAATTTAAAATTTGAAATTTGAAATTTGAAATTGGAAATTCAAAATTTAAATTTGAAATTTGTATATTTAGATATACATGATCCAAGTAGCAAGTAATCTAATTGGGTTGGTTGCCATGGCCGTCCGGTCATAGGAGAAAAGTAGGGTTTAAAGGCCCTCTCTTCCCATTCGATGGGGTCTCCTATGACGGTAGGGGTGTCGATGCAATTATATCCCATGCCGATGAAGCAGCGAAAGGACTTAATTAAGAAATTTATCATGAATGTGTTAGATTAGATCTAAAAGAAAATTTATGATTTATTTTGAGTTATTTTCTGTTATGAAATGAGCAATAGAATTGCTGTTTATGAAATGTGCTGACCCGTTTGTGAAATGAGTTAACACATTTGGTGAACAGAAAATAAAATCTTTCAAATTTGAAAATTATTTTCGAAATGCCAAACCCTGACCCATCAGCCCAAGTACTTAATTAAAAGAATTAAGTGTTGTCTAGTAGGTCTAGAATTGTGAATTAAGACCTAAGACAATTGTATAAACTTTTGGGTCAATGGGTTAGATGAATTAGGTCCATAATTGGGTTAGACCTAAGGTTAGTTTAAAAAATAGACTAATTGGAGTAATTGGTCAAATCTAATCAAAAATTGAATTAGATTAGGTCAAGGATACTCTAGACTCAACTTCAATAGTTGTAGTTGAATGGGTCCATGTCTTTAACTAGACCAAGATGGACTTAATTCATGGCTACGCGGTGGAGCTCTATTTACTAAGTTGATCAAAATTAAAACTAATGAACCGGTTGGTGTCTAAGGTAAGTTCGGCAGTTTTGACCAGTGGTTCTTAAGCGGGAGCTACTCGCATTGATTCGATCATTGACGAGTTAATGGCAAATCCCCACCACTGATCTCACTTACCTGGCCAATCTGGTAAGTTAGATTTTGATTAGATCACTTGGTGATTAGAGCTCACCCATGTCATTAGGTAAATCAATATGACTGATCTAGGTGCTCCTAATGCCAGCTTTAATTAAATCCTTTTTAATCTGACTTGGTGAAGTCAGTGGGAGGATTGAAATTGGCTGGATGATTTCTTCTCTACTATTCTTTAATAAAATCCTCAAAATTATTAGGTCCCTAAAATGATTAAGTTATAATGATAACTAAGTCATAGCCTCCCATTAAGTGAATGATAATGAGTCCATTAGTTCAATGATCATTGGAGGCCCAAAGGCCTGGTGCTCATTGGCCAATGGAATTATTATTCATAATATGATAATTTGATTGAGTCTTTCCGATGGTGGTTAGGTTGGCCGGCCAAAGTTGGGCCTGATCATTTATTGGTCCGATTCACTAAATTAAGTCATGTTAATGGTTGGACCTAACCAGATCTTTTCAGTGGAGGCCAAAGCCTACTGATTAGGTTCTGGGGCAAAATCAATTACTAGAAGTTGTTTAGAGAAACAACTGGTTAAGAACCTACCCATAGATGCACATGGGTTGACCAACCAAAGTTGGGCTCATGTGTAGTCTGTGTGGATTCTAGTACCCATTAAGGAATTAAAGTAATTTCTCGAATTGGAGGATGAGGCTACCAGTTCGTAAAAATATTGGAAAAAACTTTAGACTAAAGTCCAAGTCTTTAGTATTAATTTATGTACTAATAGAGGTCTCGTTTTTCTTTAAGCAGCTATGGCCACTACCCTGTCGCTCCGGTCATTATTAGATAATGACAAGCTCATGGGACCCAATTTCGATAGCTGGTATCGAAAATTGAAAATCATCCTTAAGCATGAACGGATCCTTTATGTAGTAACGAATCCAGCACCTGAGGAGCCAGCTCCGAACGCTAGTAAAGCGATCCGAGACACTTACTTGAAGTGGCTCAATGACCACACCACCGTTCGATGTATTATGCTGGCAGCAATGAATGACGAGTTCAGCCGAAGGTTTGAGAACGCCCAGCCACAGGAGATGCTTCAAATATTGAACGACTCCTTTGGCACGCCTGACGATGTTGAAAGGCACAAAACTAGTTGTGCTATTTTCAATGCTCGGATGAGGGATGGGGCCTCAGTCACTGATCATGTACTGTATATGATCGAGATGATTGAGCGCCTAAGCAAATTGGGCTTTCCTCTGCACGAGCAGCTCGGTAAGGATGCGATCCTTAATTCCTTGCCCAAGTCCTTCCTCCCATTCCTTACTCATTTTCGAATGACAAAGCCTGCAGTAAACTACCACGGATTGTTGGGGTTGCTGCAGAACTTTGAGAAGGATCACCAACTCCATAAGGAGTCGGTGAATGTAGTGGGAGGGTCTTCTTCTCGTCGTCAATCCTTTGGGAAGGGGAAGAAGAACAAGAAGAAGAAAAATAAGAAGGTGCAATCTCATGCTGGGACAGTAGCACGGGGTCAGACCAAGAAGCGCAAGCATGACCAGAGCCAGGCGGAGTGCTTCTTTTGCAAGAAGCACGGGCATTGGAAGAGGAACTGTCCTCAATACATTGCCTCCCTGGACCCGAACAGGCCAAAGAAGAAGCAAGGTAATTATATGATAACTCCTTGCAACTTTTCGATTTGTGATACTACTGCCTGGGTATTGGATACCGGAAGCCCTTATCATATTTGTAATTCGATGCAGGGTCTGCAGGTCAGTAGGAGATTTGATGAAGGCGAGAGGTTCCTGAATGTTGGAGATGGAAGCAAAGTTCCAGTTCTAGCTTTAGGAATCATGAGTCTTGTAATCAATTCTCGTAATGTAATTCTGAGTGAATGTCACTATTGTCCAAGTTTTTTATTAAATATTATTTCTGTAGGCCTTTTGGCCATGTACGGTTATGATTTTTTAATAAAAAGAAATATTTGCAATATCATTTTGAATGGTGTTACAATATTTGTTGGATAATTAAATAATGAAATTTACTTACTATCACAGCCTGTTAATGTGGTTCAAAAATTCGATAAATGCTCTAGAATAGATAATGTGTCAGAAGTCTACCTTTGGCACTGTAGGCTAGGTCATATCAATAAGAACAGGATAAACAGGTTGGCTCAAGAAGGAATTCTTGAAGTTAGTGATTGTGAATCACTTCCAACCTGTGAATCCTATCTTCTTGGAAAGATGACCAAGTCACCTTTTACTGGAAAAGGTGAGCGAGCCAGTGAACTCTTAGGTCTGGTACATTCTGATGTATGTGGACCCATGAGCTCAAGTGCAAGAGGTGGATTTTTCTACTTCATAACCTTCACAGACGACCTATCTAGGTATGGGTATGTCTATTTAATGAAGCATAAGTCGGAATCATTTGAAATGTTCAAACTATTCCGAAATGAGGTAGAAAAATAAACTGGGAAGTGTATTAAAACTCTTCGATCTGATCGAGGAAGTGATACCTTTCCAATGAGTTTCTGACGTATCTAGGGGAGAATGGGATTCTCTCTCAATGGACTCCTCCTGGAACACCACAGCATAATGGTGTGTCTGAAAGGAGGAATCGGACCCTGTTAGACATGGTTCGATCCATGATGGGGTTTGCTGGTTTGCCGATCTCCCTCTGGGGATATGCGCTCGAATCGGCTTGTTACCTTCTAAATAGAGTTTCGAGTAAGTCTGTAGCCAAAATGCCATATGAGATATGGATAGGACGTAAGCCAGTACTCTCGCACCTTAGGGTTTGGGGGTGTCCGGCTTATGTTAAACGTTTAATTACAGACAAGCTTGGACCTAGGTCTGACAAGTGTAATTTTATAGGGTACCCAAAAGAGACCAAAGGGTATTATTTCTACCTTGCTGATGAGCAAAAGGTGTTTGTCAGCCTTAAGGCAATCTTTTTAGAAAAGGAGTTCCTTAGTGAAGGAACTGTTGCCTCTAAAGTCGAACTTGATGAAGTTCGACAGGTGGAAAAATTGACACATGTTACTGAACCTGAACCGGATTTGATTAGATCAGATCCGGAGCCCATTGATTATGCACCCTTAAGACGGTCTGGTAGAGTACCACATCAACTGGACAGATACTATGGTTTCTTGATCCGGGATGGTGATCCTATCGAACTTGATGAAAACGATGAGGATCCGATCACCTACATGGATGCAATGCAGAGACCTGACTCTGAGAAATGGCTAGAGGCCATGAAATCCGAAATGGAGTCCATGAAGGTCAACGATGTGTGGACATTGGTTGACCCACCCGAAGGAGTAAAACCCATAGGGTGTAAGTGGGTCTTCAAAAGGAAGAGGGGCGCAGACGGAAAGGTGGAGACCTATAAAGCCTGTCTGGTTGCCAAGGGATATCGTCAATGTTATGGTATAGACTATGACGAGATGTTTTCTCCTGTGACAATGCTCAAATCCATTCGGATTATGCTTGCGATAGCTGCCCATCTGGACTATAAAATCTGGCAGATGGATGTGAAGACAGCTTTCCTAAACGGAGAGCTGGACGAAGAGGTGTATATGATACAACCTGAAGGGTTCACATCCACAGATGAGTCTAAGGTGTGCAAGCTACAGAGGTCCATTTATAGACTTAAGCAGGCATCTCGGAGTTGGAACATACGTTTTGATAGGACGATCAAAATGTATGGCTTCGTTAAGAATGGAGAAGAACCCTGCATTTATAAGTGGGCTAATGGTCCAGCAGTAGTATTTCTTGTATTGTATGTGGATGACATTCTCTTAATCGGGAATGATGTCCCTGCATTACAGGGAATAAAGATTTGGCTATCATCACAGTTCTCCATGAAGGATTTGGGAGAAGCTTCCTACATCCTAGGGATGAGGATCTATAGGGATAGATCCAAAAAGTTGCTTGGCTTATCCCAGTCCACGTACATTGATACTATGCTGAAAAGGTTCAGCATGGAAAATTCCAAGAAAGGCTATCTACCGATAGGCCATGGAATTTCTCTCTCGAAGAGGGATTGTCCGACAACACCTCAAGAGAGAGAGCGTATGGGTAGGATTCCATATGCCATGACATGTACATGACCAGATGTGGCATACTCACTAGGGGTAGTGAGTAGATACCAATCTGATCCAGGAGAGAATCACTGGAAGGTTGTTAAAACCATCCTGAAGTATTTAAGAAATACTAAGGACCAGTGGCTTATATATGGTGAATCGGACTTGAGACTTATAGGGTTTACAGACTCTAGTTTCCAGTCTGATCGCGATGATAGCAAGAGTATGTCAGGATTTATTTTTACCCTTAATGGTGGGGCTGTCTGCTAGAAGAGTTCCAAGCAGCACACTGTGGCTGATTCAGTATGCGAGGCAGAGTATATTGCTGCATCAGATGCTGCCAAAGAAGCGGTGTGGCTGAGGAAATTCATCACCGAGCTCGGAGTAGCACCCTCCCTTGTTGGTCCAGTTCTGCTCTACTGCGACAGCTCTGGAGCCATTGCTCAGGCGAAGGAACCAAAGGCACACCAGCGGACGAAGCATATTCTGCGCCGCTACCATCTCATCCGGGAGATCGGGGATCGAGGTGACATCGACCTTCAGAAGATCGACGGGAAGGAGAACCTGGCCGACCCATTCACTAAAGCCATTGCGGTGAAGGAGTTCAACGACTACAAGTCGAAGATGGGTATTAGATACTGCACCGATAGGCTTTAGGCCAAGTGGGAGATTGTTGGGAATAGTGTCCCAAAGCCAATCGTCAGCCTGTTGACGGTTGTGCTCCTTTTGTATTAGTACATGAATTATAAATAAATAAAAGTTATTTTGGTATTTTTTCATCACAAATATTTCATCTTCTAATGAACTCCTGTGTTGTGGTGAAGTCCTTAGGACTATTTAGACTCGACAAAGGAGGATTTGTCGTTTAGTCCTTAAACATGTTCGCGACCAAATGATACGTTGTTACCAAGGACGACAATATTTATCGAGCATAGGTCGTTGTGTGCCATATGGGTTGGTTGTCCTCATAACCAAAGAGTGTGGAGACACTGGTATGGCATACAGGTGAGATATAATGGTACATCTACACTAAACGTGACCAACTCTGGAGCTATTTCTGCTGTCAAGATTTGCTCCGATGGGATATGGGTATAAATGTCCCTCCGACCTGAGACCGCCATGGTGACTTGCAAGCAACTCACTGCACTTAGGCACTGGACTACCTGAATTTCTAATTCAGTGACGGAAGGTTGCTGGGTGTAGTCAAGTACTTGACTTGTCGGTGCGTGTGTCAAGATGGGATTGACCACTCCAGTTTAGGAGCTGTGTACAGTCGTGTTTCAATTTAGCAAAACCTTGGCCAGGGTAGTCCTAGTGAGGAGTCACAGGACTAATTGAGTTGAGCACGATTCGGATGATATCATCAGGGTTGACAGTTTAACCCTGAGTCATCCTAAACACAGGGGTCAAAAGGGATGAATTATACGGTAACCATATTCACGTAGGTTCTGAATGTTGCGATTGCGATTATTCGACCTATCCGGTCGTCGGGTACCATTGCTAGATGGTCACTTCGATTAGTACAGAAATTGGTTCCTGTGCTACCGGCTTAGGTTCGAACCTGCGGGGTCACACACATTAGAGGTTCCTTTCTGATCTGATGGCTGATTATGAGTCTTATCTATCTGGAACTCTATGATTGAGAATTAGGATTCTCTAATCATGAGTTCCACACATTTTGGGTACCGGGGTCAAAAATTTTGAATTTCGAATTTTGAATTTGAAATTTGAACTCTTTGATCAGGGTTTCATATCGATGGTCTCTGATGCCTGATTGCCCATCGGATTTGGACTCAACATTTATGAGAGGTTTAATTAGTGATTTAATCACTAATTAACTCAATTTGATTGAGTAATTATTTTTGGATCAAGTCTAATTGAATTGGATTCAGTTTGGATTGACCCGATTAGGTTAAATGTTGACCTAATCGCTAAGGTGGTTTAGTCCCTGATTTGATCAGGGGTTAGGTTTAGTTAATTCCTGATTTGATTAGGATTTTATTAAGCCTAATTAAGCCTAATTATGTTGGGTTTAATTTGGTCTAATTGTGCTCAACCTATTTTAAACTAGGTTGGCTCAATTTGAATCAAACCACCTTGTTTTAAATTCCCTGCGTCACCCAACTTCCTTGCACCCATTTGAATTCACGAGAAGAAACTTCTCATGAAATTTTTCTCATGCAAAACTCTTCCCCACGTCCTCATTTGTGCGCCATATGGATGTATAAATTAATTAGTTAGCCATTCAAATTCAAAGCATGTTTGAATTTGAATGGATAACTTATCACTTGCCCTTTCATCCTTATCCATTTTGTGCGCCACATTACTTACACGAGAAAAGATTTCTCGTGAAACTTTTCCATGCACAAAGAGCCACGCCCCTTCTCTTCTCACGCCCAAAAGGATAGGGATAAGTTGGTTTTCGTTTGAATTCAAATTTGATTTGAATTCAAATGTGTAACCTCTTGTCTTTATCCTCTCACGCGGATAAGACACGTTTGACGTTGTTTTAAAAAGAGGAGAAAGGTGGGACGTGCATAGAAAAATTAGGAGAGAAACTTTGGGGCATGAGGAAGGCTTCTGCACAAGGTGAAGGTCCAAAACCTTCCGAGAGAAAAAGAAAAAAAAGAGAGAAAATTGGGCGCAGGGTTTTTGGTGTGTACCCTAGGGTTTCTACCTAGGGTTCGGGAAGTGAGATTGGTGTGCCACGAGTGTCGTGAGTCCACCAAATTTCAGAGAGAGATCCATCAGCCTCTCAAGTAATTGTGCAGATGATCCAGAGCATCCGAGAAGTCAGCACACATCGATCGAAGGAGTTCGATCAACATCTGCCATCAAAAGGATGAAATCACGAACTAGCATTCTTGAGGAGCTGATCAGACGAGAGCTTCGTGTGGACGATCCGCAGAGGCCAGACAGTTGGGTGGCTGTGATGTGATGATCAGAGCCCTCTGACAGTGATCAGATTGCGGTGATCGACTACCCGCAAAAGGTGATGTGTTCTGAACACAGTACTGTAAAATGTTTGCTGATTCAAATTTGAATTTCAAATTTAAATGCATGCTGTTGTATCATATTTAGATCCTAGTGTAGGGTTAATTAGTATTAATTAATGAGATTAATTAATAATTCCACTGTAAAATAGTAATTTTGAAAAAGTTTTAAAATTACCATTTTGCCCCTGCACTAAATTTTCGCTTCACTATCAACCCTTGCTGGATGAGCACGTTCTTCACCCTTGCCTGCCACAGAGAGAAATTGCTCTTTCCATCAAACTTGTTGATCTCTACCTTGATTGTGCTTGTCTTCTCTATCTTTTATCTCGATCACCACCACCACAACCTATGCTCCGATACCACCTTGCTCTGATATCAATTATTGTGTAGAATCTGATACCACATGGTGGAGCAGGAAGAAAGAAGAAATAAAATAAAAAATATAATATAAATACGTGGATCGACCTCAAGCCTATCTCTATGGGGCATGCAAGCTTCACTATGAGAAAATAAAATACAACCAATATAAGAAGAACTCACCACTCAACCCTTGTACAAGAGTCTCTCAATAAGAAGCCCCAAAATCCTCACAAAAACTCTCTGAAATCTCTCTTGAAGTCTTTTTGCACCTCTGATGTTGTGTTCCAGGGAGCGCAACGAAAGATGGATTTCAAAAATTTTCTTGAAATTCAAGTCTCCCGAAAACCCAAAAACCCTAGAACACCCTTAACCATAAAGTAAATAATAACTAATAGATATAAAACTCATACCTATTAAGTCGATGAAGAAAGGAAAGAAGCCGATAATCGATTTCATAAGACCCCCAAGTGTGAGTCCTCCAATGTTGATCCACACAGGAAGTTGATCAAAAAATTACTCCGGTAGAACCTTGTTTATGAACTGCTTCACTAAGTGAGCCTTTTAGCCTATCCTGGATCAAAACCCCTCTCAGATGAACCCTTAGCTTTTCTTTCTTACTTTCTCTACTCTCTAAATCACCTCCTATTCTCTTCCTAAGCCTCATCTTAAAATTAGCAGTCTTGTCTTAATAGAAGAACTTTATCCTAACATGACAAAGAAGAGAGAGGGATTGATTTTGTTTGAGAGTTTTTTTTTATACCTTGGACTCTCGGAATGAGTCCTATTTATAGGAGTAGAAGGGGCATAGAAAAAGGCTTAGATATGCCTCTTCATGTGTCTCTTAAATCAGCGTATCAAAAAATTAAGATACTTATTTGAGAAGGACTCTTAATTTTCAGATATATTGATTCAGATTCTGCACGCATCTGTCTGCATTCCGATACGCATTCTATGCCCCCTTTTTAAATCAAAAAATTTTGATTTTTGACATGTGGAAAGCTCTTTGAAAAAGGCTTCTGACCGAATATGTTTTGAGGTTGACTATATCCTAGTGAGGAGAAATCTTAGCATGAAGTTGCAACTATTTGCATCACTTCATCCCACATGTGCCAAGAATTAAGGGGCATTTGACACCCCATCTGGCCATGACAAACTTTAAATTTTGTGCCACTCAGATAGAGGGCTGAGAGGGCTCCACATGGGCTTTAGTTTCAAATTAAAAGGATTTTTAAATCCTCTTCACCGATCAAAATAATACAAGGTTTTGTTTTGTGGCATCGTTCCAAGTTGTGGCGTCCAAACAAAGTCTCCACATCAATTTAAAAATTAAATTCTAATGCTATCAGAACTCAAGGGACATTGATGGCTTCCTTATCCATCTAGAATCCATCAAAAAATAAGTGATTAATATGTAGAAGGACTCTCGATCTCTTTTTCATGCTAAATATATTTGTCGCACAAAATTGGTGCGCCCCAGAGTCCAACTCCTTTTGGACTCTTTAATATGGGTGTGGATAAGGCTTGGGGATGTCCAAACTTGGCTATCCCCTTTAGGCTCAATCCAATCAGGAACTTACATAAATAGGTAAGCCCAATTAAACAAGATTTAAACCAAATCTAATTTGGCTAGGAGCAAGGGTTAGCCTACAAGTGCTAGCTTGCCAATTAGCAACCCAATTAGGTTCAATTGATCCATAAAATGAATCTAATTGATTTTTTTATCAATTTTTTGATGTGTGTGATCCATTGGATTCCACATCTAACTGGCAGTAGGTCTAGGTTCATGTTGACCAAGTCAGATTTAAGCCGATCCAATCAATTTAGGTCAAACTACATGTGGACCTAAGTTGTCCAATTAGAATTTTTTCTAATTGACTCATGAAATAAACTCTTTAATTTATTGAAACTTACAAGACAAGATTGACGTCTAGCAACGTATCATGCCTACCCAAAAAATATAAAATTTGATAAAAATTTTAAAAATATCCTTCAATGGCAAGTTACCATACAATTCAATCCTTCGATCAACCTTCATCCTGAATAAGCGATGGACATGAAACTAAGTCAAACCCTAACATTTATTTATGTAGATCTCATCTTGCTAGTAAAAACTTGATTAAAAAAGTATTAAAAATTATTTCTAATTTTTCTATGCTTTGATCAAAGACTTTCTGAGTCATCATTTGATGAGATAGCTCAGGATGATAACTCCTCTTACCAGGAGTGATCGATTCCTTGTTGACCAAACTCATGATCTTCATACACAATTCACCATAGCCGAAACACCCCTCTCATGACTTAGTCATGAGTGAGTATAAACTAAAATATGAGTTCATGTGAATAAGATCTCATGGTAGTCTCAAGTCTAAGGACCAGTTGCATAACTCCCACTTAGAGAACCTTCTTTTGACATGTAAGGGTTTCATAAAAAGTTCTCTTTTAGTAAGTCAATTCAGTGAACTCATTACCTAATGAGCACTAACATCTTTATATTAGTGTCTCACATAAGTAACTTGTAAGATCAGCCACCCTCTTTTTTGAGCATATATAGGATGTGCTAATCTATCCGAAATATTGATCCCCGACTCAATGCTCCTATGACTAAGAATGATTTTAGATTATGATTTTAGGATTTCGAATCTTACAGGCATGATCACTTCAGGACCCCAAAAATACTTCTCTAATCTATAGGGTTCATCATTATCTTTTAAACATAAAAAGATACAACTATAAATCATGAATCAAAGAATGCCTTTATTAATATATAAATGTCAATACATGAGTTGGGGTTTTACAAAGATAAGTGCCATCGAAATACAAATTCGATTGGCTTTAGGGCACCTATCTTTCATTCTCCCACTTGCACTAAAGCCAATCACTCCTATATTTTAAACCCATACAATCAAGATAGCAATCAAACAGCTGTAATGGTAAGACTTTAATGAATGGGTCTGCTATATTATTTTTTATCTCAACCCGTTCAACAGATACATCTTATCTCTCGATAATCTCTCGAACGAGGTGGTAGCATCTGAGGATGTGCTTAGATCTGTGATGAGACTTTGGCTCTTTTGTTTGAACAATGGCTCCAGTGTTATCATAATAAAGCAGTATTGATCGTTTAATCTCAGGAACTACTCCTAACTCAGTGATGAATTTTTTCATCCAGACAGCTTTCTTGGCAACTTCACTAGCAGTGATGTACTCTGCTTCAGTAGTTGAGTCAGCTACAGTTTGTTGTTTGGAACTCTTCCAACTTACTACTCCTCCATTTAAGGTAAAAACATACCCAGATATTGATTTACTGTCATCTAGATCAGACTGAAAACTAGAATTGATATATCCTTCTACTTTTAGCTCTGATCCTCTGTAGATTAGAAAAATATCTTTAGTCCTTCTTAGGTACTTAAGAATATTCTTCACAGCTTTTCAATGTTCTTCTCTTGAGTTACCCTGAAATCTACTGACGATGCCCAAAGCATAAGCCACATCAGGCCTGGTACATAGCATGGCATACATTATAAATCCTACAGTCGAAGCATAAGGGATGCAATTCATCCTTTCTCTCTCTTTTTATATCTTAGGAGATATTTTCTTAGAGAGATGTATGCCTCGACTCATTGGCAAGTAACATCTTTTACTTACTACCATGTTGAATCTCTTCAACACTAGGTTAATGTACCTAGACTGGGATATGTTAGATGTATGTCCTAAAAGCCAATATGGCTGACATATTGCAATATATCTAAGATACAATTTTATACTTAATATATTGATATGATCAATAAAAGGGGTAAGTTTTTTTTCATTCAAGTGTAATGTGTCCTTGAATCATCCATGAAATTAGTTTCAATACATATTCTCAAAGTGTTGAGAATTAGAGACAAATATTTAATTTCTAAAGACTCCCGATCATAGGATCATCATGAGGACGATGATAGATCTGGATAGACTGATGCATAAATCGCTTCTTTTGGGATAGATGGGTCTCTAATCTACTGCGTAGAGACACAAGGTGACAAGTGCAAGTGGTTGTTAGAGAACAATTGGTGCTGAGCGTGATCATACGAGAGATCACTTGGATTTCTATTCAATCATCAGTGATTGTCTCGATGCTGTAGTTGTATGACTGATCTTTTGACTTGAGATGGTACTATTACTCACAATGAAGCTACTAGAGTTTGATTAACACATAAACATGGGTCTCAATGAGCCCTTGTAGTGGATGTTGGCGATAGTTGGTCCACTATAGGAGTAGGGTGCACATCAAGATAGGATCTATCGATCTTGATAGAGATGAGTAGTCCTATGAGATTTGAGAGGCTAAATCCAAAAATCTATAGCCACAGCAGTATGATTGATGGAAAAGAGTTTTCATAGAAGTCATAACTAGACTTGAGCTAATCAATCTATTATATGACTGATGTTGAGGTTTGATGATTTATCCATGACCTACCATCTAATCAGGACTCATGATAGAAGGACTAAATCACACGTTAACTACACTTAGAAGTTTATATCAGTTCTACTGGTTGTCACTACATACAACTAGGTATCACTAGTGAATTGTGAGAACTTACTAAAATTATTCTGGATCGACAATCCTTGTTGAGTTAGAGTAGAATTGTTTCGATCCATTGAAAAAAGTTTCAATGATATAATGATAGAGATCATTGTATATCTCACTACCAGATAGAATTGAACCTATGGGGTCACACAACAAAGAGATTAGGCCTAGAATAAGAAATTGAGTTTATGAAGTATCAATTAGGTTTAGAGAAACCCATTAGGTTCATGGTAACCTTGCTAGCACATGGTTGGACCCAATTTCTCTTTTCGTTGGTATTACTTATTTGATAAGATAATTCTAACTTAATTACCTACTAATAACCTACATGAATAAGATTAATGAGACTCCAATTGTTGGGTGTCTAAGGTTATGGATCATATAAATTAAGGGTGCAATCCCTTATGAATCTCCTTGATACTTATTATGGGGTGCCACTTTGATTTGATCAATTTTGATGTGTCCATTGATTACAGGGCCTTTGATTTTCATATGTATTATCTCTTGGGTGCAAAAGAGGGTGTCTAATTATGGGTGCAAGGGCTCCAATAGTTGGCGCCTAAGGGGCTTCCTAGTGTAAGTTGGATAACTTAAGTTAATAGGAATCCTAATACAAGTAGGACTTGTATTATGAGATTGAATAGGATTCAATCCTCATGCCTATTTAAAGAGACCTCTTCTAGAGTCCCTAGAGCATCCAAACCAGCAACCCCTCACATCTAAAGGCTCTCCCCATGCCCTCTTTTCCTCTTCTTTTCTCTTCTCTTAGGCGTTCTACATGCCCTTCCCTTGGGATCCGCATCCCAAGGTGTTCCATACCCAAAAGAGTTTAGGTGCCTCTTTCTTGTTGATTTCTAACATCTGATAGCAGCACATAGTAAGGAGAAACTCTAGAGAAGAGGAGAAGAAGAAGATCAAGGAGAAAGATCAAGTGTTGATCATGAACCAAGCTTCATTCAGATTCAGCAGACTGAATTTTAAAGAATCAAAATTTAGATTATAGAGGGCTATTCCAGGATGATCCCGAGTGGATACTCATAGAGGTCGGATATTTGTATAGCTAATAGAGAGCTTTATCTCTTCTAGATCTAATTTTGAAGAAAGAGATACGAAACAGGTATGTGATTTGATCACAATCTGAATTTCAGTATATATCAATTTCAGCATATGAAATAGATCTATGTGGTTTTATAGTTTTATGCATACAAAATTCAGATTAAAAATATTTTAATTTTATTTTCTACTACAATATTTAGAAAATAAAAATTTTGAAATATATATGCATGCACCAAATCCAGAATTCCAACAGTGATATCAGAGCCACAGATTTTCATATGTTGAATTTTGATATACAAGTTTTTGAAAAGGTTTCAAAATCAATTTTTTTTTAATACATAAGATGTATGGATGGATATTCAAATCTAAAATTTAATTTTAGATTTAGTTTTAGAACGTATAGTTGATATGTTGTCGTATGCATAGATCTAAATTTTGATCTAGAAAGAGTTCTAGTTAATGTTCATGTGAAATGTAGATGCATGTATGAAATCTAAAAATTTTTTATGATCTGAATTTTGATTCATATGTGTGATACATGATTACATATTTAGATCATAAATTTATTTTTAATCTTATTCATGACTAGTATATGAGATATATGATATCATGCTTAGATCTGAAATTTTGTTTAGAACTAATTATATATGCATATATATGATATATATTTGTATGTTAAAATTTAAAAATTATTTTTATATTTTAAAATTTATATTAATATAAAAAATTTAGATCTAAAAAATAATTTTAAAATCTAAAATTTATGTTTGTGCATGAGAGTTTTGGTCATGAAAAAATTAAAAATTAGATCATATAATAGGATTACATCTAAGATTTTTGATTTGAGTCATATGGGTCTAATTCAATTAAGTAATTGATCAAATTGAGTTAAGTGTTGAATTGAGTTAGATCAATTAAGTTAATGATCATATAATTATTGTAGATCAAATCGATTGAGTCTCATATATAAAATCGATTAACCTAAGGACCTAATTTGGCTCGTTGGTTTGAGCCCGATACACTTGAACTAACCAATTCTGATCAATCGACCTATTAGTATCTAAGGTAAGTTAATAAGATATGGTTATTTAATTAGTTTCGTTAGCCGATCTGGCTAATTCATTGGTGTCTAAGGAAGGCAACGGGGGGACCCCCACCGTTCTCTACTTACCTGGCCAATTTGAAAGATTGGGTCTTGAATTAGGTTGCTTAGCATTCTAGTTTAGCCCATGCCAATTAGATCAGTCATATGGTGACTGATTAGATGAGACCTAAATCTAAA
Organism: Elaeis guineensis; assembly: GCF_000442705.2. Classification (NCBI taxonomy): domain Eukaryota; kingdom Viridiplantae; phylum Streptophyta; class Magnoliopsida; order Arecales; family Arecaceae; genus Elaeis; species Elaeis guineensis. The sequence goes on from NC_025998.2 coordinate 90,386,812, forward strand.
TCTTTCCACAAATGTTAAGTCCATAGATCTTCCATCGTTGTAGATGTGCGGGCATGTTACCGGTGTTGATTATTCTTGACTGGTCATAGTGATTCAGTTGCATCGAGAACACATAACCACTCTATTAGTAAAGAGTTGCTCCAGGGTAAGGATGAGGCTGGGCCCAATAACTATTAGGTGAGGGACCCAATGGCAGCTTTGCACCTGCTTGTGAATGGTGGGTCGGGCTTAACTAAGAAGTGTGGGCAATAACTGTTAGGTGAGCCCACATGACTTAGAGACCAAGTTGCTGCAACATGCTTAGTGAAGCATTTGGGCAATGAGTTATCTATGCATCAGTGTGCATATTACCAATAACTGTTAGGTGAGGTGCATGTCATCGGTGGGAGTGCAGCACCCACTAGGAATCCTTTATCGCGTCAGGATTTTTGTTTTCTTCTCATGAAGTGGAGGGATCCAAAAAATTAATGAGAGTCATTATTTGCATCTTAAAGTTCCTAGAAGCAAATTAAAATATTAAGTATAAAAGTCTAATTTGAATCTTTACTCTCGTAGTTAAACTATCATGTCAGTCTCAAACCCTCTAGCTCACATCTTTGAAACTAATCGTTTGACTGATAATAATTACAAAGATTGACTCAGAAACCTTAGGATTGTCCTAACCTCAGAAAAGTTAAGCTATGTTCTTTATCAGGATCCTGTTGTGTTACCAAACCATCCTACTACTGAGCAGAGAGTTGCTTTTGAGAAGTGGATGAATGAAGACAGTCGGGTCAAGTGTTATGTGCTGGCATCCATGTCAAATATGTTGCAAAGCCAGCATGAGTATATGCCCACTGCATGGGCTATGATCACTCACCTATAAGAGTTGTATGGTGAGCAAAGCCGTACTGCGCACTTCAAAGTATCTAAAAGACTCTTTAACCTAAAGATGCACAATGGGCAGTCTATCCGTGAGCACTGTATGACAGTGATCCAGGACATTGAGAAGCTTGAAAAGCTTGGGTTAGAAATACAAAAAGAATTACAGATAGATCTGATCTTTTAATCCCTTACCAGTTCATATAGTCAATTCATTATGAATTTTCATATGAACAAACTTGACTGCACTATTTTCAAACTTGTCAATATGTTGGTCATTATAGAGGGTACCTTGAAGAGTTCAAGGGGCTTTATTCTTGCTATGGAGTAAACTTCTTCTTCCAAGAGAAAATCTGTTGGAAGGAAGAAGGCTAAATCCGTAAAGAAACAGAAGAAAGAGAGCAAGCCGAAAAAGGATGGTCCAAAGGTGGCTGAGGCAAAGAAAAAGTGTTTCCACTGTTATGCTGAAGGCCACTAGAGGAGGAACTATCCAAAATACCTAGAGAGCCTAAAGATCAAAAAGGATGATAAACCTTTCGAAGGTATGCTCGTAATTGAATCTGACCTTATGGTTTCTTCTACTTCTAGTTAGGTATTGGACTCTGGCTCGAGTGCTCATATATATACCTCAATGCAAGGTCTCATAGAAAGTAGGAGGTTGAGGAAAGATGACATGATCCTTCGGGTCGGCAATGGAGCAAAGGTTGCTGTAGAGGTCGTTGGCACTTACCCTCTTCGATTATCATCTGGTGTTAGATTAGATTTGAAAGACTATTATTATGTTTCTGTAGCTAGTCAAAATTTAATTTTCGTATCTGTGCTAGCATAGGAAGGTTTTGAAATTAGTTTCAATGAGGACTTTTATTCTATTTATTTATGAAATAAATTGGTTGCATGAGATTTTTTAATTGACTATCTTTATCACTTGTATGTTGATGCGAATGTGAACCTAAATGAGCAAATAGTAAGTACCATAGGTCAAAAGAGATCCAGAGATGAAATTAACCAGAAATACTTATGGCACTATAGACTAGGTCATATTAAAGAGGATAGGACAAATAAACTAAAAAAAGATGAGATCCTTGACTCTCTTTGCCCAGAGCCATATCCAGCTTGTGAATCTTGCTTTCAAGAAAAGATGGCTAAGTTACCCTTTGTAGGACATGGGGAAAGGGCCACAGAGTTACTTGCCCTGGTACACACTGACGTGTGTGGGCCATTTGATGTACAGGTCAGGGGTGGTTATACCTACTTCGTTACCTTTATCGATGATTTATCTAGGTACAGATATGTTTATCTAATGAAACATAAGTCTGAGGCCTTTGAAAGGTTCAAAGAATTCAAGCATGAAGAAGAAAAGCAGACAGGCAAGCGCATTAAGGTTCTTCGATCTGATCAAGGAGGTGAATATCTTAGTCAAAAATTTTTAAAATATCTTAAGGACAACGGCATAGTCTCTCAATGGACCCCTCCTAAAACATCTCAGCTCAATGGAGTATCCGAAAGGAAGAACAGGACCCTATTGGATATGGTCAGGTCCATAATGAGCTTCACTGATCTATCTTTATTTTTTTGGGGACATGCCTTGTTAACTGCCATTCACTTATTGAATATAGTTCTATCAAAGTCCATTCCTACCACACCATATAAGATATGGTTTGGTAAGAAGTCGAGTCTGGGTTATCTTAAGACTTGGGGATGTCCGGCCTATATCAAGAGACAGATAATGAAAAAGTTGGAGGATAGATCTATTATAGCTCACTTAATAGGGTACCTAAAAGAATCCATGGGATACTACTTCTACTTTCCATAAGATCATAATGTGATTGTGAGTCGAAATGCCATGTTTCTGAAAACATAGTTTATCTAGGATGAAGCAGTGGGAGGTTAGTGAAACTCGAAGAGAAGATCTCTGAAGAGTCTAGAGCTATAGATTCTCAGGAACCCATAGTCTATGAGCCAGTAGTTGATGTTCCTCTACCACCTCATAGATCTAGCAGGGTCTTTCGACCTCCTAAAAGGTATATGGGTATGCTTATGGAAGAAGTAAAGGAAATATTTCTTATGAGAGATAGGGATCATAATGATGATCCCAATACCTTTGATGAGGCAATGTCTGACATCGATTCTGAGAAATGATTAGATGTTATGAAGTTAGAAATTGACTCGATGCACTCAAACTAAGTCTGGACTATAGTGGATCCATCTAAAGGTATTATACCTATTGATGTGAAAACTATCTTCCTGAATGAATATTTTGAGGAAGATATTTATATGGAGTAGCCTATGGATTTCACATCCGATGATGATGATCATAAAATCTGCAAGCTGCAAAGGTCCATATACAGATTAAAGCAGCCTTCTCGGAGTTGGAACTGTCATTTTGATGAGGTAATCAAATTGTTTGATTTCATCAAAAATGAAGAGAAATATTATGTATATAAGAGAGTCAGTGGGAGTGCAATCACCTTCCTCGTACTGTACGTAGATGATATTCTTCTCATTGGGAATGATATTCCCATGCTGACCATGGTCAAAAGATGATTGTCCAAAAAATTCTTCATAAAAAATCTAGGAAAAGCATCCTATATTCTTGGAATAAAGGTCTATAGGGATAGATCTAAACAGATGTTTGACCTGTCACAAAAGCTGTACATAGAGAATGTGCTGAAGAGGTTCAGCATGAAAAACTCCAAGAGAGGTCTTTTACCTCTTTGGCATGGTATTCGTCTCTCTAAGATGATGTGTCCGACTACATCTGAGGAGATTCAGCGCATGAGTAGGATTTCTTATGCTTTGGCAATAGGAAGCCTCATGTATGTTATGCTATGTACTCGACCTGATATTGCTCTTGCTGTGAGTGTCACGAGTAGGTATCAGTCGAATCTAGGTGAGGAGAACTGGATAGCTGTGAAGAACATCCTTAAGTACTTAAGAAGGACTAAGGATCTGTTCTTGATCTTTGGAGGTGATTTTGTATTGCGATTTGAGGGTGTATTCTTATTCAATTTACTAGAAAGGTTCTGAGTAATCGATCAATGGAGGCTGAGTGTGCTATAGATGTGTAGGATAAATTTTGATTTTAATATTAGTTGTAGAACTGGATGTCATGCCATGACACAGTATTGCAAAGACAATGGCACCATAGCCCTTACTAAGGAGCCAAGGTCTCACCAGAAGTCCAAACCAATAGTGCATCGATATACGTGACTACCTCATATCGAGGTGCAAAGAGTAGACTGTGAAAAATATGGCAGACCAGCTGACTAAGCAGTTGAGCCAACCTAAAAATGGAAGTCCACTTTGAAAAGATGGGACTTAGATTGGTGGCCAATTGACTTTAGTCCAAGTAGGAGATTGTTAGATGTATGTCCTAAAAGCCAATATGGCTGACACATTGTAATATATTTAGGACATAATTTTATACTTAATATATTGATATGATCAATATAAGGGGCAAGTTTTTTTTCATTCAAGTGTAATGTGTCCTTGAATCATCCATGAAATTAGTTTCGATGCATATTCTCAAAGTGTCGAGAATTAGAGATATGTATTTAATTCCTAAAGGCTCCCGATCATAGGATCATCATGAGGGCGATGGTAGATCCGAATAGACTGATGCACAAATCGCTTCCTTCGGAATAAATGGGTCTCTAATCTACTATGTAGATACACAGGATGATAAATGCGAATAGTTGTTAAAGAACAACTGGCACTGAGCATGACCATATGAGAGATCACTTAGATTTCTATTCAATCATCAATGATTATCTCGATGCTGTAGTTGTGTAACTAGTCCTTTGACTTGAGATGGTACTGCTACTTGCAGTGAGGCTGCTGGAGTTTGATTGACACATAAATATGAGTCTCAATGAGCCCTTATAGTAGATGTTGGCAATAGTTGATCCACTATAGGAGTGGGGTGAGCATCAAGATAGGATCTATCGACTTTGATAGAGAGAAGTAGTCCTATGAGAATTGAGAGGCTAAGTCTAAGAGTCTGTGGCCATAGCAGTATGATTGATGAAAAAGAGTTTCCATAGAAGTCACAATTGGACTTGAGCTAATTAATCTATCGTATGACTGATGTTAAGGTTTGATGATTTATCCATAACCTACCATCCAGTCGGGACTCATGATAGAGAGACTAAATCATATATTAACTACATCTAGAGGTTCATTTTAGTTCTACTGAGTTGCCACTACATATTGCTAGGTGTCACTAGTGAATTGTGAGAGCTCACTAGGATTATTTCGAATCGACAATTCTTGCTGAGTTAGAGTGAAATTATTTCGATCCATTGAAAAGAGTTTCAATGATAAAATGATAGAGATCATTGTATATCTCACTATCAGATAGAATTAAACCTATGGGGTCACACAACAAAGAGATTAAATCTGGAATAAAAAATTGAGCTTATGAAGTATCAATTGGATTTAGAGAAATCCATTGGATTCATGGTAACCTTGCTAGTACATGGTTGGACCCAATTTCTCTTTCCATTGAGATTACTTATTTGATTAGATAATTCTAACTTAATTATCTACTAATAACTTACATGAATAAGATTTATGAGACTCTAATTGTTGGGTGTCTAAGTTTATGGATCATATAAATTAAGAGTGCAATCCCTTATGAATCTCCTTGATAGTTATTATGAGATGACACTTTGATTTGATCAATTTGGGTGTGTCCATTAATTAGAGGGCCTTTGATTTTCATATGTGGTGTCTCTTAGGTGCAAAAGAGGGTGTCTAATTATGGATGCAAGGGCTCCAATAGTTGGCGCTTAAGGAGCTTCCTAGTGTAAGTTGGATAACTTAAATTAATAGGAATCCTAATGCAAGTAGGACTTGTATTATAAGATTGAATAGGATTCAATCTTCATGCCTACTTAAAAGGACCTCCCCTAAAGTTTCTAGAGTATCCAAACTAGCAACCCCTCACACCCAAAGGCTCTCCCCATGCCCTCTCTTCCTCTCCTTTTCTCTTCTCTTGGGCATTCTACACGTCCTTCTCTTGGGACGCATGTCCCAAGGTGTTCCATATCCAAAAGAGTTTGGATATCTCTTTCTTGATAGCTTCTAGTATTTGATAGCAGTACATAGCAAGAGGAAACTCTAAAGAAGAGAAGAAGAAGAAGATCAAAGAAAAGGATCAGGTGTTGATCGCAATCTAGACTTCATTCAGATTCAGCAGGCTGAATTTTGGAGAATCAAAATTCAGATTATAGAGAGCTGTTCTAGGATGATTCTGAGTGGATACTCATAGAGACCGAATACTTGTGCGGCTAACAAAAAGTTTCATCTCTTTTAGATCCAATTTTAAAGAAAGAGATTGCGAAACAGGTATGTGATTTGATCACAATCTAAATTTCAACATATATCAATTTCAGCATATGAAATAGATCCATGTGATTTTATATTTTTATGCATGCAAAATTTAGATTAAAAATATTTTAATCTTATTCTCCACTATGATATTTAGAAAATAAAAATTTTGAAACATATATGCATGCACCAAACCCAGAATTCCAACAGGATAAGCCTAACATCCTTTTAGATCTATCTCTATAGGTCCTTATACCTAATATATAGGATGTTTCTCCCAAGTCTTTCATTGAAAACTGATTTGATAGCCAAGTTTTGACTGATTGAAGTATTAGAACATCATTCTCAATTAATAATATATCATCAACATAAAGAACTAAGAAGACAATAGCACTCCCACTTGTCTTTTTATACACACAAGATTCATCCAAATTTTTGATAAATCCAAACTATTTGGCAGTAACATCAAAGCAGATGTTCCAACTCCTCGATGCCTGCTTTAATCCATAAATAGATTTTCTTAGCTTGCACACTTAATTTGCTCTCCCACTTGGGATAAATCCCTCTGGCTGTGTCATGTAGACTTCTTCATCAAAATTTTTATTGAGAAAAGCAATTTTGATATCCCTCTGTCAGATTTCATAGTCATAGTATATGGCTATTGCAAGTAAAATCCTGATGGACTTGAGCATAGCCACAGGTGAAAAAATTTTATCATAGTTAATTCTTTATCTTTATTTGAAATCTTTTGCCACCAATCTAGCCTTATAGGTTTCAACTTGGCCATCTGCTCCAATCTTCTTTTTGAAGATCCATTTACAGCCTATCGAGGTGACACCCTCAGAAAAATCAACCAAAATCCATACTTGGTTGGTCATCATGAAGTCCACTTCGGATTTTATGGCTTCCAGCCATTTATCAGAGTCTTTACTCATGATAGCTTCCGAATATGTTAGTGGATCATCATTCTCAACGATACTAGCTTCATTGTCATTCTCTATGACAAAATCATATCTAAGAGGTATATGATGAACCCTTTTTGAACTTTGAAGAGGAGGTGTGTATTGTGGATGTACCTCTTCATTTGGTACTTCTGGATGAGAAATCTCTTGAGGATTGTCTATATTTTTTTGTAGGTTATTAACTTCTTAAAGTTCAATTGTCCTCCCACTAGCCCCTTCTTGGATAAACTCTCTTTCCAAGAAAGTAGCATGCCTACTAACAATTATCTTTTTAGTATCCAATACTCTCCTATGGATAACCTACAAACCTATATTTTTTAGATCTAGCACTTAACTTATGTCCAAAAATATTCTTGACATAAGCTGACAGCCCCAAATCTTAAGATACTTAAGATAAGGTTTTCTACCCATCCATATCTCATATGGAGTGCTAGGAACAGCTTTAGAAGGTACTCTATTTAAAATATATGCAGCAATTTTCACAGCATATCCCCAGAAAGATATTGATAGATCAATGAAGCACATCATGGACCGCATCATGTCCAACAAGGTGTGATTTCTCCTTTCTGCTACACCATTTAATTGTGGTGTGTAAGGAGGGGTCCATTCAGAAAGAATACCATTTGACTTAAGATGATCAAAAAATTCACTGGATAAGTATTCTCCTCCTCAATCAGATCGCAGGATCTTAATACTTTTTTTAGTTTGTTTCTCGACCAAGCTTTGATACTCCTTAAATTTATCAAAAGCTTCGGACTTATGTTTCATAAGAAATATATATATCCGAACCTTGATAGATCATCAGTAAATGTGATGAAATAGAAGTATCCTCCTCTAGCTTGAGTCGTCATAGGCCCATATACATCAGAGTGTACAAGAGCCAATAACTCATTTGCCCTTTCTCCATGTCCAACAAAAGGAGTCTTAGTCATCTTTCCCATGAGACAAGATTCACAAGTGTTGGAGTTCGGAGTTTGGTGCATACATATGTGTTTCAAAAATTTTATTTTCTAAACACCGATATGGAGAATAAGATTAAAATACTTTTAATTTGAATTATGTATGCATGAAAATATAAAACCACATGGATCTATCTCATATATTGAAATTGATATATGCTGAAATTCAGATTGTGATCAAATTACATACATGTTTCATAATCTTTTTCTTCGAATCTGGATATAAAAGAGAAGAGGTTCTCTCTTAGCCACACAAATGTCTAGCCTCTATGAGTATCCACTCAGGATCAGCTTGGAACAGTCCTCTTTAATCTGAATTTTGGTTCTCCAAAATTCAGCTTGCTGAATTTAAACGAAGCCAGAATCATGATCAACGCTTGATCTTTCTCCTTGATCTTCTTCTTCTCCTCCTCTCTAGAGTTTTTTCTTACTTTGTGCTACTATAAAATACCAACAACCAACAAATTATGGGATTCCCAACACCTTGGGTATGGAACTCCTTGGGACTCGCATCCCAAGCGATGGGCATGTAGAACGCCCAAGAGAAGAGAAAGGGAGAGGAAGAGAGGGTGTAGGGAGAGCCTTTGGGTGTGAGGGGCTGCTGGTTTAGATGCTCTAAAGATCTTAGGGGAGGTTCCTTCAAATAAGCACAAGGATTGAATCCTATTCAATCACATAATGCAAGTCCTACTTGCATTGAGTTTCTTATTAACTCAAGTTATCCAACTTACTTTAGGAGACCCTTTAGGTGCCAACAATTGGAGTTCTTGCACCCATAATTAGACATCTCAAAACACACCCAAAAGATGCCCCATAAGAAAACTAAAAGCCCTCTAATCAATGGACACACCCAACTTAATCTAATCAAGGTGGCACCCAAAAATAACTATCAAAAAAATTAATTAGGGACTTACACCCTTAATTAATATGATCCATAATCTTAGACATCCAACAATTGAAGTCTCATAAATCTAATTCATATAAGTTATTAGCAGATAATTAAGTTAGTATTATCTTATCAAATAAGTAATTCTAACAGAAAGAGGAATTGGGTTCAATCATATGCTAGCAAAGTTATCATGAATCCAATGAATCTTTCTAAACCTAATTGATGCTTCATAAGCTCAATTACTTATTTCAGACCTAATCTCTTTGTTGTGTAACCTCATAGGTTCAATTCTATCTGGCAATAAGATATATAATGATCTCTATCATTGTATCATTGAAATTTTTTTCAATGGGTCGGAACAATTCCACTCTAACTTAGTAAACATTGTTGATCCAGAATGATTCTAGTGAGCTCTTATAATCCATCAGTGACACCTAGCAGTATGTAGTGGCAACCCAGTAGAATTGAAATGAACCTCTAGGTGTATTTAACGTGTAATTCAGTCTCTCTATCATGAGTCCCGACTAGATGGCAGGTCATGGATAAATCGTCAAACCTCAACATTAGTCATATGATAGATTTGATTAGCTCAAGTCCAGTTGTGACTTCTAGGAAAGCTCCTTTCCATCAATCACACTACTATAATCATAGATTCTTGGACTTAGCCTTTCAAATCTCTTAGGACTACTCCTCTCTATCAAGATCGATAGATCCTGTCTTGATGTGCACCCCATTCCTACAGTGGAACAACTGTTGTCAACATCCACTACAAGGGCTCATTGAGACCCATGTTTATGTATCAGTCAAACTTCAGCAGCCTCACTATGAGCAGCAGTACCATCTCAAGTCAAAGAACCAGTCACACAACTATAGCATCGAGACAATCACTAACGATTGAATAGAAATTCAAATGATCTCTCGTATGGTCATACTCGGTACTAGTTGTTCTCTAATAACTATCCACACTCATCATCCTGTGTCTTTACACAGTAGACCAAAGACTCATCAATTAAAAAGAAATCGATTTGTGTGCCAGTCTATCCGGATCTATCACTGTCTTCATGATGATCCTATTACCGGGAGCATATAGAAATTAAATACATGTCTCTAATTCTCAATACTTTGAGAATATGTATCAATACTAATTCCATGGATGATTCAAAGACACATCACATTTGAATGAAAAAAATTATCCTTTTATTGATTATATCAATATATTAAGTATAAAATTATATTTTAAAATTATTATAATGTGTCAGTCATATTGGCTTCTAGGACATACATCTAACAATCTTCCATTTGAACTAAAGCCAATTGGCCTCAAATCTAAGTCCCATCTTCTCAAGGTGGACTTCTATTTTTATTTGGTTCAACTGCTTAGTCAGCAGATCTACCACATTGTCTGCTGAGTCTACTCTTCATACCTTAACATGTTTCTTTTCGAGGTAGTCGCATATGATATGAAAATACCGCTCGATGTGCTTAGATTTTTGATGAAACCTCAACTCTTTAACAAGTGCTATGGCTCTATTGTTGTCACAGTATGATGGTATAGCATCCGATGTCATAACCCCAAGTTCTGCAACAAACTTTTGAATCAGAAGCCTTCTTTTACAGTATCCGAAGTAGCGACATACTCAGCCTCCGTGGTCGAATCCATTATGATGGGTTGCTTAGAACTCTTCCAGCTAACTGCACCATCATTCCAAATGAACACGTACCTTGATGTAGATTTTCTATCATCAGGATCAGATATGAAGTCTGAGTCAGTATACCCCTCGACTCGCAACTCAAAATCACCTTCAAAGATCAAGAGCAAATCTTTAGTTCTTCTTAAGTACTTAAGGATATTCTTCACAGCTATCCAGTGGTCCTCGTCTGGATTCGACTGATACCTGCTCGTGACACTCATGGCAAGGGCAATATCAGATTGAGTACATAGCATGGTATACTTGAAGCTTCCTATCACCGAAGCATAAGAAATTCTACTCATATGCTGTACCTCTTCAGATGTGGTTGGACACATCATCTTGGAGAGACTAATACCATGCCTAAGAGGTAAGAGACCTCTCTTGGAGTTTTTCATACCGAACCTCTTCAGCACCTTTTTTATGTACAACTTTTCTAACAGGCCAAGCATCCGTTTAGGTCTATCCCTACAGACCTTTATTCTGAGAATATACAATGCTTTCTCTAGATCTTTCATGGAGAATTCCTTAGACAACCATCTTTTGACCGTGGTCAGCATGGAAATATTATTTTCAATGAGGAGAATATCATCCACGTATAATACTAGAAAGGTGATCGCACTCTCACTGATCCTCTTATATACACAAGATTCCTCTTCATTTTTGATGAAATCAAACGATTTGATTGTCTCATCAAAATAATGGTTCCAACTTCAAGAAGCCTGCTTTAATCCATATATGAACTTTTGTAGCTTACAGACTCTGTGATCACCATCACCGGACGTGAAACCCATAGGCTACTCCATATAGATATCTTTCTCAAGATATCCATTCAGGAAAGCAGTTTTCACATCCATATGTCATATTTCATAATCATAGTAAGCCACAATAACAAGCAAAGTGCGGACAGATTTCAGCATAGCTACGGACGAAAAGATTTTCTGATAGTCAATACCCTCACACTGACTATAACCTTTAGCCATAAGCCTAGATTTATAGATCTCTACCTTACCATCGGCACCTATCTTTCTTTTGTAGATCTATTTACACCTAATGGATACGATACCCTCAGGTGGATCCACTAAAGTTCAGACTTGGTTTGAGTGCATCGAGTCAATTTCTGACTTCATAGCATCTAACCATTTCTTAAAATCGATGTCAGACATCACCTCATCCAAGGTATTAGGATCATCACTATGACCCCTATCTCCCATAAGGAATATTTTCTTTATTTTCTTCGTAAGCATACCTATATACCTTTCTGGAGGTCAGAAGACCCTGCTAGATCTATGAGGTGGTAGAGGAACATCAACTACTGACTCATGAACTATGGATTCCAAAGGATCTATAGCTCTGGACTCTTTAGAGACTTTCTCTTCGAGCTTCACTAACCTCCCACTATCGCCATCCTAGATAAACTATTTTTCTAAGAATATAGTGTTTCAACTCATAATCACATTGTGATCTTGTGGAAAGTAGAAGTAGTATCCCATGGATTCTTTTGGAAGCCTTATAAAATGAGCTATAATAGATCTATCCTCTAGCTTATCCACCATCTGTCTCTTGACATAGACCGAACATCCCCAAGTCTTGAGATAACCCAGACTCGGCTTCTTACTAAACCATATCTCATACAGTGTGGTAGGAATGGACTTTGATAAAATTCTTGAAGGAAAAGAAACTATTTCTCCTCTGATTACCCAGGTTGCATCTAAAAATTTTTCTATTCATCTATATGATTAAGGATCAAATCCTTACCTAATTAGCAGTGGAATCAAAGATCAAATCTTAATTTATCTGGATTAAACCTTTCTAGAGGTCTGGATATACAGACCCTCTACTTCACATGCATGCCAGATGCCGCAGGATAGTGGGATGAACTCCAATCCAATTGCCTTCACAAGCCAACCAAATGAGGGAGGAGAAGTGCTGGTGTGATACCTCACACCAGCAGATGGGATGTCCAAAAAGGATTCACACCCAAGGAGAGGAGGCGGCAACAAAGGGAGAGATGTAGGAGAAGATTAAGGACCTCTCTCTTCGCATGCCTCTCTCTCTCTTTCTCTCTTCTCCCAATCTAATCTGTTTGCTATGCATCCATAGGTAGAGACCCTTTCTATTTATAGATGATTTTCATGACCCAATAAGAGTAAGACTCTTAACTCAAATCTGATTTAAATTGATCCAATACTCATGAAAGAAGAATTCCTACATGAGATAGAATTGCCATCACATATGACATTCAACTTGCACCCACTCCCTCATCCATATGGGATACCCCAAACCAGATCCATATCAGGTGTTGGTCAGCCCACATGGGAGGGTATTCATAGTACAATAGGCATACTTATATCTCATCCAAAATAGGTCCAATTCGAATTCAATTTGAAGTTGGTTCAAAATAATTTTGAAAGACTGTCAATCCCAAACTCTTTAGGACTTTTGTGTCAAGTCTAACTTAGATTTTGAATACAATTTAAGATTAATTAATTCAGATCTAATCTAAAATTAATCAGTACTTAAATCTAATCTTTCATATGCTTCATGGATCATAGATCAGAAACTATTCATCTCCGGAATTGAACCTGAACTTCATATATAGTGCCAGCTAGATATAGTCAACTCTTCAATCCCATTTGACCCATAACTTAATTTTCAATCAAGCTAACTTATATGTTCAATCAAGTCAAGTACTTCTAAATTGGACATATAAACATAGGTCAATTTTTTCCTACTTTATCTGACTTGTATGCGTGACTCCATAGGTTCAAATACTAAGCCGGTAGTACAGAAACCAATTTCTATACTAATCAAGATACCATTTAGTAATGGTTTTCGATGTCCAGATAGGTCAAATTATCACAAAAGAATATTTTAGAACCCATAAACATGATTACCATATAATTCATTCTTTTGACCCTGAATGCTCTAGGATGGTCTCAAGTTAACTATCAATCGAGATTGCTTCATCCGCATTGTATTTCAACCTTTCAAATCCATCTCATAGATTATCCTAGCCAAGGCTTTAATTAATTGAAATACAGTGATACATCAACTCTAATAATCTGGAGGAGTCAATCCCATCTTGATCCACACACAGACTTTATAAGTACTCGACTGTACCCAATAACCTTCCATCACCGATCTCACTTGTTCAGTGATACAAAATCTCAGTAGGTGAGTCACTTGTTCCATGATGATGTAACCCTACATCTCATCTGTATACCATACCAGTGTCACTGCACTCCTTGGTTAAGAGGATAACCAACCCATATGGCGCACGACCTCCACTCGATAAACGTCATCATCCTGTAATGACGTATCATTTGATCGCGAACATGTTTAAAAACTATATGATAAATTCTCTCTTTATCCACACTAACATAGTTCTAAGGACTTCATCACAACACAAGAGTTCAAGGAAGATGTTACTTTGTGTTGAAAAATATCAGAATAACTTTTATTCTTTAATCAATAATTCATATACAAAGATGAACTCAATCATCACATGATTGATTTTAGGACATAATTTCCAACAACTCTCATTTGGACTAAAGTCAATCAGGGCAGTATCTTATACCCATCTTCCATTTAAAGTCATCGAACTCTTTGATCCTGAGAGCTTTAGTGAAGGGGTCAAGTTCTCCTTTCCATCGATCTTCTGAAGTTTGACGTCACCATGATTCATGATCTCTCACATCAGGTGATAGGGGCGCAAAACATGCTTGGTGCGATGGGGCGACTTGGGTTCTTTCGCCTGAGCTATGGCACTAGAACTGTCACAGTACAGCAAACAGAGCCATCGATGGAAAGTGTAACTCCCAACTCACTGATGAACTTCTGCAACCATACTGCCTCCTTTGCAGCATTCAATGCAGCAATGTATTCTGCTTCGCAAACAGAATCAGTCATAGTATGTTGCTTGAAACTCTTCTAGCAAATAGCTCCTCCATTCAGAGTAAATACGTAGCCCGACATGCTTCTGCTGTCATCACAATCTGACTAAAAATTAAAATCAGTATATCCCATAAATTTTATGTCAGTGTCTCCATAGATAAGTCATTGGTCTTTAGTATTTTTCAAATACATAAGAATTACTTTCGCAATCCTCCAATGCTTCTCATCCAGATCAGACTGGTACCTACTCATTATCTCTAGTGAATAGGCCACATCTGACCTCGTACATGTCACAGCATACATGAGAGATCCCACTGCCAAAGCATATGGTATTCTACTCATGCGCTCTCTCTTCTCAAGAGTTGTCGGATAATCCTTCTTGAAAAGAATAATTCCATGGCCTATCTGAAGATAGTCTTTCTTGAAATTATCTATGTTGAACTACTTCAATAAGGTAACAATATACGTAGATTGAGATAGTCCAAGCAACCTTCTAGATCTATCCCTATAGATCTTCATCCCAAGGATGTAGGATGCTTCTCTCAAATCCTTCATGGAGAACTGTGATGATAGCCACAGCTTCACACTTTGCAAAGCTGGAACGTCATTTTTTAGTAGCAGTATGTCATCCACATACAGCATAAGAAAAATGACTACAGAATCAGAAGCCCACTTGTAGATGAAAGGCTCTTCTCTATTTCTAACAAAGTCATACATTTTGATTACTTTATCAAAATGCATGTTCCAACTCCTAGACGCCTGCTTAAGTCCACAAATAGACCTTTTCAGCTTGCACACTTTTGACTTATCTGTAGATGTGAATCCTTCAGGTTGTATCATATACACCTCTTCTTCCAGCTCCCCATTAAGAAAAATAATTTTGACATCCATCTGTCAGATCTCATAATCTAAGTGTGCAGTGATAGCAAGCATAATCTGGATAGACTTGAGCATTGCCACAGGAGAGAATGTGTCATCATAGTTAATACCATAATGCTAACGATAACTCTTGGCAACTAAACGGGCTTTATAGGTCTCCACCTTCCCGTTCGCTCCTCTTTTCTTCTTAAAAATTTATTTACATCCTATAGATTTTATCCCTTCAGGCGGATCAACTAGTGTCCATGCACCATTGATCTTCATAGACTTCATCTCGAACTTCATGACCTCAAGCCATTTCTGAGAGTCGGACCTTTGCATGGCCTCCATATAGGTAATCGGATCCTCATCGTTCTCATCAAGTTCGATGGGGTCACTGTCCCAAACCAAAAAATCATAGTATCTATCCGGCTGATGCGGTACTCTATCAGATCTCCTTAATGGCACCTCTACTAGCTTCGGATTCGATTCACCAATCAAATTCAATTCTGTGTGTATCGATCCTCCCACCTCATAAACTTTATCAAGTTCAATTTTACAGACATTAGCTCTTTTACCAAGGAACTCTTTTTCCAAAAAGACTGTCTGGCTACTGACAAACATCTTTTGCTCTATAGCAAGGTAGAAGTAGTATCCTTTAGTTTTTTTTGGGTACTCTATGAATAAGCATTTATCAAACTTCGGTCCAAGTTTATCTATCTTTAGACGCTTCACATAAGCTAGATACCCCCAGATCCTAAGGTGTGAGAGTACCGGCTTATGTCCAGTCCATATCTTATACAGAGTTTTATCAACAGACTTGCTGGGCACCTTATTTAAAATGTAGCAGGCAAGTTTTAGAACATATCTGTAAAAGGAGATTGGCAGACTCATAAAGCCCATCATGGATCGGACCATATCTAGTAAGGTTCGATTCCTCCTCTTCGGACACACCATTATGCTGTGGTGTTTCAAGAGGGATCCACTGTGAGAGAATCTCATTTTCTTTCAGATATATCAGAAACTCATTGGTGAGGTATTCACTTCCTCGGTCTGATCGAAGGTTCTTAATACTCTTTTCAGTTTGTTGGGTATAAAATACCCATGGCCGAAGTTCTCGGTGGGGTTAACCCTTGCGGGCTCCGTCCACGACTCCGAGGGGGACTCCGCCCGGACTCCTACGGGAGCCGGGCTCCGCCCATGACTTCAACTCTGAGAGGACTCCGCCCGGACTCCCATGGGAGCCGGACTCCGCCCATGACTCCAACCTCAAGGAGGACTCCACCCGGACTCCTACGGGAGTCGGGCTCCATCGCCAACTTCAACTACCGGTAAGATCCATCCGGACTCCTACGAGAGCCAGACTTCGCGCCTGACTTTAATTGCAGGGGACTCCGCCCGGACTCCTATGGGAGCCTGGCTCCGCCCACGACTTCAACTCTGAGAGGACTCCGCCCGGACTCCCACGGGAGTCGGGCTCCACCCACGACTCCAACCTCAAGGAGGACTCTGCCCGGACTCCTGCGGGAGCCGGGCTCCATCGCCAACATCAACTGCCGGTAAGACTCCGTCCGGACTCCTACGGGAGCCAGACTTTGCACCTAACTTTAATTGCAGGGGACTCCGCCCGGACTCCTACGGGAGCCGGGCTCCGCCCAACGACTTCAACTCCGAGAGGACTCCGCCAGGACTCCCACGGGAGCCGGGCTCCGCCCACGACTCCAACCTCAAGGAGGACTCCGCCCGGACTCCTACGGGAGCCGGGCTCCGTCGCCAACTTCAACTACCGGTAAGATCCGTCCGGACTCCTACGGGAGCCAGACTTCGCGCCTGACTTTAATTGCAGGGGACTCCGCCCGGACTCCTACGGAAGCCGGGCTCCGCCCACGACTTCAACTCCGAGAGGACTCCACCCGGACTCCCACGGGAGCCAGGCTCCGCCCACGACTCCATCCTCAAGGAGGACTCCGCCCGGACTCCTGCGGGAGCCGGGCTCCGTTGCCAACATCAACTACAGGTAAGACTCCATCCGGACTCCTACGGGAGCCGAACTTTGCACCTGACTTTAATTGCAGGGGACTCCGCTCGGACTCCTACGGGAGCCGGGCTCCGCCCAACGACTTCAACTCCGAGAGGACTCCGCCCGGACTCCCACGGGAGCCGGGCTCCACCCACGACTCCAACCTCAAGGAGGACTCTGCCCGGACTCCTACGGGAGCCGGGCTCCGTCGCCAACTTCAACTGCCGGCAAGATCCGTCCGGACTCCTACGGAAGCCAGACTTTGCACCTGACTTTAATTGCAGGGGACTCCGCCCGGACTCCTATGGGAGCCGGGCACCGCCCACGACTTCAACTCCGAAAGGACTCCGCCCGAACTCCTGCGGGAGCCGGGCTCTGTCGCCAACATCAACTGTCGGTAAGACTCCGTCCGGACTCCTACGGGAGCCAGACTTTGCACCTGACTTTAATTGCAGGGGACTCCGCTCGGACTCCCACGGGAGCCGGGCTCCGCCCAACGACTTCAACTCCGAGAGGACTCCGCCCGGACTCCCACGGGAGTCGGACTCCGCCCACAACTCCAACCTCAAGGAGGACTCCGCCCGAACTCCTACGGGAGCCGGGCTCCGTCGCCAACTTCAACTACCGGTAAGATCCATCCGGACTCCTACGGGAGCCAGACTTCGCGCCTGACTTTAATTGTAGGGGACAATGCCCGGACTCCTACGGGAGCCGGGCTCCGCCCACGACTTCAACTCCGAGAGGACTCCGCCCGGACTCCCACGGGAGCCGGGCTCTGCCCACGACTCCAACCTCAAGGAGGACTCCGCCCGGACTCCTACGGGAGCCGGGCTCCGTCGCCAACTTCAACTGCCGGTAAGATCCGTCTGGACTCCTGTGGGAGCCGTACTTCACACCTGACATTAATTGCAGGGGACTCCGCCCGGACTCCTACGGGAGCCGGGCTCCGCCCAATGACTTCAACTCCGAGAGGACTCCGCCCGGACTCCCATGGGAGCCGGGCTCCGCCCACGACTCCAACCTCAAGGAGGACTCCGCCCGGACTCCTACGGGAGCCGGGCTCCGTCGCCAACTTCAACTGCCGGTAAGATTCGTCCGGACTCCTACGGGAGCCGGACTTTGCACCTGACTTTAATTGCAGGGGACTCCGCCCGGACTCCTACGGGAGCCGGGCTCCGCCCACGACTTCAACTCTGAGAGGACTCCGCCCGGACTCCTGCGGGAGCCGAGCTCCGTCGCCAACATCAACTGCCGGTAAGACTCCGTTCGGACTCCTACAGGAGCCGGACTTTGCACCTGACTTTAATTGCAGGGGACTCCGCCCGAACTCCTACGGGAGCCGGGCTCCGCCAAACGAATTCAACTCCGAGAGGACTCCACCCGGACTCCCACGGGAGTCGGTTTCCGCCCACGACTCCAACCTCAAGGAGGACTCCGCCCGGACTCCTACGGGAGCCGGGCTCCGTCGCCAACTTCAACTGCCGGTAAGATCCGTCCAGACTCCTACAGGAGCCGGACTTCGCACCTGACTTTAATTACAGGGGACTCCGCCCGGACTGCTACGAGAGCCGGGCTCCGCCCACGACTTCAATCACAAGGAGGACTCCGCTCGGGCTCCTACGGGAGCCAGGCTCCGTCATCAGCTCCGATCGCTGCCGAACTTCAGCCGATGAATCCGCACTTTCTGGCGCGACATAGCAACCACCACGATCCTGCTCCACTTCCTGCGATGGATTCTGTGCAGCTCCATCATTCCCTGATAGACCGCTATGACGGCCACAACTCTGCTCCACCTCCTACGACGGATCCCGCGTGGCTCCACAATTCCCTGGCAGACCGCTATGATGCCCACGATCCTGCTCCACCTTCTGTAACGGATACTACGCGATTCTTCCATCCGCTGGCAAATCACGACAACAGACGTCGCTCCACTCCCTGCGGTAGACTCCACGTGGTGCGTTGCAGTGAGGGCCACGGGTCTACTCCACTACTCCTCGCAACAAATTCCTCCTAACGGTGGGTGGCCCACTACGAGATAGTTATGAACGTCGCTATCAGTCTGTTGAGCCCTCCGCCTATAAAAAGGGGGACCCCAGATACGTTATCCCATAAGCTCTCATTTTTACCTAAAAACTCTGCTAAATTTTTCGTTCGAGCACTCCATTCTTGTTGAGGCAGAGAACTGACTTGAGTGTCGGAGGGTCTTGCCGGAGCAACCCCACCTCCGGTTTAGACTTCCTTTGCAGGTCCCGACGGCGACCGCGACTCCCTCGACTCCAGCTTCTCCGGCGCAAGCGGATTTTTGCACCAATAGGATTGGCGCTAGAGGAAGGGACTGAACCTTCGCAGTACCCTTGTTCTTAAAGGAGCGCTCAACGGAGCCACCTCCGATCATCTCCTCCGGCACCCACTCCTTGTTTCCCCCATGGGATCCTTACTTGATGCCTCCCCGCAAGGCATCCACGTGACGGTCCACGGCCTCCACGGCCAGATCTCAGGCTCCGACCTCCCCTCCTGTTTCTCAACCTCCTCCTCCTCCTCCGGCGGTGGCGGTCAGCGCGGAGCAGTTTGACCTGCTGGCGCAGCAGGTCAGAGGCCTCACAGAAGCTATGCAGAATATGCAGCAGCAGCAGCCGCAGCCGCAGGCATCAGTACGCCTGGAAAGGGTGTCCCAGGAACACCAGAATCCGACGGCAGGGCGGGCCACCTAGGCCAGCCGCCCCGTCCTTCCTGGAAAAACAAACTCGAGGGTGGAGAGCCCTCAATCGGACCACGACTCCACCCCTGGAAGATCCCTACCCCCATTCTGCCAGAGGACCCTCGAGACTCGAAGTTGGGAGAATTTTCTGGACCGGAGGCTCCAGGAGATGAACCGGCGGATCGAAGAACTCCGCCATGCTCCCCCCGCTTATGGTGAAGATATTTGTACTGACCCTCCCTTCTCTCAAATGATCATGCAGGAATCGATCCCGTTAAACTTCAAGCTCCCCCAGTTCGAAAGCTACGACGGGACTTCAGACCCGGTTGATCATCTGGAGGCCTTTCGGACAATGATGCTGCTTCACGGTGCTCCCGACGCCATTCTATGTCGGGCCTTCCCATCCACCTTGAAGGGAGCGGTGAGGAACTGATACTCGGTTTTGAAATCGGGTACCATCTTTTCCTTCGATCAAATGAGCCACCAATTTGTGGCCCATTTTGTCAGCAGTCGGTGCCCCCGAAAGGGTTCGAAGTCCCTCATCAACATCAAGCAGAGGGAAGGGGAGTCCATTCGGGCCTACATCAACCGTTTCAATGTTGCGGCACTGAAGGTCCGAAACTTGGACCAATCAGTCGCAATGGCCGCTCTGAAGGGCGGCCTTCAGAAGAATGACCTTTTGTTCTCTCTGGAGAAGAAGTACCCCAGAGATTTTGCTGATTTGTTGGCTCGGGTTGAAGGATACGCCCGAGTGGAAGAAGCCTTCAAAATGAAGGATGAAGAGACAGCGAGGGAGCGGCAGGTGGGAGACTCGAGTAAGCGCGCAATCAAAAAAAGGCCAAGAGAAGCCTGGCCGCATTCTCGATCCCCTCCTGGGCACAAGCGTGCCCATACCCCACCCCGGGCGTGCAGGCAGAGAAGTCCGGATCGTGGGGTTCGGTGGGGTTCTCCACTGGGGAGATTCCGCAACTATACCCCCCTCAACGCCTCAAAGGTCCAGGTACTGATGGAGGTCAGGGAGTAGCTCCCTAGGTCGGAGAGGATGCACACACACCCCGGGAAGCACAACCCCAACAAGTTCTGTCTCTACCACCGCGACCACGGCCACGACACGGAGGAATGCATCCAGCTCCGAGACGAGATCGAGGAGCTCATCCGACGAGGTTGACTCGACAAGTTCATTCGACGCAGGCCTAAGGGTAGAGGAGATCGGCCAAGGGCCCTTCCGCAACCTGAACCGCCAAGAAGGGAGGAGCAACCCGGGGATCGGCCTCCCATCGGGACCATCGACTCCATCACCGGAGGGCCTCAAGGAGGAGCAGACCTCCCGCAATCATGGAACTCGAAAAACCTGTAAATGTATCACTTACGATTTCACCTTGAATCTAAATTTCTTTCTACTTGACGTGCTCTTCCCATTTGGCATGGATTTGTCACGACTGGGTATAACCCCTTCAAACGCCTAAAACAAAGTTATGTTAGGAATGGGGGGAGAACCTCATCCTAACATACCTAAAATGAAGGCTCGATTCTTTTAGACCGGATGGGGGGAGAGGCCTTACAGCGCCCTAATGTGCCCCCACAGCCATGTCAGGAACAGGAGGAGGACCTCATCCTGACATAAGCAAAGTCAAAGGCCCGGTTCTTTTAGACAGGATGGGGGGAGAGGCCTTACAGCGCCCTAATGTGCCCCCACAGCCATGTCAGGAACAGGAGGAGGACCTCATCCTGACATGAGCAAAGTCAAAGGCCCGGTTCTTTTAGACTGGATGGGGGGAGAGGCCTTACAGTGCCCTAATGTGCCCCCACAGCCATGTCAGAAATAGGAGGAGGACCTCATCCTGACATGAGCAAAGTCAAAGGCCCGATTCTTTTAGACCGGATGGGGGGAGAGGCCTTACAGCGCCCTAATGTGCCCCCACAGCCATGTCCGAAACAGGAGGAGGACCTCGTCCTGACATGAGCAAAGTCAAAGGCCCGATTCTTTTAGACCGGATGGGGAGAGAGGCCTTACAGTGCCCTAACGCGCCCCCATGGCCATGTCGAAAATAGGAGGAGAACCTCACCCCGACTTGAGCAAAGTCGAAGGCCTGGACTCCTACGGGAGCTGGGCTCCGTCCGTGATTTTGGCAGCGAGGAAGACTTCGCCCGGACTCCTACGGGAGCCGGGCTCCGTCTGCGATTTCGGCAGCAAGGAAGACTTCGCCCGGACTCCTACGGGAGTCGGGCTCCGTCTGCAAGTTCTACAGCAAGGAAGACTTCGCCCGGACTCCTACGAGAGCCGGGCTCCGTCCACAATTTTTGCAGCAAGGAAGACTACGCCCGGACTCCTACGGGAGCCGGGCTCCATCCATGACTTCTGCAACAAGGAAGACTCCGCCCGGACTCCTACGGGAGCCGGACTCCATCCACGATGCCAAGGAAGACTCCGCCCAGACTCCTACGGGAGCCGGGCTCCACCCACGACTTCTGCAGCAAGGAAGACTCCGCCCGCCCTGACGATGGCCCTTACGTGCCCCTGCGGGAATGGGAGGAGAACCTCGTCCTGACGGTGATGAAACCTGGCCGCCCAACAAGATCGGATGAAGGAAAAAAGCCCCTCAGCGGCACCTCCACGCTCCTATGCAACCCCGCAAAAAGCGAGGGGGGCCCTCACTCTGAGAAGAGGAGGAAAATTAAAAAGGAAGGGTGACGAGCTACGACGGAAACAGATGAAGGACGAACCGCACCAAAGACCTAAAGAACCTCATCCCAACAAAGACAGAGAGTCCCTACCAAACACCCCCGGCCTCTAAGAAGACTCCCGACACAGGTCAAGAAGACAGCGATATCCCCGAAGTAATGCGGAGTCCGGACCGCCAAGCTCGGGCTTGCGGCCATGTACGACGAGGAAGGCAAGCTAACGCATCGACGACTGGATGCCTCCCAATAACATCAACATCAGACAAGTCGAACGGCAAGAAAAGTTTGGCGGATGATAATTTAATACAATGCACGAACGAGGTAACACAAAACATCCTTTTCATTCCATTTTCGAAATGCACACTACAAAGCCCGGAAGGCCAAGGAAAGAAAAGCAAAATGACAAAAGCGGGACGAAACAACAAAAAGAAAAGTATATACATGAAAAGACAGAAGGACGAAAAGAGCTCTAAGGAGGCTCTGCTCCCTCTGACTTAGAGTTATCTGCTCCACCCCTCATCCAGGACTGCCTTAGATTTTCAATCTCTTCTTCTAGCTCCCTCCTTCTCTACAGCGCATCCTGGAGCAGCCGACGAAGTCGCTGGCTCTCGGCCTCCGCCTCTCGATGCCTCTTCCTCAAGACCTTGGATTCCACCTCCGCATCCGCGACGGCCCGCTGCTCGTATGCCAGCTGGATCTTCAGTTGTTGCAGCTCAGCTGTCTTTTCCCCGAGGGTGACAGAAATCCCTTCAATGGTTCCTCTTAGGGACTGGAGCTCATCAGAATCCCGGGCGGAAGTAAGCTGAGCCCTGTTAGCCAGCTGCCTCTGAAGACGGGTGACTTCGTCGGTCGCCGCCCTGAGTCTCCCTTTATATTCCTCTACCTGCCTGCGCCAGCTGGCCCGATGCACGTCGTGGCTCACCTCGACGTCCTGAAGCTGCCGTTGAAGGTCGGAGACCTTCTTCGACCACTCCTGGTCGCCGTCAGCCCGAGCCAAGAGCTGGGACGAACTTCCTCCCAGCTGGCCGATCTTCCCCATCGCGGCCGACAGTTCCACCTTGAGGGCGCTAATCTTGGCGGCCTGAGCCCAAATTCGATCGCTGGCGCTCTTCTTGCATTCCGCGAGCTCCTTCGCGAAATCCGCCTTCCTCCGGCTATACTCCATGATCTCCTTCACGTGAAGATTCTGAAAGTGGGTGGCCTCCGCGATGGCTTCAGAATGACCTTCTCTCAATCTGCGACACTCGCCTTCCATCTTCTTTGATTTCTTTGTCAAGTGAAGGACTTCCTTCTTCAGCCACTGGATCGTCGACTTCAGCAGGATCCCCAGGGGCAGGGGAAGCGCTTCTGCAGGACACTGCCATCAGAAGGCAAAAGCGTCAAAACACGACTAATCGCAGGAAGAAAAGCAGAGAGAAGAAGGGGAGGGAGGAGAAGCCATCCACGACAAGAAATTCAACTTTATTGATTGGGTGATTCTTGAAGACAAAAAGAGGAAAAGAAAAATTGTGATGAAATAAAAATACAAGGTCGGAGGTCTCAGACCTCGGGGGTGGGGGTTGGAGAACTCGGCGTCCCCGACAAGGGGGCTGCGATAGCAGTGGTGGCTGGTGAGGGACTGGCCTCGTCTTCGGACTCCTCGCCTAGGAAGCTGAGGTCGAGCTTCGAAAATTTTATGGCCACCTTCTCTTGGCAGAGCTCGAACCCCTTGATGAACGCCTCCTGGCCGAATTGGACGTTCAGGTCCCTTATCTCTGTGGAGGTCTTGAATTCCTCTACCGCAAGGACTCTGGCCTCCGAGACCAGGACCGAAATCTGCTCAGCCAAGTTGGCGACCTCGGCCTCCGCCTTTCTTGCCGACTCCTCCAAGGTCTGCCTCTCCTCCTCCCGGGCTTGTTTCTCTCTTTCCAGGGCCTCTTGGAGGGCGACCACTTCGGCCGTCTTTTCTTGGAGGCGAGCAACCTCGGCTCGGCAGTGCTCCTCCACCTGGACGATGTCCCTCCTCGCACGATTCATCACCTCGATATTGGCGAGGAGTCAGTGCCCAATCTGCAAGGGCGGCTAGGGGATCAGAACAAGGGCCGAATAGCCAGGTAAATGAAGATTTGCTTACCTCAAGGAAGGACCCCAAAGAGTCCCAGGCCTGCTGCTCAGGATCGGCGCGGTCGATCCTCTCGATGACGTCGGGTAGAATGCAGCCGTCGATCAACCGCCTGATCAAGTCTCTGTCATTGAAGGGATTCTCCGGCCCTTCTTCAGAGCAGAGGGACTCGTCAGCAGCAGTTCGACGGCTACTCACCCTGCGGGCCACCGACTTCCTTCTCTTCCTCCTCTCGGCTACGGGCGCCTCCATGGAGCGGACCCCTGAAATAGGGGCCCCTGTCGGCGGACTCCTCGAGGAGGTCCGGGGAGCCGTTGCCTCAGCATCCGAGGGAATGTCAATCGCTGGAGCCGCCTGGGTGGGTGCGGCCAAGCTCGACTCCTCCGCCCTGGCCCTCTTCATCGATCCGAAGGTCGCGATGCCCTTCCTTTTGTGGGCCCTGAGGCCCCTGGCAAGCATCCGCGCTGCTTCGGCGTCCATTCCTTAAAAAAAAAAAAAGAAAGAGAAGAGAAAAAGAGAGAGAAGGAAGAAGAGTGAAAAAAGAGAAAGAAAAAGAAGAAGGGCAGAAGAAAAGAAGATAAGGGAAAAGATGAAGTACTCGCAGGATCCTGGGGGCTCAGGCCAATGTTGAACAGAAATTGCTCCCTCAGAAGATTGGGAAGGGAAGGAGCGGAATAGGCAAGAAGCTTCCGGGCAGCCTGGAGGTCATCCTCCCCCAGGCTGGGGGCCCGACGGACAGAATCCCTCAGAGAGCCCCAAGGGGGCAGGCCCAGCCTCAAGGTTGGGCAGTGGACGAAGAGGTATTTCCCCATCCAATTGTGGATTGAAGAAGGGGCACCTTTCAGCAACCCCTTCTTGCCGAACTGGGGGGAGAAGTACCACCAGTCCTTCGCCGAATGATGGCGCTTGAAAGTATAGAAGTGCCTAAACAGGGAGAGGGACGGTTGAACCTCGACTACGTGGCAAAGGGAGAGAAATCCTATCAAAAACCTAAAAGAATTCGGGGCCACAGAAGCCAAGGAGATGTCTAAGAAGCGGAAGAGGGCGACAACAAAGGATGGGAGCGGAAGCCGGAGTCCGGCACGGAACGCCTCCTGATACAGGCAAAAACGACCAGGTGGGGGAGTGCTAGCCCGGTCAGAAGGGCCAGGCAGCTCCAGGTCGTACTCCAGAGGAACTCCATATTGAACCCTTATCAGAACGAGTTCCTCCGGAGTCAGGGAACACGGAATGGCGCCCGACGCAAAAATCGGGTGGGGCCCATTCCCAGACGCAGGTTCGTCTACAGAGCAAGGGACCTGGGGGTTTGAGGCGAAAGAACTCCCGAAACTGCAGGGAGCAGAAGAGCCGGACGACATTTCAAACAACTTCGAATGAGGGCTCTAAAGATCCCGAAGAGGACGGGCAGGATGAAGGACGAGAGGTCACAGGAAACTAACTCGGAGGAATACAAAAAATAATGGCAAAGAAGAGGTCCCTAGGCGGCGGGAAGAGAAATGAAGGTGCTGGAACTAACCTAGATCGCTCTGAGGGATGCAGAGGGACGAAGACAAGAACGACTTGAAGGGCGCCTATGGCCCGAGAAGACACCAATTGAAACGGGGCTCTCGAAGGGAGGGCAGGCACTGATAGAACTCTGAAACGGAATAGGGCCCCTAAAGGTGGAAGGACGGGTTTAAATAGACCCTGGGATCTGGGGCCATAATGATCGTGAATCCCCCCAGGCCAGCCCGCACCCGACACGTGTCCCACTCCCCCGACAGGCGGCTAAAAGTGACTGACGGATTGGCAGAGTCATTATGGCGCCATGCCTGGGCCAGTGTACCGACGGAAAATTCGAAGGGTCCCTTCGTATCACCGCGATTCGAAAAGACTCCAGCACGCGCACATTTAATGCCCAAAATATCTGAAAGCGGTCGTGCGTAGGATTCGAGGGGACGACTTCGGCTGCGCCAATCTCTCTGTACTTCCTTCGCTCGAAATTCGAACTCGAAAGTAGGGGGCTGGTGTTGGGTATAAAATACCCACGGTCGAAGTTCTCGACGGGGTTAACCCTTGCGGGCTCCGTCCACGACTCCGAGGGGGACTCCGCCCGAACTCCTATGGGAGCCGGGCTCCGCCCATGACTTCAACTCCGAGAGGACTCCGCCCGGACTCCCACGGGAGCCGGACTCCGCCCATGACTCCAACCTCAAGGAGGACTCCGCCCGAACTCCTACGGGAGCCAGGCTCCGTCTCCAACTTCAACTGCTGATAAGATCCGTCCGGACTCCTACGGGAGCCAGACTTCGTGCCTGACTTTAATTGCAAGGGACTCCGCCTCGACTCCTACGGGAGCCAGGCTCCGCCCACGACTTCAACTCCGAGAGGACTCCGTCCGGACTCCCACGGGAGCTGGGCTCCGCCCACGACTCCAACCTCAAGGAGGACTCCGCCCGGACTCCTGCGGGAGCCGGGCTCCATCGCCAACATCAACTGCCGGTAAGACTCCGTCCGGACTCCTACGGGAGCCGGACTTTGCACCTGACTTTAATTGCAGGGGACTCCGCCCGGACTCCTACGGGAGTCGGGCTCCGCCCAACGACTTCAACTCCGAGAGGACTCCGCCCGGACTCCCACGAGAGCCGGGCTCCGCCTATGACTCCAACCTCAAGGAGGACTCCGCCCGGACTCCTACGGGAGCCGGGCTCTATCGCCAACTTCAACTGCCGGTAAGATCCATCCGGACTCCTACGGGAGCCGGACTTCACGCCTGACTTTAATTGCAGGGGACTCCGCCCGGACTCCTACAGGAGCCGGGCTCTGCCCACAACTTCAACTCTGAGAGGACTCCGCCCGGACTCCCACGGGAGCCGGGCTCCGGCCACGACTCCAACCTCAAGGAGGACTCCGCCCGGACTCCTGCGGGAGCCGGGCTCCGTCGCCAACATCAATTGTCGGTAAGACTCCATTCGGACTCCTATGGGATTCCGACTTTGCACCTGACTTTAATTGCAGGGGACTCCGCCCGGACTCCTACAGGAGCCGGGCTCCGCCCAACGACTTCAACTCTGAGAGGACTCCGCCAGGACTCCCACGGGAGCCGGGCTCTGCCCACGACTCCAACCTCAAGGAGGACTCCGCCCGGACTCCTACGGGAGCAGGGCTACGTCGCCAACTTCAACTGCCGGTAAGATCCGTCCGGACTCCTATGGGAGCCAGACTTCGCACCTGACTTTAATTGCAAGGGACTCCGCCTGGACTCCTATGGGAGCCGGGCTCCGCCCAACGACTTCAACTCCGAGAGGACTCCGCCCGGACTCCCACGGGAGCCGGGCTCCGCCCACGACTCCAACCTCATGGAGGACTCCGCCCGGACTCCTACGGGAGCCGAGCTCCGTCGCCAACTTCAACTGCCGGTAAGATCCATCGGGACTCCTACGGGAGCCGGACTTTGCACCTGACTTTAATTGCAGGGGACTCCGCCCGGACTCCTACGGGAGCCGGGCTCCGCCCACGACTTCAACTCTGAGAGGACTCCGCCCGTACTCCTGCGGGAGCCGGGCTCCGTCGCCAACATCAACTGCCGATAAGACTCCGTCCGGACTCCTACGGGAGCCAGACTTTGTACCTGACTTTAATTGCAGGGGACTCCGCCCGGACTCCTACGGGAGCCGGGCTCCACCCAACGACTTCAACTCCGAGAGGACTCCGCCCGGACTCCCACGGGAGCCAGACTCCGCCCACGACTCCAACCTCAAGGAGGACTCCGCCCGGACTCCTATGGAAGCCGGGCTCCGTCGCCAACTTCAACTGCTGGTAAGATCCATCCGGACTCCTATGGGAGCCGGACTTCACGCCTGACTTTAATTGCAGGGGACTCCGCCCGGACTCCTACGGGAGCCGGGCTCCGCCCACGACTTCAACTCTGAGAGGACTCCGCCCGGACTCCCACGGGAGTCGGTCTCCGCCCACGACTCCAACCTCAAGGAGGACTCCGCCCGGACTCCTACGGGAGCCGGGCTCCGTCGCCAACTTCAACTGCCGGTAAGATCCGTCCGGACTCCTACGGGAGCCGGACTTCGCACCTGACATTAATTGCAGGGGACTCCGCCCAGACTCCTACGGGAGCTGGGCTCCACCCAACGACTTCAACTCCGAGAGGACTCCGCCCGGACTCCCACGGGAGCCGGGCTCCGCCCACGACTCCAACCTCAAGGTGACTCCGCCCGGACTCCTATGGGAGCCGGGCTCCGTCGCCAACTTCAACTGCCGGTAAGATCCGTCCGGAATCCTAGGGAGTCAGACTTTGCACCTGACTTTAATTGCAGGAGACTCCGCCCGGACTCCTACAGGCGTCGGGCTCCGCCCATGACTTCAACTCTGAGAGGACTCCGCCCAGACTCCTGCGGGAGCTGGGCTCCATCGCCAACATCAACTGTCGGTAAGACTCCATCCGGACTCCTACGGGAGCCGGACTTTGCACCTAACTTTAATTGCAGGGGACTCCGCCCGGACTCCTACGGGAGCCGGGCTCCGCCCAACGACTTCAACTCCGAGAGGACTCCGCCCGAACTCCCACGGGAGCCGGGCTCCGCCCACGACTCCAACCTCAAGGAGGACTCCGCCCGGACTCCTACGGGAGCTGGGCTCCGTCACCAACTTTAATTGCCGGTAAGATCCGTCCGGACTCCTACGGGAGCCGGACTTCGCACCTGACTTTAATTGCAGGGGACTCCGCCCGAACTCCTACGGGAGCCAGGCTCCGCCCATGACTTCATCTTCGAGAGGACTCCGCCTGGACTCCAACGGGAGCCGGGCTCCGCCCACGACTCCAACCTCAAGGAGGACTCCGCCCGAACTCCTGCGGGAGTCGGGCTCCATCGCCAACATCAACTGCCAGTAAGACTCCGTCCGGACTCCTACGGGAGCCAGACTTTGCACCTGACTTTAATTGCAGGGGACTCCGCCCGGACTCCTACGGGAGCCGGGCTCCGCCCAACGACTTCAACTCTGAGAGGACTCCGCCCGGACTCCCACGGGAGCCGGGCTCCGCCCACGACTCCAACCTCAAGGAGGACTCCGTCCGGACTCCTACGGGAGCCGGGCTCCGTCGCCAACTTCAGCTGCCGGTAAGATCCGTCCGGACTCCTACGGGAGCCAGACTTCGCACCTGACTTTAATTGCAGGGGACTCCATCCGGACTCCTACGGGAGTCGGGCTCCACCCACGACTTCAACTCCAAGAGGACTCCGCCCGGACTCCCACGAGAGCCGGGCTCCGCCCACGACTCCAACCTCAAGGTGGACTCCGCCCGGACTCCTGCGGGAGCCAGGCTCCGTTGCCAACATCAACTGCCGGTAAGACTCCGTCCGGACTCCTACAGGAGCCGGACTTTGCACCTTAATTTAATTGCAGGGGACTCTACCCGGACTCCTACGGGAGCCGGGCTCCGCCCAACGACTTCAACTCCGAGAGGACTCCGCCCGGACTCCCACGGGAGCCAGGCTCCGCCCGGACTCCCACGGGAGCCGGGCTCCACCCACGACTCCAACCTCAAGGAGGACTCCGCCCGGACTCCTACGGGAGCCGGGCTCCGTCGCCAACTTCAACTGCCGGTAAGATCCGTCCGGACTCCTACGGGAGTCGGACTTCGCACCTGACTTTAATTGCAGGGGACTCCGCCCGGACTCCTACGGGAGCCGGGCTCCGCCCACGACTTCAATCACAAGGAGGACTCCGCCCGGGCTCCTATGGGAGCCAGGCTCCTTCATCAGCTCCGACCGCTGCCGAACTTCAACCGACGAATCCGCACTTTCTGGCATGACACAGCAACCACCACGATCCTGCTCCACTTCCTGCGATGGATTCCATGCAGCTCCATCATTCCCTGACAGACCGTTATGACGGCCATGACTCTGCTCCGCCTCCTGCGATGGATCCCGCGCGGCTCCACTATTCCCTAGCAGATCGCTATGCTGCCCACGATCCTGCTCCACCTTCTGTAACGGATACTGCGCGATTCTTCCATCCGCCGGCAAATCGCGACAACAGACGCCGCTCCACTCCCTACGGCAGACTCCACGTGGCGCGCTGCAGTGAGGGCCACGAGTCTACTCCACTACTCCTCGCAACAAATTCCTCCTGACGGTGGGCGGCCCACTACGAGACGGTTATGAACGTCGCTATCAGTCTGTTGAGCCCTCTGCCTATAAAAAGGGGGACCCCAGATACGTTATCCCATAAGCTCTCATTTTTACCTAAAAACTCTGCTAAATTTTTCGTTCGAGCACTCCATTCTTGTTGAGGCAGAGAACTGACTTGAGCATCGGAGGGTCTTGCCGGAGCAACCCCACCTCCGGTTTAGACTTCCTTTGCAGGTCCCAGCGGTGACTGCGACTCCCTCGACTCCAGCTTCTCCGGCGCAAGCGGATTTTTGCACCAACACAGTTCATTTCTCTATTTCAACTCAAATCATTTGAATATCTCAAATGATTTTGACTTATGCTTCATAAGATAGATATATCTATACCTTGATAGGTCATCTGTAATGAAGTAGTAGTATCCTCCTCTGATACTTATATTCATAGGCCCACATACATCAACATGTATTAGACCTAGGACATCACTGGCTCTTTCACCTTTTTCTTTAAAAGGTGACTTAGTCATCTTACCAAGTAGACAGGACTCACAAGTAGGTAATGATTCACAATCATCTATCTCAAGGATATGTTCCTTGATCAATCCATCAAACCTATTCTTGTTCACATGACCAAGCCTATAATGCCAAAGGTAGAATTTATTGACATTATCTAATTTAGAATATTTACTAACTGTCTACATAACACTAACAGGCTGTGATATTATGTATATGCCATATTTCAATTATCCATGCATAATTGTAGTATCATTCATAATGATATCACAAAAATTATTATTTATTATAAACTTGTAACTAAGTTTGGCCAAAAGGCCTGCAAAGATGACATTCATCAAAAAGGAGGGACAATAATGATAATCATTTAACATGACACTACTAGACTCAAAGACAAGCTGCAAAGTTTTCAAGGCCAGAGCTGGATCAAGACTTCCATCTCTAATATTAAGGAACCACTTGCCCTCTCGAAACTTCTTACTTATCTGCAGTCTCTACAATGAATTACATATATTAATAAAACTTTTGATATCCAATACCCAAGTAGTAGTATCACAAATAAAAAAATTACAAGGAGTTATCATATAAGTACCTTGTGAAGCAACCACTTGCTTTTTTCTCTTATTTTTAGGCCTGTTTGGGTCAAGAGTGGCTATATAAACAGGATAATTTCTTTTTCAATGACCCAGCTTCTTACAAAAAAAGTACTATGCCTGGCTCTTATCAATTTTTGACAGTTTGCTCTACTTGGGATCGGCGGCATAGGATTTATGTATCTTTTTCTTCTTTCCTCTTCTAGAGGGTCGACGCCCTATAGATGAATCTCCCACTAAATTTACTGGCTCTTTCTGGAGCTGGTGATCCTTCTCAAAAGTCTACAGTAATCTGAGCAAACCATGATAGTTTACCACAAGCTTCATCATTCTGTAATGACAGAGAAAGGGTAGGTAGAATTTTGGTAACGAATTGAGGATAGTATCCTTACCTAACTATTCATGCAACGAAAAGCTAAGTTTGCTAAGGCATTCAATCTACTCAATCATGTAAAATACATGATCGATGACTGAAATCTCTTCTCGCATATGGGCATTGAACACTGCGCAGGAGATTTTGTGTCTCTCCACATCCTCAGGGGTGTCGAAGGACTCATTCAATATTTGAATGATCTCCTCTGACTACGCATCCTCGAACTTACGACTAAGTTCATCGTTCATGGCTGCCCTTATCACATAACATATGGTCGTGTGGTCATTGAGCCACTTCATGTAAGTGTCTCTCACGATACGAGGAGTATTGGCTGCAGGTTCTTCAGGTACCTGATCCATAAGGATGAACAAAATTCTCTCGTGCTCCAAGATGATCTTCAACTTTCGATACCAGCTATCAAAGTTAGATCCGGTGAGCGTGTCACTATCCAACAGCGTATGAAGGGATAGTGTGTTGGCCATAACTGAAAGAAAAATTATTAGCCTATTAGTATATGAATTATTTTTAATCCTAAAGATATGAACTTTAGTCTAAAAATTCTCTCACTATTTTTATGAATTGGTAGCCTCTACCTCCAACTTGAAAAATTATACTATTTTTTAATGGGTACTAGAATCCACACATACTGCATTCGGGTCCGAGTGTGGCTCGGCTAACCTAATGCATCCATGGGTAGGTTCATAACTAATTATTTCTCGAAATAATTTCTAGGAATGAGTTTTGCCCAAGCATCCCTTCAGCAAGCATGTGGCGCCTCCACTGAAAATCTCGGTTAGATCCAACTATTAACATGGCACACCAAGTGCATCCAATAAACTGATGTCCAGGCCCGAGTGTGGCTCGACCAACCTGAGCATTGATCTGAAGGTACATCATGATGATTATATGATGAATGACAATTCTAATATGTAATAGATACCAGCATGTGGCACCTCCAATATCTATTTGAAATATTAGACTCATTATCACGTACCTTAATGGGGGCAATGACCAAGTTTTCTCATAACTTTATCACTTTATAGACCTAATAATTTAGAAAATTTGATTTCATTGATCTGAGAATAAGAGAAGAAGTCGACCATCAAGCTGCAAATCCTCCCACTGACTTCACCAAGTCATATAAAGGATTAGACACAAGCTGGTCAAAAGATACCTAAATCGGTCACACTGATTTACCTTAATGGTATGGGTCTGCACAAATCAACTAGTGAGCTAATCAAAACATAATCTACTATGTTGGTCAGGTAAGTGAGATCAATGGGAGGGATATGCCCTTAACTCACCATAGACACATCTAGATGAATAGCTCTCAATTAAAAATCACTTAGTCAAATCTGCCAAACTTACTTTAAACATCAACTAGTTAATTAGTTTCAATTTAATCCACCAGAAGATTCAAGCTCAACCACGAAACCATGATCATTGTTCATTTATTAGGGTCAAACACATAGACTTGATCAAACTACAACTATTGAGATTGATCTAGAAAAATACTAACCAGATCTAATTCAACACTTGATTAGATTTAATCAATTTCTCTACGTGATCCATATGTGTTTCTAACTCTAGATCTAACCCATTAGAAGGATCTGATTCATGCTAACCCTTTACCCATCATTTTATGTGGTGTCTTAATGATCTTCAATTCTCAAATCTAGATCATTCAAAACTTAATTCATAATTAAGTATGTAAAATGTGTGTTTCAGTCTGTAGAACTATTCTACAAAGGTTTCAAGTGAAGCATACCATATGCTTCAACACATGAAAATAAACTTTCATAATATGTTTAATAATTAAACATATATAGGTATGATCTAAACTTCATACATACATCTCATGTATCACGATAACCTTTAGATCTATACCGTTTACATCATATGTAATATGCAATTCAGATCTAAAATAATTTTATATCTAAATTTTATCCTATTATAATAAATTATAAATTATTTTAGATCTAATCTAAATATATTTATGATCAAAATAATATATAAAAAATTATTTACTTTTCTTCTTCATAAAATCAGATCACAATGACATCCCTACATGTCATAAGAGAACCCATCGAATAGGTAAAAGAGAGATTAATCTCTTCAATCTCCTATAACCGGATAGTTTGGTGATCTCATCAATTTAAGTACTAGACTACTAAGATCTAAATCTAGTTTCATACATAATTATATCAACATACAATTATTGATAAAATTATTTTATGTCATGAACATATCCTTTATCTTATTAATTATGTCCTTTATCAATCTAATTAAATTTAATATATCATATACATCATATCAGATCTGAAACATATCTTATATTGATTATAAAATATTAATTTGAGATTTGATATCATATAAAAAATTAATTAGATACAAATATGAATGCATAAGTAATAAATTTCTGATAAAATCTATTTTCATGCAGTATTAAATTCTGATAGAATTTAGATCTAAATATCTATCAAAATAGATCCAATTTAGATCTAAAATAAAATTTACTACATTAAAAAAAATAATAATATTAAAATTTTATTAAAATAAATTTAAAATATATTTTAATTCATATTATTATTCCATCAAAAATTTAGCAACAACAGAATTCTGTTATAACAGACTTATAACAACTTCAATCAACCATTGATTAGGCACCTCTAATCTGATCAAAATCAGATCAAAAATTTCTTATAAATAGATGTATATTAGATTTAATATTTTACAAAAAATCTCAACCATATCTCATGTAATGTTTTTCAAAAAAATTTATTATGTATGCATATATTTCAAGCCTGCTCTGATACCAACTGAAGGGAAAGAAACTATTTCACTTTTGATTGCCCAGGTTGCATCTAAAATTTTTTCTATTCATCTATATGATTAAGGATCAAATTCTCATCTGATTAGTAGTAGAATCAAAGATCAAATCTTAATTTATCTGGATTAAACTTTCATGGAGGCCTGGATTGTTAGATGTGTGCCCTAGATGCCAGATTGGCTGACACATTCCTATACAAATCTAAGGGCAAATTTATAATTTTGACTATAAATGAATAAAAGGATTATTCTTATATCACATTATGTACATTGTATCTGTGATACATCCTTTGAGTTAGTAAGAATATAAATTTATATTTTCAAGAGTTGAAAATTTAAGGCATGAATTTACATAACTAACTCATAAACAGCTCCTGACCATAGGATCATCACGAGAATGGTGATCGATCTGGAAGATTGGTGTACGATCGCTTCCTTAGGATAGATGTATCTTGAGTCTACAGTATGGAGACACCAGAGCAAGAGTACAGGTATTCATTGAGAACGACAGTACTGAGCGTGACCACTTCGAGCAGTCATAAGGAAGTCTACCTTCTCGTCAATGACTAGCTCGATGCTGTAGTTGTATGTCTAGTTCTTTAATCTGAGGTGCATCGACAGTTCACCTTGAGTGTGTTATAGTTTGACTATACCATAACTCGATCTCCTAGCCATTCAGAACCCTGAGGTGTATGTTGGCTGTAGCATATTCATTGTAGAAACTAGATCACACCAAGATGGGATCTATCAACCTCGGTAGATGAGAGAAGTAGTCCTATGATAATTGAAAGATCGAGTTCTTAAGCCCATGGCCATGGCAGAGTGAAATAATGAAAAAAAGTTTTCCATTAAGATTTCACATCAGACTCGGATCGATCAATTAACTCATATGACTGATGTTAGGTTTGACGAGTTCATCTTAACCCTAATTCAATCGGGACTCATGATAGAGGAACTCAATCACACAGGTAGCTGCACCAAGAAGTTTGTCTTCAGTTCTGATGGGATGCCACCACATACTGCTAGGTGTCACTGATGGATTTTGAGAGCAATTAGAATGATATTGATGATCGATCATTCTAATTATCTGAATCAGAAAAAGTTTTAGTCCATCGAAAGGAGTTTCGATGATGAGATCACGATATGTCTCATTATCATACAGAATTGAACCTAATTGGGTCACACAAATAAAGATTAGGATCTGGATGTCATCAATTAGGCTAACCCAATTGATTTGGATAAGATTCAATTAGGTTCAAGAAAATCGTGCTAGCACACGATTGAGCCTAACTTTCTCCTCGTGTAATCTTTTCTGTCTCTACTGAGCCAAATATGATTTGACTCATCCAGAGAACCTTGGAAAGGTTTCTCTCAGTCTAAATGAAGCTTGTCCAGCTCAAAAAAAGTTTATCTTAATTCATGAGATGAATTTAAGACAACACCTGCTAATTCTTAGCATCTGCCAATTTTATTTTAGGACATCTGTCAAAAGTTGACATATGGGTCTTAAACTGAAAAGGACTCATTGGAGAATTTTTGTGGAGTATCCACAAGCCAAGCCACATCAAATTTGGTGCCATAATCAGATTATGGTGTGAGCCCAATTGGATTAAAGTGGGCACCCCAAGTGGATAAGGATTGGAGAGTCTTGATCAATTTAAACTCTTGGGCGCCACCTCTATTTGTGCCTATCCAATGTTGGTGCCATCTTTTGGAGATAAGGTGGGGTTTTTATCTGATATGATCAGATGACATCACTCCACCAATCAAAATTTTTCCAAAATTTATTGGAATTTTTTTGATTGGTTGAATGATGTGGCACTGCACAGCATACAGGGTCTATATAAACCCTGCTGCGCCTAGGGTTTCGAGGAAGAAATTATTTTATGCACAAAACCCAATAGCTGCCACCCCCTCTCCTCTTCTCCACATCCTCCCTACTCTCCTTCCTGTCCTCTTCACGTCCAAAGAGTTGGACATCCATTTGGCAAAGATCCAAGGCATGGTGACACTTGGAACAAAAGGCTGTAGGACTTCTTTGACAGGCTGCTGCTCCAACTTCAGGAAGACTTTTGAAGATCTTTCTAATCAGATTTAGATCTAATTTTTGGAGCATAGATTTGTGAGGAGAAGACATTCTAGGTCCTACCAGAGTGGATACCAGTAGAGGCCAGGCACTTGCATGGCTACATCAGAACCTCGGGCTGTGCAGAGATCATCTACAGGATAATCAGATTACCCTTGAGGTATTTCTTCTTTCATCATAGTTTTAGATTTAATTTTAGATTTAAAATATCAGATAATAAGATTAGATCTAGAGATTTAGATCTAAAATACATATAGGATAAAAAATTTTTGAATTTATTCCGCCTCAGATTTGGTGAAATCTGGAAGATCCTACGAGGAAAAGCGGTTTTCCTCCTTCAAGTGGTATCAGAGCCAGGTTGTTGGCTCTATTTTAGATCTAATTTAGATCTGATTTTAATTTTTATTTATCTGATATTAAAGATTTCAGATGTCACATCAAATGTGATAGGATCTGAAATCAAAATATTTAAAAATTAAATCTAAGAAGATCCAACATGCATAAGATGCATGACTAGACTAGGATTAGTTGAATCCATGAATAATCTTAAGTCTTATATTTTAATGAGATTAAAATATAAATTAAATATAATTTATTCTCTATTTTTTTGATATTATAAGTATTTAATCAGATCAAAAAATAAAAAATAAAATTTTAGTTTTTCTATAAAATTGATCTGCTGCATGTCTAGACTAATTGTAGAATTGTTCTAGTAACCTGTCTAGAATAGATTTAATTTTAAATAGTTTAATTTAAATCTTATTTTTTAGATATTACATATGATGTATCAGATCTGAAAGCATGTTAATTAAATTTATTTTTGATACATGAGATGTATGCAAAGCATGTATTAGTTAGATCTTAAATTATATATGTGATATGTTAATTTAGATCTAACTAGTTTGGTAGTTAAATTTATATTTCTGATTAAGGTGTTCCTCATAGCCGTCCGATCATAAGAACAATGTAGGATTTTAAGACCCTCTCTTTTCATTCAATGGAGTGTTCATATGACGTGTAGGGGTACCGCACGTTCATCCTTAATCAAAAATCAAAACTTTTTTTTTCTGCAAAATCCTAGATCCTGAAATCTTAGGATTTATTTTACATGTTTTATTTATGAACCTAAACTTAATTAATGAATTAAGCTTATGAAATTAAGTTAGGTCTAAAATTGAGAATTTCAGATCTAAGATATTTTCATACAATTAGGTTCGGGCTTGGGTAGCTCAATTAGGTCTAGCGGTTGATCAAATCGAATCAAGAGTTAGTTAGGTGGGATCATGAAAGCTAATAATTGACCAGCCTAATAGGATTAAGTCTGGGTCAAGATCGAATCACATTTAGATGTGACTTGATCAAGTTAAGACCTAATTTATCTCAGTGGTTAGAGCCTGGATTGTAGGCTAACCTAATTAGTTCTGGTTCGATAATTTGGTGTCTAAGGTAAGTTGGGCAGATGCGACCGACTGATTTTTAATTGGGAGCTACTCGACTCGAATGCGTTCTTGTCAAGTTAATGGCATATCTCTCCCACCGATCTCACTTATCTGGCTATATGTGTCGACTCAGTTCTGATTAGAGGTGGCTAACAATTTGAGCTAACCCATGCCACTAGATTAGTCATAATTGTTATGACTATGTCAAGTCAAGTTTAATAAGACCTAAATCAAATCTCCTTAAGAAAATATTAAGTCTAGATCTTCCACCATTGTGGATGTGCGGGCCCTTCCCGAGGTTGATTATTCTCGGCTGGTTACAGTGGCTCAGTTGCACCAGGAAGATGCAACCATATCCATTAGGCATTGGATGCTACGAATTAGAGGATGGGTTGGGCTCAATATTTCGGATACGGTGAGGGACCCAATCAGGAATCTAGTTCGTGTAAATGGTGGGTTTGGCTTAATTAAGAATTGGAGCAATATCTCAGACACGGTAAGCTTCATGAATTAGAGATCAAGTTTTAGGTGCACTATGATTAGAGAATCATTGGACAAGAGTTGTCCACTCATCGGTTGACCCATCATCAATAACTGTTAGGTGAGGTGGTGAGCCAGTTGGTGAGACCGCACCACCCACTAAAAATCACTGATCATGAAGATTTTCACATCTCTATCAAGGGAGTGTAGGAATTTGAGAAAATAGTGGGAGCCTAATTTGTTTAAAAATAAAATCTCTAAATAAATTGGTTAAGTCCAATTACAAAATCTAACTAGAAACTTTTGACTCTCTACAGAAAACATGTCTGCCTCAAACCCTCTGACCAAAATATTAGAGATTGATTGGACCCAATTTCAAAGACTAGTTGAGAAACTACAGAATTATTCTGGATTTTGAAAAATTGACTCGTGTCTTGGACCAGGACCCACCTGCCATGCCAGCACGTCCGACTGCTGAACAGAGAGCATCTCTGAAAAAGTGGATGGATGATGATAATAAAGCAAGGTACTACATGTTGGGTGCAATGTCTAATGACTTGCAGTGCCAACATGAGAACATTTTGACTACCTGTCAAATGTTGGCTTACCTGCAAGAGTTGTTTGGTGAACAAAGTCACACGGCCAAGTATCAAGTCTGTCAAAGATTTTTTAAGGCCAAGATGCGTGATGGGCAGTCAGTCCAAGTTCATTGTTTGATAATGATCAAGGATCTTGAGGAGCTTGAGAAGCTCGATATCATCTTAGATAAGAATTTTTAGATTGATGTGATCCTTCAGTCCTTGTCTGATGCATATGGTCAGTTCATCATCAACTTCCATATGCATAAGATGCAGTATACCTTGGCCAAGTTAATGAACATGCTAATTACAGCTGAGCTTTCTATGAAGGGTTTAAAAAGCTCAGTTCTTACTATGGAGCGGACTTCTTCCAAGAGAAAGTCTTTTGGAAAGAAAAAGAAGTCTGCAAAGAAGCAGAAGATGGATGGCAAGAAGAAGAAGACAGAACCGAAGAAGAAGACTGCTGATAAGCAAAAATATTTTCACTGCCAATCAGACGGCCATTGGAAGCGAAACTGTCCTCAGTACCTGGCCACCCTGAAGAACAAGAAGGATGGTCCTTCTGGAGGTATGCTCATTTTAGAATCTAATCTTACGATTTCTTCTGCATCCAGTTGGGTGCTTGACTTTGGTTCTAGTGCTCATCTGTACACTTCTATGCAGGATCTTGAGGAGAGCAGGAGGTTGAGGGATGGGGAGATGATCCTATGTATCAGGAGCAGAGCAAAAGTTGCTGCTGTGGCCGTGGGAACCTACCCTATGCGATTACCATTAGGATTAGATTTATTTCTTAGAGATTGTTATTATGTGCCTACAGCAAGCAAAAATTTAATTTCTGTTTCATGTTTAGCACAAGAAGGCTATGTGATTAGCTTTCATAAGGACCATTGTAATATTTTTTATGAAAATAATAAAGTTGCAGATGATTTTCTTATTAACGGTCTCTATCAGCTATATATTGATGTATCTGTATTTAATATTGAGCAAAATATGAATGCCATAGGAATTAAAAGGCCTAAAGATAGTCTAAATGATAAGTATCTGTGGCACCTAAGGTTAGGTCATATAGCGGAAGACAGGATTAACAAATTGGAGAAATTCGGGCTATTGAGTCCATTGACTTTCGAGTCATATCCAATTTGTGAATCATGCCTTCAAGGCAAAATGATCAAGCTTCCTTTTATGGGACATGGGGAAAGGACCACAGACCTACTTGCCCTAATACATAAGGATGTGTGCGGCCCATTTGATGTGCCGGCTAAAGGCAACTACATCTACTTCATTACCTTTATCGATAATATGTCTAGGTACGGATATGTGTTTCTAATGAAACACAAGTCTGAAGCTTTTGAAAGGTTCAAAGAATTCAGATATGAGGTAGAAAAATAAATAGGAAAGCCCATTAAGGTTCTTCGATCAGATTGAGGAGGTGAATACCTTAGTCGGAAGTTTCTAAACTATCTTAAGGATAATGGCACAGTCTCTCAATGGACTCCACCTGGAATGCCTTAACTCAATGGGGTTTCAGAATGGAGAAATCGGACCTTATTAGATATGGTCCGTTTCATGATGAGCTTCACGGACCTCCCTGAATTTTTTTAGGGACATTGTCTCATGATAGCAATTTATGTATTGAATAGGATTTCCTCTAAAACTGTTCCTACCACACCACATGAGATATGGCATGGTAAGAAGCCAAGTCTGAATCATCTCAGAATTTGGAGTTGTCCGGCTCATGTCAAGAGACAGCAGACGGACAAGTTAGAGTTCAGGTCTTTTAGAGCTCAACTCATAGGATATCCTAAAGAGTCATTAGGATACTATTTCTATATTTCGAAAGACCATAATGTGATTGTGAGTCGAAATACTATTTTTCTTGAAAAGCAGTTTATTCAAGATGGTGGCATCGGAAGAATAATTAAGCTCAAGGAGAATGTCTCTCAAGAGCAACGAGCTAAAGAACCTGAGGAACCTAATCAATCAGAACCAGTCTTAACACAACCTCTTCTACCTCGTAGATCGACTAGGATTTTCTGTCCTCCTGAAAGGTACTTAGGTACCATACAAGAAGATGTAGAGAAAATGTTCCTCACGAGAAATAGGGCTCATGGTGATGACCCCAAGACCTATGATGAGGCGATATCAGATATCGACTCTGAGAAATGGTTAGAGACAATGAGATTAGAAATTGACTCGATACACTCAAACCAAGTCTGGACCTTAGTAGATCCACCTGAAGGTATTGTACCTATTGGGTGTAAATGGATCTTCAAAAAAAAATAGGTGTAGATGGAAATGTAGAGACATTCAAGGCTAGGCTCGTAGCGAAAGGTTATAGTCAGCGTGAAGGCATTGACTATCAGGATACCTTCGTGCCCGTAGCCATGCTAAAATCCATCCGCACATTGCTTGCTGTTGCAGTCTATTTTGATTATGAAATATGGCAGATGGACGTGAAAACGGTATTCTTAAATGGACATCTTAAGGAAGATATCTATATGG
This sequence comes from Elaeis guineensis, assembly GCF_000442705.2. Taxonomy (NCBI): domain Eukaryota; kingdom Viridiplantae; phylum Streptophyta; class Magnoliopsida; order Arecales; family Arecaceae; genus Elaeis; species Elaeis guineensis. The sequence continues at coordinate 90,429,272 of NC_025998.2, forward strand.
AACAGCCGCTTGATTTCACATCCAGTGATGATGATCACAAGATCTGCAAGCTGCAAAGGTCTATTTATGGACTTAAGCAAGCATCTCAGAGCTGAAATACTCATTTCAATGATGTGATCAAAATGTTTGATTTCATCAAGAACGAGGAGGAACCATGTGTGTTCAAAAAGGTCAGTGGGAGCGCAGTTGTCTTCCTCGTATTGTACGTAGATGACATCCTCCTAATTGGAAATGATATTTTCATGTTGACCTCAATCAAAGTATGGCTGTCTAAAGAGTTCTCTATGAAAGATCTAGGAGAGGCATCCTTTATACTGGGTATTAAGGTCTATAGAGATAGACTAAATAGGATGCTGGGACTTTCACAAAAGATGTACATAGAGGAGGTGCTAAAAAGGTTTAGCATGGAAAACTCCAAAAGAGGTTTATTACCTTTTAGACATGGCATTCATCTCTTCAAGAAGATGTGCCCTAGCACACCTGAGGAGATTGAACGTATGAGCAAGATTTCTTATGCTTCGGCAATAGGGAGCCTCATGTATGCCATGCTATGTACACGACCTGATATAGCCCATGCTGTGAGTGTCACAAGCAGATATCAGTCGAATCCAGGCGAAGAGCACTGGACTTCTGTGAAATATATCCTTAAGTACTTGAGAAGGACAAAGGATATGTTTCTAGTCTTTGGGAATGAAGAACTCCAGATTCAGGGATATACAGACTCAGACTTTATGTCTGATATAGATGATCAAAAGTCGACATCTGGGAGTCTGTTCATTGGCAATGGTGGTGCAGTCAGCTGAAAGAGTTTCAAGCAGACGGTGATTGCTGATTCCATCATGGAGGCAGAGTACATTGCTGCATCGGAAGCTGTGAAAGAGGCATTCTGGTATAAGAAGTTTGCCGCAGAGCTTGGAGTGATGTCATCGAATGCCATACCTCTTTACTGCGATAATAATGATGCCATAGCCCTAGCTAAGGAGTCAAGATCTCACCAGAAGTCCAAGCACATCGAGCGGCGATTCCATCTGATCCGTGATTACCTCGAAAAAGGTTATGTCGAGGTCAAGAGAGTCGACTCCATAGATAATGTGGTAGACCTGCTGACTAAGCCATTGGGCCAGCAAAAAATTGAAGCCCACCTTGAGAAGATGGGACTTAGATATGTAGCCAATTGGCATTAGGTCAAATGGGAGTTTGTTAGATATGTGCCCTAGATGCCAGATTGGCTGACACATTCCTGTACAAATCTAAGGGCAAATTTATAATTTTGACTATAAATGAATAAAAAGATTATTCTTCTATCACATTGTGTACATTGTGTCTGTGATACATCCTTTGAGTTAGTAGGAATGTAAATTCATATTTTCAAGAGTTAAAAATTTAAGGTATGAATTTACATAACTAACTCATAAACAGCTCCTGACCATAGGATCATCACGAGGATGGTGATTGATCCAGAAGGTTGGTGTACGATCACTTTCTTAGGGTAGATGTGTCTTGAGTCTACGGTGTGGAGACACCAGAGCGAGAGTACAAGTATTCGTTAAGAACGAGAGTACTGAGCATGACCACTTCGAGCAGTCATAAGGAAGTCTACCTTCTCATCAATGACTAGCTCGATGCTGCAGTTGTGTGTCTAGTTCTTTGACCTAAGGTGCATCGACAGTTCACCTTGAGTGTGTTATAGTTTGACTACATCATAACTCAGTCTCCTAGCCATTCGAAACCCTGAGGTGTATGTTGGCTGTAGCATATTCATTATAGGAACTAGGTCGCACCAAGATGGGATCTATCAACCTCGGTAGATGAGAGGAGTAGTCCTATGATAATTGAAAGATTGAGTCCTTAAGCCCATGACCATGACAGAGTGAAATAATGAAAAAGAGTTTTCCATGAAGATTTCACATCAGACTCGGATCGATCGATTAACTCATATGACTGATGTTGGGTTTGACGAGTTCACCTTAATCCTAATTCAGTCGGGACTCATGATAAAGGAACTCAATCACACAGGTAGCTGCACTGAGAGGTTCATCTTCAGTTCTGATGGGTTGCCACCACATATTGTTAGGTGTCACTGGTAGATTTTGGGAGCAATTAGAATGATATTAATGATCGATCATTCTAATTGTCTGAATCAGAAGAGTTCTGGTCCATCGAAAGGAGTTTCGATGATGTCGATGATGAGATCACGACATGTCTCATTACCATACAGAATTGAACCTAACTGGATCACACAAATAAGGGTTAGGATCTAGATGTCATCAATTGGGCTAACCCAATTGATTTGGATAAGATCCAATTAGGTTCAAGAAAATCATGCTAGCACACGATTGAGCCTAACTTTCTCCTCGTGTAATCTTTTCTGTCTCTACTGAGTCAAATATGATTTGACTCATCCAGAAAACTTTAAAAAGGTTTCTCTTAGTCTAAATGAAGCTTGTCCAGCTCAGAAAAGGCTTGTCTTAATTCATGAGATGAATTTAAGACAACACCTGCTAATTCCTAGCACCTACCAATTTCATTTTAGGACATCTGTCAAAAGTTGACATATGGGTCTTAAACTGAAGAGGGCTCATTGGAGGACTTTTGTGGAGTGTCCCCAAGCCAAGCCACATCAAATTGGGTGCCATAATCAGATTATGGTGTGAGCCCAATTTGATTAAAGTGGGTGCCCCAAGTGGATAAGGATTGGAGAGTCTTGATCAATTTAAACTCTTGGGCGCCACCTCTATTTGTGCTTATCCAATGTTGGTGCCATCTTTTGGAGATAAGGTAGGGTTCTTATCTGATATGATCAAATGATATCACTCTACCAATCAAAATTTTTTCAAAATTTATTGGAATTTTTTGATTGGTTGAATGATGTGGCACTGTGCAGCATACAGGGTCTATATAAACCCTGCTGCGCCTAGGGTTTCGAGGAAGAAATTATTTTATGCACAAAACCTAATAGCTGCCACCCCCTCCCCTCTTCTCTATATTCTCCCTGCTCTCCTTCCTCCCCTCTTCATGTCCAAAGAGTTGGATGTCCATCTGGCAAAGATCTAAGGCGTGGTGATGCCTGGAATAGAAGGCTGCAGGACTTCTTCGATAGGCTACTGCTCTAACTTCAGGAGGACTTTTGAAGATCTTTCTAATCAGATTTAGATCTGATTTTTAGAGCATAGATTCATGAGGAGAAGATGTTCCAGGTCCTACCTGAGTGGATATCAGTAGAGGCCATGCGCTTGCGTGGCTACATCAGAACCTTGGGCTGTGCAGAGATCATCTACAGGGTAATCAGATTACCCTTGAGGTATTTCTTCTTTCATCATAGTTTTAGATTTAATTTTAGATTTAAAATATCAAATAATAAGATTAGATCTAGAGATTTAGATATGAAATACATGTAGGATAAAAAAAATTTTGAATTTATTTCACCCCAGATTTGGTGAAATCTGGAAGATCCTACGAGGAAAAGCGGTTTTCCTCCTTCATGGATATGTAGACCCTCTACTTCGTATGCACGCCAGATGCCACAGGAAAGCAGGATGAACTCCAATCCAATTACCTTTGCAAGCCAACCAAATGAGGGAGGAGATGTGCTGGTGTGATACCTCATACCAATAGATGGGACACTCAAGAAGGATCCACATCCAAGAAAAGGAGTCGACAACAAAGGCAGAGATGTAGGAGAAGATTAAGGACCCCTCTCTTTACACGCCTCTCTCTCTCCTTCTCTCTTCTCTCAATCTGATTTGTTTGCTATGCATCCATAGGTAGAGACCCTCTCTATTTATAGATGATTCTCATGACCCAATGAGAGTAGGACTCTTAACTCAAATCTGATTTGAATTGATCCAATACTCATAAAAGAAGGATTCCTACATAAGATAGAATTACCATCACATATGACATTCAACTTACACCCACTCCCTCACCCATATGGGATGCCCCAAAATAGATCCATATCAGGTCTTGGTCAGCCCACATGGGAGAGTATACCCAGTGCAAGTAGGAATACTTATATCTCATCCAAAATAGATCCAATTCGAATCCAATTCGAAGCTAGTTCGAAATAATTTTGAAAGACTGTCAATCACAAACTCTTTAGGACTTTTGTACCAAGTCTAACTTAAATTTTATACCCAATTTAAGATTACTTAATTTAGATCTAATTTAAAATTAATTAGTACTTAAATTTAATCTTTCATATGCTCCATGGATCATAGATCAGAAGCTATTCATCTCCGAGATTGAACTTGAACCTCATGTGTAGTGCTAGCTAGACATAGTCAACCCTTCAATCCTGTTTGACTCATAACTTAATTCTTAATCAAGCTAGCTTATATGTTCAATCAAGTCAAGTACTTCTAAATTAGACATATAAACATAGGATAATTCCTTCCTACTTTGTCTAACTTGTGTTCGTGACTCCAAAGGTTCAAACACTAAGCCGGTAGCACAGGAACCAATTTCTGCACTAATCGAGATACCATCTAGCAATGATTTTTGACATCCAGATAGGTCAAATTATCAAAAAAAAATATTTCATAATCCATACACATAGTTACTGCATAATTCATCCTTTTGACCCTGAATGCTCTAGGGTGGTCTCAGGTTAACTGTCAACTGAGATTGCTTCATCCGCATTGTATTTCAACCTTTCAAATCCATCTCATGGATTATCCTGGCCAAGACTTTACTAAATTAAAATACAGTGATACATCAACTTCAATAATCTGAAGGAGTCAATCTCATCTTGATCCACACATACACTTCGTAAGTATTTGACTGTACCCAAAAACCTTCCGTCACTATATTAAAAATTCAGATAGTCTGGTATCAAAGCATAGTGAGTTGCTTGTAAGTCGCTATGGTGATATCAGGTTTGAAGAATACTCATACCCATATATTTTGTGAGCAACTCTTTACAGCAGAATGCTCAGTAGGTGAGTCACTTGTTCAATGATGATGTACCCCTACATCTCACCTGTATGCCATACTAGTGTCACTACACTCCTTAGTTAAGAGGGCAACCAACCCATATGGCACACAATGACCTCCACTCGATAAATATCATCGTCTTGTAATGACGTATTATTTGATCGTGAATATATTTAAGAACTATACGATAAATCCTCTCTTTATCGCATACTAGTATAGTTCTAAGGACTTCATCACAACATAAGAGTTCAAGAAAGATGTTACTTTGTGATGAAAAATGTTAGAATAATTTTTATTCAATAATCAATAATTCATATACAAAAATGAACTCAATCGTCACACGATTGGTTTTAAGACACAATTTCCAACAATCCTATTCAACAAGTGAATGGTAGTTAATAAGGTAAGTCCCCAAAGAAATAAGGATAGATCAGTGAAGCTCATTATGCACTGGACCATATCCAATATGATCCTGTTCCTTCTTTCAGATATCCCATTGAGCTGAGGCATTCCAAAAGAATTTCACTGAGAGACTATGCTGTTGTCCTTAAGATATCTCAAAAATTTTTGACTAACGTATTCACCTCCTCGATCAGATTGAAGAACCTTAACGGATTTACCTGTTTGCTTTTCTACTTCATGCCTGAATTCTTTGAACTTTTCAAAGGCCTCAAACTTGTATTTCATGAGATACATATACTCATACCTAGAGAGATCATCGATAAAGGTAATGAAGTAGGTATAATCGTCCCTAGTCTGTACATCAAATGGCTCACACACGTCGGTGGGTACCAGAGCAAGTAGCTCTGTGGCCCTTTTTCCATGTCCTACAAAGGGCAACTTGGCCATCTTTTCTCGAAGGCAGAATTCACAAGCAAGATATGACTCTAGATTAAGAGAGCCAAGGATCCCATCCTTCTTCAGTCTGTTTATCCTGTCCTCTCCAATATGGCCTAGTCTATGGTGCCATAAGTACTTTTGGTTAATCTCATCTTTGGATCTCTTTTAGCCTACGGCACTCACTATTTACTCATTTAAGTTCACATTCACATCAACATACAAGTGATAAAGACTATCAATTAAAAGATCTCGTGCAACTAATTTATTTCGTAAATAAATAGAACAAAAGTCTTTATTGAAATAAATTTCAAAACCTTTCTGTGCTAGCACAGACATGAAAATTAAATTTCTACTAGCTACGGGAACATAATAACGGTCTTTTAAATCTAATCTAACACCAGATGATAATCGAAGAGGGTAAATGCCAACGACCTCTACAGTAATCTTTGCTCCATTATCAATTCGAAGGATCATGTCATCTTCCCTCAACCTCTTACTTTTTATTAGATCCTGCATTGAGGTACATATATGAGCACTCAAGTCAAAGTTTAATATCCAACTAGAAGTAGAAGAAATCGTAAGGTTAGATTTAATTACGAGCATACCTTCAGAAGGCTTATCATCCTTTTTGGTCTTTAGGCTCTTCAGATATTTAGGACAGTTCCTCCTCCAGTGGCCTTCAGCATGACAGTGGAAATACTTTCCTTCTGCCTCAGTCGCCTTTGGACCATCTTTCTTCAGCTTCCTCTCTTTTTTTTGTTTCTTTATGGATTTAACCTTCTTCCTTCCAGTAGACTTTCTCTTAGAGGAAGAGGTCCGCTCCACAATGAAAATAGTGTCCCTTGAACTCTTCAAGGTACCCTCCATAGTGACCAACATGTTGACGAGTTCAAGAATAGTGCAGTCAAATTTGTTCATATAAAAATTTACAATGAATTAACTACATGAACTAGTAAGAGATTGAAGGATCAGATCCATCTGTAATTTTTTTTGCATTTCTAGCCCGAGCTTTTCAAGCTCCTCAATGTCCTTGATCATTATCATACAGTGCTCATGGACAGACTGCCCTTCATGCATCTTCAGATTGAAGAGTCTTTTGGATACTTCGAAGCATGCAGTATGGCTCTGCTCACCATATAATTCTTGTAGATGAGTGATCATAGCCTGGGCAGTGGGCATATGCTCGTACTTGCTTTGCAACTCATTTGATATAGACGCCAGCACATAACACTTGACCCGACTATCTTCATCCATCCACTTTGCAAAAGCAACTTTTTGCTCAATAGTAGGATGGTTTGGTAGCACTACGGGATCTTGATCGAAAATATGACTTAATTTTTCTATAGTCAAGACAACTCTGAGGTTTCTGAGCCAGACTTTATAATTTGTATCGATCAAATGATTGGTTTCAAGGATGTGGGCTAGAGGGTTTGAGACTGACATAGTAGTTAAACTACGAGAGTATAGATTCGAGTTAGATTTTGGTACTTAATATTTATATTTGCTTCTAGAGACTTTAAGATGCAAATAATGATTTTCACTAATTTATCAGATTCCTCCACTCTTCGAGAAGGAAACAAAAATCCTAACATGACAAAAGATTTCTAGTGAGTGCTGCGATCCCACCGATGACATGCACCTTACCTAACAGTTATTGGTAACATGTACACCGATGCATAGGCAACTCTTTGTCCAGATGCATCACTAAGCATGTTGCAGCGACTTGATCTTTAAGTCATGTGGGCTCACCTAACAATTATTGCCCATACTTCTTAGTTAAGCCTAACCCACCATTCACAAGCAGGTGCAAGGCCGTCATTGGATACCTCACCTAACAGTTATTGGGCCAAACTCCATCCTTACCCTGAAAAAATTTTTTGCTAATAGAGTGGTTGCATGTTCTCGATGCAACTGAACCACTGTAACTAGCCGAGAACAATCAATGCCGGTAGCACGCCCACACATCTATAATAGTGGAAGACCTATGAACTTAATATTTATCGAGAGGTTTAGATTTAGATCTCATCTAATCAGTCATCATATGATCAATCTAACTGGCATGGGCTAAACCAGACTGTTAAGCAACCTAATTCAAAACCCAATCTTCCAAATTGATCAGGTAAGTGGAGATCGGTGGGGATCCCCCCGTTGCCTTTCTAAGACACCAATAAATTGATCAGATCTACTAACGAAACTAATTAAATAACCATATCTTATTAACTTATCTTAGACATCAATAGGTCGATTGATTAGAATTAGTTAGCACTAACGAATCAAGCTCAAACCAACGAGCCATATTAGGTCCTTAGGTTAATCGATTCTATATATGGGACTCAAACGATTTGATCAACAACAATTGTATGATCATAAACCTGATTGATCTAACCCTTATCAATACTTGACTTAGTTTGATTAATTATTTAATTGAGTTAGACCCATATAATTAAAATCAAAAATCTTAAATGCAATCCTATTACATGACCTAATTTATGATTTTTTTATGACCAAAACTCTCATGCACAAACACAAATTTTAGATTCTAAAATCACATTTCAGATCTAAATTTATTGCATGAAAGTAAATTTTAAAAAATAAAAATAATTTTTAGGTTTTAGCATACAAACATATATCAAATATATGCATGTAAAATCATATCTAAACCAAATTTTAGATCTAAGCATGATATCATATATCTTATATACTAATCATAGATTAGATTGAAAGTAAATTTATGATCTAAATATATAATCATATATCATATATATGAATCAAAATTCAGATCATATAAAAATTTTAGATTTTATGCATGCATCTATATATATCACATGAACATGAACTAGAACTCTTTCTAGATTAAAATTCAGATCTATGCATAAAATTATATATCATCTATATGTTCTAAAATTAAACCCAAAATTAAATTTTAGATTCAAAAATTCATCTATATATCTCATGTATCAAGAAAAAATCTAATTTTAAAATTTTTTTAAAAATATGTATATCAAAATTCAGCATATGAAAATTCATGTCTCTGATATCACTATTGGAGTTCGGAGTTTGGTACATGCATACATATTTTAAAAATTTTATTTTTTAAATACCATAGTAGAGTATAAGATTAAAATATTTTTAATCTAAATTATGCATGCATAAAAATATAAAACTACATGGATCTATCTTATATACTGAAATTGATATATGCTGAAATTCAGATTGTAATCAAATCACATACCTATTTCGCAATCCTTTTCTTTGAATCTGGATCTGAAAAAGAAGAGATACTCTCTTAGCCACACAAGTGTCTGACCTCTATGAGTATCCACTTGGGATCAGCCTGAAACAGTCCTCTTTAATTTGAATTTTGATTCTCTAAAATTCAGCCTACTAAATCTGAACGAAGCCTGGATCCCGATCAATTGCTTAATCTTTCTTCTTGATCTTTTTCTTCTCCTCTTCTCTAGAGTTTCTCCTTATTTTGTTCTACTAAAAAATACCAGCAACCAGTAAATTATGAGATGCCCAACACCTTGGGTGTGGAGCTCCTTGGGACTCGCATCCCAAGGGATGGGTGTGTAGAAGGAGAAGAGAAAGGGAAAGGAAGAGAGGGCATGGAGAGAGCCTTTGGACATGAGGGGTTGCTAGTTTGGATGCTCTAAGGACCTTAGAGGAGGTCCCTTTAAATAGGCATAAGGATTGAATCCTATTCAATCACATAATACAAGTCCTACATGCATTAAATTTTCTATTAACTTAAGTTATCCAACTTACTTTAGGATACCCTTTAGGCACCAACAATTGGAGCCCTTGCACCCATAATTAGATACCCCAAAATACATCCAAGATATACCCCATAAGAGAACTAAAAGCCCTCTAATCAATGGACATACCCAACTTAATCAAATTAAGATGGCATCCAAAAATAACTATCAAGAAAATTAATTAGGGACTTGCACCCTTAATTAATATGATCCATAACCTTAGACATCCAATAATTGGAGTCTCATGAATCTAATTCATATAGGTTATTAGAAGGTAATTAAGTTAGAATTATCTTATCAAATAAGTAATCCCAACAGAAAGAGAAATTGGATCTAACCATATGCTAGCAAGGTTATCATAAATCCATTGGATTTCTCTAAATCCAATTGACACTTCATAAGCTCAATTACTTATTCCAAGCCTAATTCTTTTGTTGTGTGACCTCATAGGTTCAATTCTATTTGGTAATGAGATATACAATGATCTCTATCATTATATCATTGAAACTCTTTTCAATGGGTCGAAATAATTTCACTCTAACTCAGCAAGGATTGTCGATCCAGAATGATCCTAGTGAGTTCTCACAATCTACCAATGACACCTAGCAGTATGTAATGACAATCCAGTAGAACTAAAATAAACCTCTAGGTATAGTTAACGTGTGATTCAGTCCCTCTATTGTGAGTCCCGACTAGATGGCAGATTATGGATAAATCGTCAAACCGCAACATCAGTCATATGATAAATTTGATTAGCTCAAGTCTAGTTGTGACTTCTATGAAAACTCTTTTCCGTCAATCATACTACTATGACCATAGATTTTTGGACCTAACCTTTCAAATCTCATAGGACTATTCTTCTCTATCAAGGTCGATAGATCCTGTCTTGATGCGCACCCAACTCCTATAGTGGACCAACTGTCGCCAACATTCAAAGGCTCATTGAGACCCATGTTTATGTGTCAATCAAACTTTAGCAGCCTCACTATGAGCAGCAGTACCATCTTAAGTTAAAGAACCAATCACACAACTACAGCATCGAGACAATCTCTGATGATTGAATAGAAATTCAAGTAATCTCTCGTATGGTCACGCTCAGTACTAATTGTTCTCTAACAACCATCCACACTCGTCATCCTATATCTCTACACAGTAGACCAGAGACTCATCTATCTCGAAAGAAGCAATTTGTGCGCCAGTCTATTCGGATCTATCTCCATCCTCATGATGATCCTATGATCGAAGTATTTAGGAATTAAATACATGGAGAAAGGGTCATTGAGTTACTTATCCTAGTACATACCGATGTGTGTGGGCTATTTGATATACAAGTCAGGGATGGTTATAGCTACTTTATCACCTTACGGATGATCTGTCATGGTACGGGTATGTGTATCTGATGAAATATAAATCTAAAGCCTTTGAAAGGTTTAAAAAATTCAGAAATGAAGTAGAAAAATAAACAGACAAATCCATTAAGATTTTTTTATCTGATCGACGAGGTGAATACCTTTGTCAGAAATTTTTGAAATATCTTAAGAACAATGGCATAGTCTCTCAATGGACTCCTCCTGAAATACCTTAGCTCAACAAGATATCTGAAAGGAGGAATAGGATCCTATTGGATATGGTCAGGTTCATAATGAGCTTCACTGATTTTCCCTTATATCTTTGGGGATATGCCTTATTAACTGCAATTCACCTATTGAATAGGGTTCCATCAAAATTCATTCCTACCACACTATATGAGATATGGCATGGTAAGAGTTTAGTCTAGGTTACTTAAAGACTTGAGGATGTCCTGTTGGGTTTCGATGGTGCAGTAAAAGGGTTAGGTGTTTAAAATTTTTATTCAAAACATCCGATGCATCAGAAATCCTAATGCCCAGAAACTCTTGACTATATCAATCAAAGTACAATAAATATAAATTTGGATCAGAAGAATACCTGAAGTGCTAATCCAATTTTCATAAGGCATCTAAGTGTTCGCCCTCCAATGATAATTCACATGAAAATTAAACCAAAGACAGCACTCCTCCTTCTCCTTACTTTAAGAGTTCTAACCTCTAGAACTCGACTAACCATCAATCGATCAGACCTTCCTTCAGACCTAAGTCTGAACCTCTCAGAACCACCCATTAGACCTGACCACCTTTTTCTAGACCTTTTAAACTCTTAGAGCTATTAGGATTAGGCTTATCTTAAAAGAACAAGCCTTTGTCCTAAACCCTAAAGTTGTAAGAGAGGGAGAGAGGGAGTGGACAGGGGATGTAAGAATTGAGTGATCAATCCATCTGCTGTCCTCTTTTTATAGAACCAGATGGGGCAACAATAGAAAAGGCACACCTCATCTGGAAAGTCATATCAGGTCTTCGTATCACTTATCTGAGAGTCTTCAAACAGAAGGAATCTTCAGGGTGTGATACGTCAATCAATTCTCTCTCATATGTGCATGCCCAAAAAGAGATGCATTTGGCATCTCTTCTGACTTCAGATCAATGTGACATTTTGCCATGTGACACATGATTTAAATAGGAAGGCTATCAGTAAGTGACATCTCAATTGGATAAGTGTTTAAACCTAAGAAGGACTCTTCATTGGAGAGATGCGCGAGCACCTTCTTGCTGTCATGCGCACGCACGCCCAAAAAAAAGGGTGTCAAAAGCAACCCTCCAACACCTGATAATTTTTTAGATTTCTTAGACATGATCAGCACTTAAATTGAATCCTTATTAGGAAAATTATCAGATAAAATAGGTCGCTTAAGACCCTTAAAAAGAAGGAGTCTTCGCATCTCTTCATGCATCCAGAATTCCTCTCGCGTGCATGGCAATGTTCCTAGAATTTTTTTCATGCATAATCTGATAGATTTTTCATACTTTAAATAGAATGCTAGGTGGCTTATGATCTGATCTTGTCGTTATAAAAAATAGAGACCCAAAGTAGAAGGACTCTTAGTCCTTCTGCACACCAAAAACCAAAGAGCGCGTGCCTTCTGCACACCAAAAACCAAAGAGTGCGTGCACTCTTCATATTTGCGCCAAGAGTCCTCATCTTGGACTTTTGATTTTTAGCATTAATCAATAGATATGGTGCCTCTTTTTAGCTGTTTCCAAGTATCTTGACTTGACCCAAATGTCCACCAAATTGGGCTAGCAAATCAGTAAGGCATGAGACCAAATTGATCTCCAAAGGAGCTAGAGTTTCCACATGTGCTAGCATGCTTACCGAAATCCTGATTGAATCTAAAATTTTAATCATTTTTTTTAAAAGGGTCTTTGGCTAATTTTTATATGTGTGTGACCCATTGGATTCCATATCTAGCCAGCAGTAGGTCTGGGTGCAAGTTAACCTAATTTGATTAGACTTCAATCTAACCGATTTAGGTCCAATCGAGCTAACCCGATTTCAGCATTTAGAACTCTTTTTAATTGATGATCAAATTAAACTTTTTAATTTGATCAGACCTACAAGCCAAGATTGACATCTAGCAATGCATCATGACTACTCAGAAGATATAAAATTTGGTGAAAATATCAAATAGACTCTTCAGTGGTAAGTTACCATGCAATACAATCCTTCGATCATCTTTGCACCCTAAATATATTTATGAGTATAGAATCATGTCAAACTCAAACACATATTCATATCAATTCTCAATTAACTAATGATGACTTCGATGAAGAAGCATTAAAAACTTTTTCAAATTTTTTTCTTACTTTTGGCCAAAAGATTTTTTTCAAGTCATCTAGGAATGAGAATACACAGAATGCAATCTCTTCTTACTCAGAGTGATCGATTCCATGTTGATCTACTCACAATCTTCATACACACTCTACCATATCTAGAATACCCTGTATATGTCTTAATACCATATCTGGATATAAACCAAAATATGGGTTCATGTGCACAAGATTTCGTGGTGATCTCAAGTCTAAGGATCACTTGCACAACTTCCACTTAGAGAATCATCTTTGACATGCAAGTAAGACTTTCATAAGATATTTTTTTTCATCGAGTCAATTCAGTAGACTCATTTTTTAAATGAGCACCCACATCCTTATATTAGTGTCCTATACACAAGTGGCTAGTGAGATTTGCCACCCTCTCTATCGAGCATACATAGAATGTGCCTGTCTATCCAAAACATTGATCCCTGACTCAATGTTCCTACGACCAAAAATATTTAAGGTAAAAATTCAAGTGATCTCTTGCATGGTCACGCTCAGTACTAGTTGTTCTCTAACAACTACCCACACTCATTGCCCAGTGTCTCTACACTATAGACTAGAGACCCATCTATCTCAAAGGAAGCAATCTGTGCGTCAGTCTGTCTAGATCGATCACTATCCTCATGATGATCCTATGATCGAGAGTATTTAGGAATTAAATACATGTTTCTAATTCTCAACTCTTTGAGAATATATATCAAAAATTAATTCCATAGACGATTCAAAGATACATCACACTTGAATGAAAAATAAACTTATCCTTTTATTGATTAAATCAATGTATTAAGTATAAAATTATGTCCTAGATTTATTACAATATGTCAGCCATATTAGCTTCTAGGACATACATCTAATAATCTCCCACTTGGACTAAAGCCAATTGGCCACAAATTTAAGTCCTATCTTCTCAAAGTGGACTTTCATTTTCGGTTGGCTCAACTGCTTTGTCAATGGATCTGTCACGTTATCCGCGAAGTCTATTCTTCATACCTTAACATATTTTTTTTGAGATAGTCACATATACGGCTGCTCTATGTGCTTGAACTTTTGGTGAGACATTGGTTCCTTAGCAAGAGCTATGATGTCATTGCCTTTGCAGTACTATGTCATAACATCTGATGGCATGACATTCAGTTCTACAACTAACATTTGATCCAGAATTCATCCTACACATCTACAGTATAGTCAACTTCCATTGATCGATTACTCAGAATCCTTTCAGTATATCAAACAAGAATATATCCTAATGTAGATATTCTATCATCAGCATCAGACATGAAGTCTGAATCAGTATATTCCTCGACTTACAACTCTGAATCTCCTTCAAAGATCAAGAACAAATCTTTAGTTCTTTTCAAATACTTAAGGATATTCTTCACAGCTATCCAGTGCTCCTCATCTGGATTCGACTGATACCTGCTCGTGACACTCACAGCAAGGGCAATATTAGGTGGAGTACACAGCATGGCATACATGAGGCTTTCTATGGCTGAGGCATAAGAAATCCTACTCATGCACTGCACTTCCTCAAATATGGTCAGACACATCACCTTGGAGAGATTAATACCATGTCTAAGAAGTAGAAGTCCTCTTTTAGAGTTTTTCATGCTGAATCTCTTCAGTGCCTTCTCTATGTATAGCTTTTGTGACAGGCCTAGCATCCATTTAGGTCTATCCCTATAGATCTTTATTGCACGAATATAAGATGCTTCTCCTAGGTCTTTCATGGAGAATTTTTTGAACAACAATCTTTTGACCATGGTCAGCATGGAAATATCATTCTCAATGAGGAGAATATCATCCACATACAATACGAGGAATGTTATCGTGCTCTCACTGACCCTTTTATATACACATGGTTCCTCTGATGAAATCAAACAATTTGATTGCTTCATCAAAATAATGGTTCCAACTCAGAGAAGCTTACTTTAATCCGTATATGGACCTTTGTAGCTTGCAAACTCTATGATTACCATCACCAGATATGAAACCCATAGGCTGCTCCATATGGATATCTTCCTCAAGATATTCATTTAGGAAAACAGTTTTTACATCCATCTATCAGATTTCATAATCATAGTATGCTGCAAGAGCAAGCAAAGTATGGATGAATTTCAGCATGGCTACGGGCGAGAAGATTTTCTGATAGTCAATACCCTCGTGCTAACTATAACCTTTAGCCACAAGCCTAGCTTTATAGATCTCTACCTTACCATCGATACCTATTTTCTTTTGTAGATCTATTTACACCCAATGGGTACAATACCCTTAGGTCGATCCACTAAGGTCCATACTTGGTTCGAATACATCGAGTCAATTTTTGACTTCATAGCATCTAACCATTTCTCAGAATTGATGTCAGACATCGCCTCGTCAAAGGTATTAGGATCATCACTATGACCCCTATCTCCCATAAGGAATATTTTTTTTACTTCCTCCGTAAGCATACCCATGTACCTTTCAGGAAGTCAGAAGATCCTGCTAGATCTACGAGGTGATTGAGGAACATCTACTACTGACTCATGAATAATGGGTTCCTGAGAATCTATAGCTCTTTGCTCTTCAGATACCTTCTCTTCGAGCTCAACTAACCTCCCACTGCCACCATCTTGGATAAACTATTTTTTTAAGAATATGGTGTTCCGACTCATAATCACATTGTGATCTCATAGAAAGTAAAAGTAGTATCCCATGGATTCTTTTGGATACCCTATAAAATAAGCTATTACAGATCTATCCTCTAGTTTATCGGTCATCTATCTCTTGACATAGGTCGAACATCCCCAAGTCTTAAGATAACCTAAACTTGACTTCTTACTGAACCATATCTCATACAATATGGTAGGAACAAATTTTGATGGAACTCTATTCAACAGATGAATTGCAGTTAACAAGGTATGTCCCCAAAGATATAAGGATATATTAGTGAAGCTCATCATGGACCTGACTATATCCAATAGGGTCATGTTCCTCCTTTCAGATACCCCGTTGAGCTGAGGTATTTTGGGAGGAGTCCATTAAGAGACCATGCTGTTGTCCTTAAGATATCTCAAAAATTTTTGACTAAGATATTCACCTCCTCAATCAGATCGAAGAACTTTAATGGGTTTGCCTGTTTGCTTTTCTACTTCATATCTGAATTTCTTGAACCTTTCAAAGGCTTCAGACTTGTATTTTATCAGATACACATATCCATACCTAGATAGATCATCGATAAAAGTAATAAATTAGGTATAACCATCCTTAGTCTGTACATCAAATGGCCCACATACATCGGTATGTACCAGGTAACTCAGTGGCCCTTTCCCTATATCCTACAAAGGGTAACTTAGTCATTTTTTATTAAAGATAAGATTCGCAAGCTGGATACAACTGTGGGTTAAAAGAGCTAAGAATCCCATCTTTTTTTAGTTTGTTTATTCTGTCCTCTCCAATATGGCCTAGTCTATGGTGCTACAAGTACTTCTAGTTAATATCATCTCTGGGTCTCTTTTGACCTACGGCACTCACATTTGCTCATTTAAGTTTACATTCGCATCAACATACAAGTGATAAAGATAGTCAATTAAAAGACCTCATGCAACCAATTTATTTCATAAATAAATGAAATAAAAGTCTTTATTGAAACTAATTTCAAAACCTTCCTATACTAGTACAGACACAAAAATCAAATTCTGACTAGCTACAAAAACATAATAACAGTCCTTTAAATCTAATCTAAACCCTGACGGTAATCGAAGAGGATAAGTGCCAACGATCTCTGCAGCAACTTTTACTCCATTGTCGATCCAAAAGATCATGTCACTTTCTCTCAACCTCCTTCTTTCTATCAGACCCTATATTGAGGTACATATATTAGCAGTCGAGCCAGAGTCTAATACCCAACTAGAAGTAAAAGAAACCGTAAGGTTAGATTCAATTACGAGCATACCTTCAGAAGGTTTATCATCTTTTTTGATCTTTAGGCTCTTCAGGTATATTGGACAGCTCCTCCTCCAGTGGCCTTCAGCATCACAGTGAAAATACTTTTCCTTTACCTCAGCCTTCTTAGGAACTTCCTTTTTTGGCCTATTCTCCTTCTTCTACTTCTTAGTGGATTAATCCTTCTTCTTCCTAATAAATTTTTTCTTGGAAGAAGTCTACTTCACAGCAAGAACAGCACCCCTTGAACTCTTCAAGGTTTCCTCCATAGTGACCAACATGTTGACCAGTTCGGATACAATGCAGTCAAACTTGTTCATATGAAAATTTATAATAAATTGACTGTATGAACTTGTAAGAGATTGAAGGATCAAATCTATCCATAATTCCTTTTGCATATCCAGTCCAAGCTTTTCATGCTCCTCTATGTCCTTGATCACTCTCATACAGTGCTTATGGACAGACTGTCCTTCATGCATCTTTAAATTGAAGAGTCTTTAGACACTTCGAAGCGTGCTGTTTGACTTTGCTCACCATACAACTCTTGCAGGTGAGTGATCATAGCCTTAATAGTGGATATATACTCATGTTGGCTTTGTAACTCATTTGACATAGAAGCCAGTATATAGCACTTGATCCGACTATTTTCATCCATCCACTTTTCATAAGCAGTCCTTTGCTCAGTAGAAGGATGGTTTGGTAGCACTATGGGTTCCTGTTCAAGTACATGACCTAATTTTTTTGAGATCAGGACAATCCTGAGGTTTCTGAGGTGATCTTTATAATTTATACCAGTCAAATAATTAGTTTCAAAGATGCAAACTAGAGGGTTTGAGGCTGACATTATTTAACTGCGAGAGTAGATATTCAAATTAGACTTTTATACTTAATGTTATATTTACTTCTAAAGACTTTAAGATGCAAACAATGAGTCTCACTAATTTTTTAGATCTCTCCACTCTTCGAAAAGGCAACAAAAATCTTAATACGATAAAGGATTTCTAGTGGGTGCTGCGATCCCATCGATGCCATGTGAAGGAAAAACCGCCTTTTTCCTTGTAGGATCTTCCAGATCTAATGAGATCTGGGGTGGAATATTTTTTAAAAAAAAATTATCCTATTTTATTTTAGATCTAAAGTCTATTAGATTTGATTCTTATTATCTAATATTTAATCTAAAATTAAATCTAAAACTTGAGGATTAGAGAAATACCTCTAGAGTAACTAGATTACCCTGTAGATGATCGCAGCAATGCCCGAGGTTCAAAAATAGCCACGCAGTCATCTGGCCTCTACCAGTATACACTCAAGTAGGATCTGGATCATCTTATCCTTTCAAATCTTTGTTCCAAAAATTAGATCTGGATCTGATCTGAAAGATCTTCAAAAGATCTTCTGAAGCTGGAGCAGCAGCTTCTCGATAAATCCCTGCAGCCTTCTGATCAGGGAGCCACCACACCTTGGACAAGCATCAAATGGATGTCCATCTTCTTAGATGTGAAGAGGGGAGAGAGAGGAGTAGATAGGATGTAGAGAAGTGGAGGGAAATCTCATTTTTCTGGGTATTGAGTGGAATCTTTTTAAACCCTAGGCGCAGATAGGGTTTAAATAGACCTTGCTGCGCCATGTTGTGCCACATCATTCAACCAATCAAAAAATTTCAATTAATTTTGAAAAAATTTTAATTGGTGGAGTGATGTCATCTGATCATATCAAATAAAAATTCCCTCAATTTTTACCACTGTTGACACCAACACTGGATAAACACAGTGAGATTGGCGCCCCACAGTCCAAGTCGATCAAGGGATCAGAGTCCTCATCTCATGGGACTCTATCCTTATCCACTTGGGGCGCACACCCAATCTGATCTTGGCACCCACTTTAAGGCCTAATTTAGCAGGTGGACACTCCACAAAAACTCTCCAATAACCTCTTGCCAAGTGGCCTTCAGTTTAAGATCTATAAGTCAACATTTGACCAATGTCCTAAAATAGAAATGGCAGGTGACAGGAATTAGCAAGTGTTGTCTTAATTCATCTCATGAATTAAGACAAGACTTTTCTGAGCTGGAATGGCTCCAGTCAGACTGAGAGAAACCTTCTCAAGGTTCTCTGGGTGAGTCAAATCATATTTGGCTCAGTCGAGATGAAAAAGATTGTACGAGGAGAAAGTTAGGCTCAATCGTGTGCTAGCACGATTTCCTTGAACCTAATTGGATCTAATCCAAATCAATCGAACTGGGCTAGCTCAATTGATGACATCCAGACCCTAACTCTTATTTATGTGATCCAATTAGGTTTATTTTTGTATGGTAATTAGACATGTCGTGATCTCATCATCGACATCATCGAAACTCCTTTCGATGGACCAGAACTCTTCTGATTCAGACAATTAGAATGATCGATCATCAATATCATTCTAATTGCTCCCAAAATCCACCAATGACACCTAGCAGTATATGGTGGCAACCCATCAGAAATGAAGATGAACCTCTCGGTACAGCTACCTGTGTGATTGAGTTCCTCTATCATGAGTCCCGACTGAATTAGGGTTAAGGTGAACTCGTCAAATCCAACATCAATCATATGAATCAATCGATCGATCCAAGTCCGATGTGAAATCTCAATGGAAAACTTTTTTTCATTATTTCACTCTGCCATGGCCATGGGCTTAAGGACTCAATCTTTCGATCATCATAGGACTACTCTTATCTACCGAGGTTGATAGATCCCATCTTGGTGCAATCTGGTTTCTACAATGAATATGCTACAGCCAACATATATCTCAAGATTCTGAATGGCTAGCAGACCGAGTTATGGTGTAGTCAAACTATAACACACTCAAGGTGAACTGTTGATGTATCTCAGGTCAAAGAACTAGACACACAGCTACAGCATCGAGCTAGTCATCGATGAGAAGGTAGACTTTTTTATGATTGCTCGAGGTGGTCACGCTCAGTACTCTCATTCTCAACGAATATCTGTACTCTCACTCTGATATCTCCACATCGTAAACTCAAGACTCATCTATCCTAAGAAAGTGATCGTACACCAACCTTCCAGATCGATCACCATCCGCGTGATGATCCTATGGTCAGGAGCTGTTTATGAGTTAGTTATGTAAATTCATACCTTAAATTTTCAACTCTTGTAAATATGAATTAACATTCCTACTAACTCAACAGATGTATCACAGATATAATGTACACAATGTGATAGTAGAATAACCCTTTTATTTATTTATAATCAAAATTATAAATTTATCCTTATATTTGTACAGGAATGTGTTAGCCAATCTGGCATCTAGGGCACACATCTAACAAACTCCCACTTGACTTAATACCAATTGGCTACATATCTAATTCCCATCTTTTTAAGGTGGGCTTCGATCTTCTGCTAGCCCAATGACTTTATCAGTGGGTCTACCACATTGTCTGTGGAGTCGACTCTCTTAACCTCGACATAACCTTTTTCGAGGTAATCACGGATCAGATGGAATCACCGCTCGATTTGCTTAGACTTCTGGTGAGACCTTGGCTCCTTAGCTAGGGTTATGATGCCATTATTGTCGCAGTAAAGAGGGATGGCATCCGATGACATCACTTCAAGCTCTGCGGCAAACTTCTTGTACCAGAATACCTCCTTCACAGCTTCCGATGCAGCAATATACTCTGCCTCCATGATGGAATCAACAATTACCGTCTGCTTGGAACTCTTCCAGCTAACTGCACCACCATTGCAAATGAACAGACTCCCAGATGTTGACTTTCGATCATCTATATCAGACATAAAGTCTGAGTCTGTAAATCTCTGAACCTGGAGTTCTCCATTCTCAAAGATTAGAAACATATCCTTAGTTTTTCTCAAGTACTTAAGGATATATTTCACAGAGGTCCAGTGTTCTTCGCTTGGATTCGACTAATATCTACTTGTGACACTCACAGCATGGGCTATATCAGGTCATGTACATAGCATGGCATACATGAGGCTTTCTATTGTCGAAGCATAAGGGATCTTGCTCATGCGTTCAATCTCCTCAGGTGTGCTAGGGTACATCCTCTTGGAGAGATGAATGCCATGTCTAAAAGGTACTAAACTTCTTTTGAAATTTTTCATGCTAAACCTTTTTAGCACCTCCTCTATGTACATCTTCTGTGAAAGCCCTAGCATCCTATTTGGTCTATCTATATAGACCTTAATACCTAGTATAATGGATGTTTCTCCTAGATCTTTTATAGAGAACTCCTTAGACAACCATATTTTAACTGAGGTCAACATGGAAATATCATTTCCAATTAGGAGGATGTCATCTACGTACAGTACGAGGAAGATAATTGCGCTCCCACTGACCTTCTTGAACACACATGGTTTCTCCTCGTTCTTGATGAAACTAAACATTTTGATCACATCATTGAAACGAGTATTACAGCTCTGAGATGCTTGCTAAGTCCATAAATGGACCTTTGCAGCTTGCAGACCTTCTGATCATCATCACTGGATGTGAAACCAAGCAGCTGTTCCATATAGATATCTTCCTTAAGATATCCATTTAGGAATGCCATTTTCAGATCCATCTATCATATATTATAATCGAAATAGGCTGCAACAGCAAGCAATATGCGGATGGATTTTAGCATGGCTACGGACGAAAAGGTATCCTGATAGTCAATGCCTTCACACTGACTATAACCTTTCGCTACGAGCCTAGTCTTGAATGTCTCCACATTTCCATCTGCACCTATCTTTTTCTTGAAGATCCATTTACACCTAATAGGTGCAATACCTTCAGGTGGATCTATCAAGGTCCAGACTTGGTTTGAGTGCATCGAATCAATTTTTGATTTCATTTCCTCTAACTATTTCTCGGAGTTGATATCTGATATCACCTCATCATAGGTCTTGGGGTCATCACCATGAGCCCCATTTTCCATGAGGAATATTTTCTACTTCCTCTTGTATAGTACTTAAGTATCTTTCAGGAGGATAGAAAATCCTAGTCGATCTACGAGGTGGAAGAGGTTGTGTTAGGACTGGTTCTAATTGATTTATTTCCTCAGGTTCTTTAGCTCGTTGCTCTTGGGAGACATTCTCCTTGAGCTTAATTATTCTTCCGATGCCACTATCTTGAATAAACTATTTTTCAAGAAAAATAGTATATCGATTCACAATCACATTGTGATCTTTCGAAATATAGAAATAGTATCCTAATGACTCTTTAGGATATCCTATGAACCGAGCTCTAAAAGATCTGAACTCTAACTTGTCCGCCTGCTGTCTCTTGACATGAGTCGGACAACCCCAAATTTTGAGATGACTCAGACTTGGCTTCTTACCATGCCATATCTCATACGGTGTGGTAGGAATGGTTTTAGAGGAAATCCTATTCAATACATATATTGCTATCATGAGACAATGTCCCCAAAGAAACTCAGGGAGGTCCGTGAAGCTCATCATAGAATGGATCATATCTAATAGGGTCCGATTCCTCTATTCTAAAACCCCATTGAGTTGTGGCATTCCAGATGGAGTCCATTGAGAGACTATGCCATTATCCTTAAGATAGTCTAGAAACTCCTGACTAAGGTATTCACCTCCTCGATCTGATTGAAGAATCTTAATGAACTTTTCTGTTTGTTTTTCTACCTCATGCCTAAACTCTTTAAACTTTTTAAAGGCTTCAAACTTGTGTTTCATTAGAAACACATACCTGTACCTAGACATATCATCGATAAAGGTAATGAAGTAGACATAGTTGCCTCTAACCAGCACATCAAATGAGCCGCACACATCCATATGTACTAGGGCAAGTAGGTCTGTGGCCCTTTCCCCATGTCCCATAAAAGGGAGCTTGGTCATTTTGCCTTGAAGGCATGATTCACAAATTGGATATGACTCAGAAGTCAACGGACTCAATAGCCTGGATTTTTCTAATTTGTTAACCCTGTCTTCCGCTATATAACCTAGCCTTAGGTGCCACAGATACCTATCATTTAGACTATCTCTAGGTCTTTTAATTTCTATGGCATTCATATTTTTCTCAATATTAAATACAAATACATCAATATGTAGCAGATAGAGACCATTAATAAAAAAATTATTTATAACTTTATTATTTTCATAAAATATGTTACAATGGTCCTTATGAAAGCTAATCACATAGCCTTCTTGTGCTAAACATGAAACAGAAATTAAATTCCTACTTGCAGGCACATAATAACAGTCTCTAAGAACTAAATCTAATTTTAACGGTAATCACAGAGGATAGGTTTCCACGGCCACAGCAGCAACTATTGCTCCATTCCTGACGCGTAGGATCATATCCCCATCCCTCAGCCTCCTGCTCTCCTCAAGACCCTGCATAGAAGTGCACAAATTAGCACTAGAACCAGAGTCAAGTACCCAACTGGATGCAGAGGAAACCGTAAGATTAGATTCTATAACGAGCATTCCTCCAGAAGGACCATCCTTCTTGTTCTTCAGGGTGGCCAGGTACTGAGAATAGTTCTGTTTCCAATGGCCATCGGAATTGCAGTGAAAATATTTTTTTTTCAGCAGCCTTCTTCTTCGGTTCTGTCTTCTTCCTTTTTCCATCTACCTTCTGCTTCTTTGCAGACTTTTTCTTCTTTCCAAAAAGCTTTCTCTTGGAAGAAGTCTGCTCCACAGTAAGGACTGAGCCTTTTGAACCCTTCAAAGAAAGCTCAGCCATAACCAACATGTTCATTAACTCTGCCAAGGTACACTACATCTTATGCATATGAAAGTTCATGATGAACTGACCATATGCATCAGACAAGGACTGAAGGATCACATCAATCTAAAAATCCTTGTCTAAGATGACACCAAGCTTCTCAAGCTCCTGAAGGTCCTTGATCATTGTCAAACAATGATCTTGGACTGACTGCCCATCATGCATTTTAGCCTTAAAAAGCCTTTGGCAGACTTGATACTTGGCTGCGCGACTTTGTTTACCAAACAACTCTTGTAGGTGAGCCAACATTTGGTGGGTAGTCATAATGTTCTCATGCTGGCATTGCAAGTCATCAGACATGGCACCCAACATGTAGTACCTGGCTTTGTTATTGTCATCCGTCCATTTTTTCAGAGACGCTCTCTATTCAGCAGTCGGACATGCTGGCATGGCAGGTGGATCCTGATCCAAGACATGAGTCAGTTTCTCGAAACCCAGAATAATTCTGTAGTTTCTCAACCAGTCCTTGAAATTGGGTCTAGTCAATCTGTGGGTGTCTAGTATTTTGGTCAGGAGGTTGGACGCAGACATATTTCCTTTAGAGAGTCAAAAATTTCTAGTTAGATTTTGTAATCAGACTTAACCAATTTATTTAGGAGTTTTATTTTTAAACAAATTAGGCTTTCACTATTTTCTCAGATCCCTATACTCCCTAGATAGAGATGTGAAAATCTTCGTGATTAGTGATTTCTAGTGGGTGGTGCGGTCTCACCGACTAGCTCATCACCTCACTTAACAGTTATTAGTGATGGGTCAACCGATGAGTGGATAACTTTTGTCCAATAATTCTCTAATCATGGTGCATCCAAAACTTGATCTCTAATTCATGAAGCTCACCGTGTCCGAAATATTGCTCCAATCCTTAGTTAAGTCAGACCCACCATTTGCACGAACTAAATTTCTGATTGAGTCCCTCACCATATCCAAAATATTGAGCACAACCTATCCTCTAATCCGTAGCATCCAATGCCTAATGGACATGGTTGCATCTTTTCGATGCAACTGAACCACTGTAACCAGTCGAGAACAATCAACCTCGAGAAGGGCCCGCACATCCACAATGGTGGAAGACCTTAGACTTAATATTTTCTTAGGGAGATTTGATTTAGGACTCATTAAACTCGACTTGACATAGTCATAACAATTATGACTAACCTAGTGGCATGGGTTAGCTCGAATTGTTAGCCACCTCAAATCAGAACTGGATCGACACATATGGCCAGGTAAGTGAGATCGGTGGAAGGGATATGCCATTAACTTGACAAGAATGCATTCGAGTCGAGTAGCTCCCAATTAAAAATCAGTCGGTCGTATCTGCCCAACTTACCTTAGACACCAAATTATCAAACCAAAACCAATTGGGTTAGCCAACAATCCATGCTCTAACCACTGAGCCAAATTAGGTCTTAACTTGATCGAGTCACATATGAATGTGATTCGACCTTGACCTAGACTTGATCCTATTAGGCTGATCAATTATTAGCTTTCATGATCCCACCTAACCAATTTTTGATTCAGTTTGATCAACCGCTAGACCTAATTGAGCTACCCAAGCCCAAACTCAATTTTATGAAAATAACTTAGATCTAAAATTCTTAATTTTAGATCTAATTTAATTTTATAAGCTTAATTCATTAATTAAATCTTGGGTTCATAAACAAAATATATAAATAAATCCTAGGGTTTCAGGATCTAGAGTTTTGCAGAAAAGTAAATTTTAATTTCTGATTAAGGATGAACGCACAGACCCCTACACGCCATAAGAACACCTTGTTGAATGGGAGGAGAGGGTCTTAAACCCTACTTTGTTCTTATGACCAGACGGCCATGAGGAACACCTTAATCAGAAATATTGATTTAACTACAAAACTAGTTAGATCTAAGTTACATATCACATATATAATTTCATATCTAACTTATACATGCTTTGCATACATCTCATGTATTAAAATCTGATCTAATTAGGATGCTTTCATATCTGATACATCACATGTAACATCTAAAAAATAAGATTTAAATTGAACTATTCAATAAAAAATCTATTCTAGACAGTTACTAGAATAATTCTACAACTAGTCTAGGCATGCAGCAGATCAATCTTATGAATTAATTAAATTTTATTTTTTATTTTTTGATCTAAATATAATATTTATAACATCAAAAAATTAAAGAATAAATTAGATCTAATTTATACTTTAATCACATTAAAACATAAAACTTCAAGACTATTCATAGTTTAAACTATTCCTAGTCTAATCATGCATCTCATACATGTTAGATCTACTTAAATTTAATTTTAAATTTTTTGATTTCAGATCCAATCACATCTGATGTGACATCTAAAATTTATAAATATCAGATAAATAAAAATAAAAATTAGATCTAAATTAGATCTGAAATAGAGTCATCAATCTGGCTCTGATACCAGTTGAAAGAAAAACTATCTTTTTCCTTGTAGGATCTTCCAGATCTAATGAGATCTGGGGCAGAATATTTTTTAAAAAGAAATTATCATACTTTATTTTAGATCTAAGGTTTATTAGATTTAATTTTTATTATCTAATATTTAATCTAAAATTAAATCTAAAACTTGAGGATTAGAGAAATACCTTTAGGGTAACTTGATTACCCTGTAGATGATCGCAGCAATGCCCGAGGTTCAAAAATAGCCATGCAGTCGCCTAGCCTCTACCGATATCTACTCAAGTAGGATCTAGATCATCTTCTCCTTGGGAATCTCTACTCCAAAAATTAGATCTGGATCTGATCTGAAAGATCTTTAAAAGATCTTCTGAAGCTGGAGCAGCAGCTTCTCGATAAATCCCTGCAGCCATCTGATCAGGGAGCCACCATGCCTTGGACAAGCACTAGATGGATGTCCAACTTCTTGAAAGTGAAGAGGGGAGAGAGAGGAGCAGAGGGGATGTGGAGAAGTGGAGGAGAATCTCATTTTTGCTGGGTATTGAGTAGAATCTTTTTAAACCCTAGGTGCAGATAGGGTTTAAATAGACCCTGCTGCGCCATGCAGTGCCACATCATTCGACCAATCAAAAAATTACAAGTAATTCTGAAAAAATTTTGATTAGTGGAGTGATATCATCTGATCATATAAGATAAAAATTTCCTCAATTTCCACCACTATTGATGCCAACACTAGATAAACACAGTGAGACTGGCACCCCACAGTCCAAGTCGATCAAGGGATCAGAGTCCTTATCTCATGGGACTCTATCCTTATCCACTTGGGGCGCACGCTAAAAGGAATATGCCCTACAAGCTAATCAAAATTTATATTTTGATGGGTTTTCTTTGTAATCTTCCAGACTTATGTATTGACTCTTCAAATAATAAAAGATATTTTTCATCATATGCTGCATCTTACTTTAGTAATGATTATGATGAACTCCATAAATCAGAAAAATGGGTTTAGGATTATGATGAGATCATACCTATGAGACTTAAAATTTTAAAAATCTTGATTTAGAATATTCCTAATCATAGGAGCATTGAGTAGGGGATCAATGTTCTGGATAGATTAGCACTTTCTATGTATGCTCGATGGAGAGGGTGGCAGATCTCATATGCCACTTGTGTGAGATACTAATACAAAAAAGTAGGTACTCATTAGAGAATAAGTTTACTGAATTGATCCGACTTAAGAAACATCTTATGAAATTTACTTACTTGTCAAGAGATATTTTCTTATAGTGGGAGTTGTGTATGTAATCCTTTGACCTGAGACTACCATAGAACCTTGTATACACGAATCCATATTTTTTGGTTCATACTCATTCATGACTTAGTCATGTACGAGGTGTTCTAGATATGGTAGAATGTGTATGGAGGTTGTGAGTAGGTCAACATGAAATCGATCACTCCTGGTAAGAGGAAATCGCATCCTACTTATTCTGATCGATTGATGATTCAGGAAGCCTTTGATCAAAGCAGAATAAAAATTAGAAAGAGTTTCTAATATTTTATTAATTGAATCATCATATAAGATTGAGAGAAACATGAGTATGATATTGGTTTTGACATCATTCCATATCCAGAGTCATATTCGGGGTGCAGGGAGATCGCAGGATCAAATTGCACGATAACTTTCCACTGAAAGATATTTTTGGTATTTTCATCAAAAATTTTATATCTTTCAGGTAGACATGATACGTTGCTAGACATCAATCTTGTCTTATGGATTTGATCGAATTAAAGAGTTTAATTCAATCACCAATTAGAAAGAGTTCTAATTGCTGAAATTGGGTTAGCTCGATTGGATCTAGATCGGTTAGATTAAATTCTAATCAAATCAAATTGACTTGAACCACGACCTATTGCTGACTAGATATGGAACCCAATGGGTCACACACAAAGGGTATTGATCAGGGGTCTAATTGGATTAGATCATGTTTGCAAAATTGACATGCTAGCTCATGTTGCAAAAAACTAGCTCCTTGTTTCAAATCGGGTTTAAAATTGATTTCAGATTGGGCTAATTAAAGCCAAATTAATTCAAATAAATTTTATATTTGAGTTGGTTCAGCCCTTGGCTGCATGTATCAAAAATTTGGACCCAGAAAACCAAGTTTCCATGAGTCAAGAATTTTTCTTGTGCGTGGGTGCAGATTTTGTGTGCAGAAACAGTTTTCGCATCCCATGAGATGGGATGCCTCATCCTCGATCTTATCCTATGTTCCATGATGAAATAAATTTTTAGATGATTCCTAACTTTATATTGAGCATGAGGAATGTTTTTGAAGTTAAAATTCCTTCTGGTTTTGTCATAGCCCAAAACCAAGCCCAATCCAGCAGACCCAAGTCCAAAAAAAAAAAATAGAGGAATCAAACCGGGAAGAAGACTCCCGATAGGAGTCTTCTTCTCCGATGAGACCCGGGCGAGATCGAAATCCTAGGATCCCTCGGAGTCCTAGGGTTCTCTATAAGAAGGCCTCCCCTTTCCCTTGAAGCCGATCAACGGCCCTTTTCCCCTCTTTTTCTCTCCGATTTTCCCGAATTAGAGCCATGGATCCTTGCTTCATTCTCACCATGATTGCTCGCCGGTAGGGTCACCGGAGGCCGAGGTGAGTTTCTTTTTTCTTCCTCTCTTCCTTCCCCTTCTTCCCGTGCTCTTGTGTGCGGCTGCCGGCGACGAGAGTCGCCGATTTTCTATCAGAAAAAGGGACCTCTGTTTTGGTCTCTTTTTCTCATGAATTTTTTGGTGCCGACGATCACAATCGATCGCCGGCCATGCTCCTCCATGATCGAGGGAGTGGCCCCCCTCTGCCGCCAGCCTCCGTCGTGGCAGCCGCGGCCTGAACGGCCCGGCATAAGGAGGGGACTGCCATCCCCTGTTTCGGCCCAAAGGAAATCCACGGGAGAAAAAGAAAAGAAGAAGAAGAAGAAGGAAAAGAAAAAGAAAAAGAAAAGAAGAAAAAAAAAAGAGAAAAAGAAAAGAAAAGAAAAGAAGAAAATGAAGAAAATGAAGAAAAAGAGAAAAAGAAAAGAAAAGAAAAATAATAATAATAATAATAATAATAATAACAAAATATATATATATATACTTATATATATATAAATAAATAAATAAATAAATAAATAAAAATAAAAAAAATGATGAGAGAGAGAGTTTCTCTCTCTTCTTTCAGTCTGAACCCTGACTTTTCCTCTCTGGAATTGGACTTTCTCTCTCTAGAATTTTCTCTCTCTAAGTTATTTCTCTCTCTTGATGGATTTCTCTCTCTCTAAAGTTATTCCTCTAGGATTAGCATAGTGGAAGGTTTCATCTGATGATTTTGATCGAGTTTAGGGAAGAGTCTGATTTTAAGTGAGATTTTGATTTGGGATTTGTTTAGATTGAATTTTGAATTAAAATTAATATAAAAATATAATTTTGGATAATAAGCATGGAAGAATCTCCTAGAAGTTAGTCGATCTGTTCATTCAGTGCTCCGTGAAAGGTAAGTAATGAATCATCTTCTCGAGATATTTCATATTTATTCTAAAAATAAATAATTATTCTCTGAAATTATGCATGAATTATGAAATTATGTTTTATAAAGAAAAGTACTTTTGAAATATTATGGTACATCGAATTATGCACATATTCAGTGAAAAATTATGATATATTATGATACAAAGTATTTTGATACAGATCGGATTTTTGCTCTCAGCCTAACTATGTTTCAGTGGGCCCCGCCAATGGGGATTATACGTTGGTACTCAGTGGACCCTGCCAGTGGGAGTTGTGCGTCGGTATTTGTGGACCCTGCCAGTGGGGGTTGTGCGCTGGTATTCTGTGGACCCCGCCAATGGGGTTTAAACATTGGTCATAGTCGAGGCTGTTGAGTTACGAGTGTTTTGAATCGAATCGGATTTATGATTATATTATTTATGAATATTTGAAAATATTGGATTTGTATTAAATCAGCATGAAATATATTTTTATATTTATTTACAGTATTATTCTTGAAAATTATATAATATCTGAAATATCTGGTAGAGATACTTGTTACTTACTGGGCTGTCTAGCTCATTACCTTTCTTTCTATTTTTCATATTCAGATAATTAATTTCGAGCGTGGGAAGAAATATTGGGACAGAGCTTTTAGAGGCGAGATTTAGCGTTGTCAACTTCAATAAACTTAGATCTAATATTTTATTTTAGCAAAAATTTTATTGGATGTAAGACATTTGATTTAATTACTTGAATTACAGTTGAATAATAATTATTTAAATTTATTCTACTGTGATGCATTGATATCATGATGAGATGCCTTGCATGCTTATGGAGAGAGTTCTTCATGAGTATGCGGCGGTTGCCGCGACCCTCGATTCATAATCTCGGGTCGGGGGCGTGACAGGTTTAATCATGGAAATTCGTTAAATTTGGAAATCCTGTCAGCCTGATCCATGTGCCTGACCAAGAGTCCAACTTGTGAAGGACTCTAACCCATTTGTCACGCCACTTCTTAATCTGAAGTTTTTTTCACGACATTCTCATGTTAGCACCTTGATTTTTGGCTATTGGATGGACCAAATTATATTGATGAGTGGTGAAAAAAAATTATGCCATGGGAAGCTGCGCGACTCATCGGAGAATCATCCAGAAAAATATTTTGAAGAGTCCTTCTGCATGAAGCATCTCTTGAATTTTTTTTGATGATTGCCATGTATCAAAAACTTTCAGATAGGCATGAGAATTCATCAGAAGGTGTGAGATTTTTTGATGGATGCGAGATGGCACGTGGAAGGGGCGCAAAAAATTCTTGAAGGCAACCCATCTCTAAGGGGGTGCGCCAGGGGATTGGATTCATTCAGATTTTCAATTCCTTCTTTTTTTCTAACATCCTCTCCCTATTGTCCAATTAGTCTCTTCCTTCTCTTGTTAGGATAAGTCCAAAAATAGAAAAGACAAGTCCGATTTTAGGACAAGAGTCTAGGAAGAGAAGTAAGGAAGACAAGGAGAGAAGAAAGGTAGGGATAGGAAGGCTAGGAGAAGAGGAAGAGCATCTTGAGGTCCTGGTGTTCAAGAAAATTCTCAAAGTGAGAATTTTGGAGGAGAAATTATCTCAAAGAGTTGGTGTCCTGATCATATCCCTGTGTGGATCACCGTTGGAGGGCGAACACTTGGGCGTCTGGTGGAGGTTCTGCCAAAATTTGGATTAAGCGCTGCAGGTATTCTTCTATAACTTAAATTTAATCTTGAATTTATGTTATATATGATTGTTAATTATCAAAGAGATGCTGGTTTAAGGGTTTAATGTTTCAAATTTTTTTATTAAAATTTTGAAATCCATTATGTTTCCACTGTGCATGCCCACCCTGAAACCCTACAGTGGTATCAGAGCCGGCCTTGTTTGGTTCAATCATATATACATAATATTTATGTGATCCATAGTATGATTTATACTATAAAATAATTTATGCTTTCATATGATGATATGAAATAATGCATATATCGTTCACCACTTCATCATCTTGACATAAGGTTGTCCTAGCATAACGGGGTTATGCTGCAAGGTTGTCCTAAGATGATGAATGTCCATATATTACACTTGCACATATAGAAAGTTTTAATGTTGATACATAAATGGATATTATGTAGTTAGAATGTGCATGAGACTAAATAAAAGCCCTCATTAGAAAATTATATTAAGTGGTAGTGATATGCAACTATGGGTTAATCAATTCTTGATCAATTGATCAATTGGTGTCTAGGAAAGTGCTATAGGTATTTTTTTTTAATTGGTTCCGTTGTCTGATCTGGCCAATTTATTGATATCTAAGAAAAGCAACGGAGGAACTCCCACCTTACTTACCTGGCCAATTTGATTAAGCGATCTTGATATTGAAAAACCCTAATGTTGAAAACACTATTAAGGGCCTTCCTTCATGCTAGGTTAATGTTACATCATGAACTATGGCTAATTTGTTGTGTTAACATGAGACTTGTTATAAGGATTGATATAACATAATCCTGGTGTATAGAAGATGCTTACAAAAATTTTGAATATACTGCTTTGTTGTGTTAACACAAGGGCAGTTATATTAGAATTTGATTGTATTGAAATGAAGGGTCTAACTTAACTAAAATATTATAGCTTGTTGTGTTAACACAAGGCTAATAATATTTTAGAGGCCAAGATATAATATTGAAAGTTGCATGAGATGCAATTGGAAAGAGTTTCCTACCTATGAACTCATAAGGGTTTGTTGTGTTAACACAAGATCATTATGAGAAATTAGGATCTCAATCCCACTAAGATAAATATTACATATGTCTCGTTCATCATAGTAGAGGGTTTTGATGTTTGATAAAATAGTGGGAGGCATAATTAAATCTAAAGACCTTATTTAATTGTATGAGTCAATATGAGTTATTTGCTTATGTAATATTCTTTAATTATTATAGATTAAATTCTATAAATGGCATCTTCACTATCATTGTGAGGAATTTTAGATTCCAATAAGTTGATCGGTCCCAATTATGTGGACTAGTTGAGGAATTTAAAATCATACTCACTCAGGAGAAGCTCTCCTATATTCTTGACATTTCTAAACCACAAGAGGTTGGGGATGATGCCATAGAAGAGGAGGTATCCACATACAAGATGTGGAAGAATGACAGTTTGACTATCAAGTGCATCATACTAGCCTCTATGAGCAATGAGTTGCAGAGGCAGTATGAGAGCATGGATACTCAATCTATACTTCTCAATCTTAAAGAGTTATATGGAGAACAGAGTAGAACTGCTAGATATGAGATATCTAAGTAGTTATTCTATGCTAGAATGACTGAGGGATCATCCGTACAAGATCATGTCCTGAAGGTCATTGATCTGATCACTAGATTGGGTTAACTTGGTTTTTTGACGGATGGAGAATTAAGTCAGGATTTGATCCTGCAATCTCTCCCCGAGTCATTCGCTCAGTTTGTGGTGAACTATCATATGAACAAACTGAATATCTCCTTGCCTGAGTTGTTAAATATGCTTAAGAGCTGAGAGCCATATTAAGAAAGAAAAAGCTCCACTTCTTCTTGTGGGTAAAACCTCTAAGAAGAAGTCAGATTTTAAAGGTTCAAAAAAAGCACTGAATTCTAAGGGTGGCAAGATGAAGAAGAAGGGGAAGAAAATCTTCGGACAGGGTACCTGCTTTCACTGCGGCAAGGTAGGACACTGAAAAAAAAATTGCAAATTATATCTTGCAACTATATAGGCAGGTGCAAGCGATGCACCAAAAGATATGTATGAGATACATATAATTTTATCATTAAGTTCTTCCAATTCAGACTCTTGGGTATTGGATACCGCCTGCGGTTTTCATATCTGCAAGTCGTTACAGGGGCTGCAGAACATTAGAGTGCTGATGAAGGGTGACTTCGAGCTCTACGGTGCTGGAGGAGAGTCAATCCAAGTAGAGACTGTAGGGATATATATGTTAAAGTTATCTTCTGAAAAGATCTTAAAGCTAGAAAACTGTTAATATATGCCTAAGATCATTAGAAATATTATTTCTGTATCGTTACTATTGCAACGAGATTATGAAATAAATGAAAAGAGCAATAGTTGCTCAATTTCTTTTTCTAATGAAATTATTTGTCATAGCATTATTAATAATGATCTTCTAATTCTATCTAATGACAATGTTTTTCATATTAATGAAAGTAAAAAGCGAAAGAGAGAAGAGTTGAATAATACTTTACTTTGGCATTGTCAACTTGGTCATATAAGTGAGACAAGGATTAACAAGTTATACAAAGAAGAGTTCTTTGATCCTTATGATTATGAATCATTAGGTACCTGTGAATCTTGTCTTATGAAAAAAATGACTAAGACTTCATTTAGTGGACATGGAGAAAGGACAAGTGAGTTATTAGGACTTGTACATACTGATGTATGTGGTCCTGTGACAACAGAAGACAGAAGAGGATACTCTTATTTTATAATGTTCACTGATGATTTATCTAGGTTTGGATATGTGTATCTTATGAAACACAAATTCGAAGCCTTTGATAAATTTAAAGAGTATCAAAGTATGGTCGAGAAATAAACTGAAAAAAGTATTAAAATCCTTCGATCTAATCGAGGAGGAGAATACTTATCCAGTAAATTTTTAGATCATCTTAAAGAAAATAGAATTCTCTCAGAATAAACTCCTCCCTATACACCACAGCTAAATGGTGTAGTGAAAAGGAGGAATCGCACTTTATTAGATATGATACGGTCCATGATGTGCCTTACAGATTTGCCAATTTCTTTCTAAAGATATGCCCTAGAAACTGCTGTCTATATCCTGAATAGAGTACCTTCAAAATTTGTGCCAAGCACTCCATATGAGATATGGAGAGGAAAGAAGCCTAATCTTAAGTATCTTAAGATATGGGGCTGTCCAGCTTATGTTAAAAAAAATTTTGGACATAAGCTGAGTGCTAGGGTAGATAAATACTTGTTTGTAGGTTATCCTAAAGAGAGTATAGGATATCTCTTTTATCATCCTACGGAACATAAGGTGTTTGTCAGTAAATATGCCACTTTTATGGAAAAAGAGTTTATCTTAGAAAGAGGCAAAGGAAAAAAAATTGAACTTAGAGAAGTTCAAGACCTACAAATGCAAGCACAAGATGATCCTCAATCAAAAATATCCATTAATGAAGTACAAACATAAAGTACACCTCCTCTCCGAAGGTTGGATAGGGTGTGGAATGAACCTATGAGGTATGGGTTCGTTATTGAGAATAATGAAGCCTACATCATTGAGAATGATGAACCTTTGACCTATACGGAAGCCATCATAAGAAGGGACTCAGACAAACGGCTAGAGGCTATGAAATCCGAAATGGACTCCATGTATTCCAACCAAGTGTGGACTTTGGTTGATGCACCAAGGGTGTGATCCCTATTGGATGCAAATGGGTCTATAAGAAAAGGATTGGAGTGAATGGCCAAATTGAAACCTATAAAGCTAGATTAGTAGCTAAAGGTTTCAGGCAAAAATAGGGTATTGATTATGATAAAATATTTTCACCTGTTGCCATGCTCAAATCTATACGGATTATGCTTGCAATAGCAGCATACCATGATTATGAGATTTGACAAATAGATGTGAAGACCGCCTTCCTTAATGGTTATCTTGAGGAAGAGGTTTACATGTCTCAGCCAGAAGGGTTTGTCTCAAAAGAGAGAGAAAATCAGGTATGCAAGCTTAAGAAATCTATTTATGGATTAAAACAGGCCTCGAAGAATTGGAACATCCGATTTGATGTTACAGTCAAAGAGTTTGGCTTTATCAAAAATATGGATGAACTTTGTGTATACAAGAAGACTAGTGGGAGTGCCATTGTCTTCTTAGTTTTATATGTGGATGACTACTTCTTATTGGGATTGATATCCCAATGTTACAATCGGTCAAGACATGGCTATCAAGTAAGTTTTTCATGAAGGATTGCGGTGAAGCATCCTATATACTAGATATAAAGATCAATAGGGATAGATCTAAGAGGATGTTAGGCTTGTCCCAATCCAGGTACATAGACTTAGTGCTAAAGAGGTTTAGCATGGATGAAAGTAAAAGAGATTATTTACCCATGAGTCAAGGCTGTTGGGTGGATGTCTGGCCAGGACACCACCTCCCAAGATCTTTCCAGTACCACGCGATGCAGCAGGAAGAAAGAAGAAACAAAACAAAAAGAAAACAATCAAAATACGTGGATCAGCCACAAAAGGGCTCGCCTCCACGGGGCATGCAAACATCACTATGAAAAAAAAAATTTATAAGAGGAGACCTCACCCTCAACCCTTGTACATCCAATTCTCTCTCACCTGAAGTTCTCCTCACAAAAGCTCTCCCTCTCTTGAAGACCCCCCTGAACCCCTGAAGTACCTGGCGACCGCTGTCCAGGAGCCTCCTGCTCCTTCTCTCTCAGCGCTTTTGCCTCTCTCTTCGATTTCGTACGGGCTTCGTACGGTGCAAATCCGAACCACACCCTTTACTGTTCCACGCACAGGCTTTTAAAGGGTTAAAACTAGGTTTAAACTTGATTAGAGAGGGATTAGGAGTCCTAAATAAAGCCAAAAAATCTCCTGGACCGTCGGATCAAGACCGCAATCTCTCTGGACCGTCCGATCATGCTCCGGTCCATGGAATAGTACCATGGACCGTGAGAAATGCGTGGGAAACACCCACGCGGTCCACAGGCCCAGTCGTGGATCGCCCGATCCACGATGGACCGGGGCAAAGGGCCAGCAGGCCGCTGGCCTGGGCCAGCCCACGCACGCGGGCCTGGGCTGCGCCCGCACATGGGCCTGCGCGTGGACTGGGCCGCGCACCCGGCTGGGCCACACGCCCGCCTGGGTCGCACGTCCCGCGCAGGCCTGGGTCGCGCATCCCGCGCGCCACCGCCTGCGGCCGCGCCGCTGCCACCCGCCGTCGGTCGTCGGCGGTCCTCCACCACCTCGAATCTCATGCCGACTTCAAAAGCTCGTATCTCCTCCATTCGAGCTCCGTTTCAGGTGATCTTAGTCTCGTTGGACTCCATTTTTTGCCGCAAACCTCGCTGTGGGCTCAATATGGGCTGAATCTTGAGACATCAAATCCTAACAATCTCTACCTCGACTCGATATTCGACCTCCTCCAAACTTCGAGAGCTTCTGGATCTCCTTGCCCCCATGCCCTGGGGCAATCGCCTGCTGATCATGGATGGGCAAACATGAGAGTCGAGCCAGACTGTTCGATCTCATCTCCATTGTATGCTGTGCTCCTCCTGACCTGAGATCTGCTCGGGGCATCATCCTGTGGTAATAGGAATCTCACCTTGCGATGTCGCTTCTCGTCCTCCCGAATCTCCTATCTCATGCCCGATCCGCCTCCTGGAGCTCCACCTCGCTTTGGGCTCCACCTGGCTCCCAAAGCTCCACCACGCACTGGGCTCCCTGCCAGGTAATAATGTCCTCTGCTCCCCTTCTTCTCCTCCAGCACAATCCTATTACCGCGTAGCACCCTCAGGATTCCTCCACCAGCTACCGTCCTGTAGCCTCTTGAATCCAGTCTGCTAAGTGAGATAAGATTCTATCTGAAATCGGGTATGTATCAGACCTCCCCCAATCTTCTCACTGCACTGTCATGTGTCCTCCAGCTGACCGTCCCAATACCTCTGATCACACAGCTCAATCCATCCAGCAGATATACAGTGCCCTCACTGTTCTCCAGGGAGTCAAGCTGCACCTCTCTGCAACATACATGATAGGGGCATGCAGAATCTAATATCCACTGTTGGGAAGAAGTAGATATCTCATCAGATATCTCCAGGATAACTCCATCTAAATCGCTGCTGACCGTCGCTACAGCAGCCATCGTCCGATTTTTCAGTTGAGGGCAATCTCTGGCTAGATGCCCCAACTCCTCACACCGGTAACACCTGGTTTTGCTCAAGTCCCTCCTGGACTTAGACCGCCCTCGTTGCGATCTCCTGTCGCTCCGTCTACCGCCTCCTGCTCTTCCAGAAGCCACCAAAGCTGAGCTACCGCCACCTGAGCTCGAAGCTGGGTTCTCCCTCCTAAGAACCTCGTTCTGGAGTATCGCCGTGGTGACCTCATCCATCTTGATAGTCCTCTTTCCCACTAGAAGAGCAGTCACCAAGGACTCGTACGAAGGGGGAAGCGACGCCAGCAAAACCAGCACCCTGGTCTTCTCCTCAACATTCTCACCAACGCTAAGGAGGTCGGTGAGGATCTTTTGGAAGTGGCTGAGATGCTCCTGCACGCTCTGTCCCTCAGTCATCTGCAGTTGGTAAAACTGCCTCCAAAGAAAAAGAGTGTTGGTGAGAGACTTCGCCATGTACAACTCCTCGAGCTTCGACCACAGCACCGTCGGGGAAGTCTCGCTCAGCACATGGATCACCACCTCATCCGTCAGGTACATGCGAATGGTACTCACCGCCTGCATCTGTAGTCGTTTCCAATCCCGCACCTCTATGGTGGTCGGCTTCTCATCGCACAAGAGAGCATCGATCAACCCCTGTTGGATGAGCACGTCCTTCACCCTTGCCTGCCATAAGGAGAAATTACTCTTACCATCGAACTTGTTGATCTCCATCTTGATTGTTCCTGTCTTCTCTATCTTCAGTCTTGCTCCTAACCGCTGCAATCTGCATCCTTGTACCGCCTTGCTCTGATACCACTTGTTGGGTGGATGTCTAGCCAGGACACCACCTCCCAAGATCTTTTCAGTATCTCGCGATGCAACAGAAAGAAAGAAGAAATAAAATTAAAAGAAAATAATCAAAATACGTGGATCAGCCACAAAAGGGCTCGCCTCCACGGGACATGCAAACTTCACTATGAAAAAAAAATTTACAAGAGAAGACCTCACCCTTAACCCTTATACACCCAATTCTCTCTCACCTGAAGTTTTCCTCACAAAAGCTCTCTCTCTCTTGAAGACCTCCCTGAACCCCTGAAGTACCTGGCGACCGCTGCTCAGGAGCCTCCTGCTCGTTCTCTCTCAGCACTTTCGCCTCTCTCTTCGATTCTATATGGGCTTCGTATGGCGCAAATCCAAACCAGACCCTTTACTGTTCCATGCACAGGCTTTTAAAGGGTTAAAACTAGGTTTAAACTTGATTAGAGAGGGATTAGGAGTCCTAAATAAAGCCAAAAAACCCCCTAGACCGTCGGATCAAGACCGCAATCTCTCTGGGCCGTCCGATCGCGCTCCGATCCACGGAATAGTATCATGGACCGCGAGAAATGCGTGGGAAATGCCCATGCGGTCCACAGGCCCAGCCGTGGACCGCCCGGTCCATGGTGGACCGGGGCAAAGGGCCAGCAGGCCGCTGGCCTGGGCCGGCCAGCCCACGCGGGCCTGCGCGCAGACTGGGCCACGCGCCCGCCTGGGCCGCCCGCCCGCATGGGTCGCACATCCCGCGCGGGCCTGGGTCGCACGTCCCGCACGCCGCCGCCTGCGGCCGTGCCGCTGCCGCCTGCCACCGATCGCCGGCGGTCCTCCACTGCCTCGAATCTCGTGCTGACTTTAAAAGCTCGTGTCTCCTCCATCCGAGCTCCGTTTCAGGTGATCTTGGTCTCGTTGGACTTCGTTTTTCATCGCGAACCTCGCTTTAGGCTCAATATGGGCTAAATCTTGAGGCATCAAATCCTAACAAAGGCATACATCTCTCTAAAAGGATGTCTCCTAAAACACCGGAAGAGAGAAATAGAATGAGTTCTATTTCTTATGTTTCGGTAGTAGGGTCGATCATGTATGCTATGCTATGTACTAGGCCTGATGTTGCCTATGCTTTAGGCATAGTTAGTAGATTTCAGGCTGATCCAGGAGAAAATCATTGAAAAGTAGTGAAAAATATTCTTAAGTATCTAAGAAGGACTAAAGATATTTTTCTGGTATATGAAGGATCTGATTTGAAACTAGAAAGTTATTCTGACTCTAGTTTCCAATCAGACCCTGATGATAGCAAGTCCACTTCAGGATATGTCTTTACTCTTAATGGTGGAGCTGTTAGTTGAAAAAGTTTCAAACAGCAGACTGTAGCTGACTCAACCATTGAGGTAGAATATATAGCTGCAAGTGAAGCCGCCAAGGAAGCCATCTGGATGAAGAAGTTTATCACTGAGTTGGGTGTCGTTCCTGAGATTAAAAATTTAGTACCACTTTACTATGATAATACTGGAGCAGTTACTCAAGCAAAGGAACCTAGATCTCATCATAAATCCAAACACATTCTAAGACGCTTCCATCTCATTCGTGAAATAATCGAAAGACAAGATATTGTCATTGAACGAGTAGAAACAAAGAATAACATAGTAGACCCATTCACTAAGGCTCTACCACAGCAGTAGTTCGATCGTCATCTCGATTGTATGGGGATAAAATATAAGGGCAATTGGCTTTAGTGCAAGTGAGAGATTGAAAAGAATATGCCTTACAAGCTAATCGAAATTTGTATTTTGATGGATTTTTCTTGTAATCTTCCAGACTTATGTATTAACACTTTAAATAATAAAAGGTATTTTTCATCATATGCTGCATTTTACTTTAGTAATGATTATGATGAACTCCATAAATCAGAAAAATGGGTTTAGGATTATGATGAGATCATACCTATGAGACCTAAAATCTTAAAAATCCTGATTTAGAATATTCCTAGTCAAAGGAGCATTGAGTAGGAGATCAATGATCCGGATAGATTAGCACTTTCTATGTATGCTCGATGGAGAGGGTGGCAGATCTCATATGCCACTTGTGTGAGACATTAATATAAGAAAGTGAGTGCTCATTAGAGAATGAGTTCACTGAATTGATCCGACTTAAGAAACATCTTATAGAATTTACTTACCTGTCAAGAGATGTTTTCTTATAGTGGGAGTTGTGCATGTAATCCTTTGACCTGAGACTACCATAGAACCTTGTATACATGAATCCATATTTTTTGGTTCATACTCATTCATGACTTAGGCATGTACGGGATGTTCTAGATATGGTAGAATGTATATGGAGGTTGTGAGTAGGTCAACATGGAATCGATCACTCCTGGTAAGAGAAAATTGCATCCTACTTGTTCTGATCGATTGATGATTCAGGAAGTCTTTGATCAAAGTAGAATAAAAATTAGAAAGAGTTTTTAATATTTTATTAATTGAATCATCATATAATATTGAAAAAAATATGAGTATGATATTGGATTTGACATCATTCCATATCCAGAGTCATATTCGGGGTGCAGGGAGATCGCAGGATCAAATTGCACAATAACTTTCCACTGAAGGATATTTTTGATATTTCTATCAAAAATTTTATAT
Organism: Elaeis guineensis; assembly: GCF_000442705.2. Lineage (NCBI taxonomy): Eukaryota > Viridiplantae > Streptophyta > Magnoliopsida > Arecales > Arecaceae > Elaeis > Elaeis guineensis. Next base: position 90,470,510 of record NC_025998.2, read on the forward strand.
CTTTCAGGTAGACATGATACGTTGCTAGACGTCAATCTTGTCTTATGGGTTTGATCGAATTAAAGAGTTTAATTCAATCACCAATTAGAAAGAGTTCTAATTGCTGAAATCAACTTAGCTCGATTGGATCTAGATTGGTTAGATTAAATTCTAATCAAATTAAATCGACTTGAACTCGAACCTATTGCTAGCTAGATATAGAACCCAATGGATCACACACAAAGGGTATTGATCAGGGGTCTAATTGGATTAGATCATGTTTGCAAAATTGACATGCTAGCACATGTTGCAAAAAACTAGCTCCTTGTTTTGAATTGGGTTTAAAATTGATTTTAGATTGGGCTAATTAAAGCTAAATTAATTCAAATCAATTTTGTATTTGAGTTGGTTCTGCCCTTGGCTGCATGTATCAAAATTTTGGACCCAGGAAACCAAGTTTCCATGAGTCAAGAATTTTTCTTGTGCGTGGGTGCAGATTTTGTGTGCAGAAATAGTTTTCGCATCCCATGAGATGGGATGCCTCATCCTCGAGCTTATCCTATGTTTCATGATGAAATAAATTTTTTAATGATTTCTAACTTTATTTTGAGCATGAAGAATTTTTTTTAAGTTAAAATTCCTTCTGGTTTAATCATGAAAATTCATTGAATTTGGAAATCCTGTCAGCCTGATCCATGCACCTGACCAAGAGTCCAACTTGTGAAGAACTCTAACCCATTTGTCATGCCACTTCTTAATCTGAAGTTTTTTTCATGGCATTCTCATGTTAGCTCCTTGATTTTTGGCCATTGTATGGACCAAATTACATTGATGGGTGGTGGAAAAAGATTATGTCATGGGAAGCTGTGCGACTCATCGGAGAATCATCGAGAAAAATATTTAGAAGAGTCCTTCTGCATGAAGCGTCTCTTGAATTTTTTTCTGATGATTGTCATGTATCAAAAACTTTAAGATAGACATGAGAATTCATCAGAAGGTATGAGATTTTCTGATGGATGCGAGATGGCACGTGGAAGGGGCGCAAAAAATTTTCGAAGGCAACCCATCGCTAAGTATTTAAAGGGGGGTGCGCCAGGGGATTGGATTCATTCAGATTTTCAATTTCTCCTTTCTTTCTAACATCCTCTCCCTATTGTCCAATTAGTCTCTTCCTTCTCTTGTTAGGACAAGTCCAAAAATAGAAAGGACAAGTCCGATTTTAGGACAAGAGTCTAGGAAGAGAATTAAAGAAGACAAGAAGAGAAGAAAGGTAGGGATAGGAAGGCTAGGAGAAAAGGAAGAGCGTCTTGAGGTCCTGGTGTTCAAGAAAATTCTTAGAGTGAGAATTTTGAAGGAGGAATCATCTCAAAGAGTAGGTGTCCTGATCATAGCCCTGTGTAGATCACCGTTGGAGGGCGAACACTTGGGTGCCTGATGGAGGTTCTGCCAAAATTTGGAATTAGCGCTGCAGGTATTCTTCTATAACTTAAATTTAATCTTCAATTTATATTATATATGATTGTTAATCATCAAGGAGATGCTGGTTTAAGGGCTTAATATTTAAAATTTTTTTATTAAAATTTTAAAGTCCATTATGTTTCCACTGTGCATGCCCACCCTGAAACCCTACACACGCCCAATCTGATCTTGGCGCCCACTTTGAGGCCTAATTTAGCAGGTGGACACTCCATAAAAACTCTCCAATAACCTCTTATCAAGTGGCCTTCAGTTTAAGATCCATAAGTCAATGTTTGGCTGATGTCCTAAAACAGAAATGGCAGGTGACAAGAATTAGCAGGTGTTGTCTTTTAAATTCATCTCATGAATTAAGACAAGACTTTTTTGAGCTGGATTGGCTCCGGTCAGACTGAGAGAAATCTTCTCAAGGTTCTCTGGGTGGGTCAAATCATATTTGGCTCAGTCGAGATGAAAAAGATTGCACGAGGAGAAAGTTAGGCTCAATCGTGTGCTAGCACGATTTTCTTGAACCTAATTGGAACTAATCCAAATCAATCAAATTAGGCTAGCTCAATTGATGACATCCAGACCCTAACTCTTATTTGTGTGACCCAGTTAGGTTTATTTTCATATGGTAATGAGACATGTCGTGATCTCATCATCGACATCATCGAAACTCTTTTCGATGGATCAGAACTCTTCTGATTCAGATAATTAGAATGATCGATCATCAATAACATTCTAATTGCTCCCAAAATCCATCAGTGATACCTAGCAGTATATGGTGGCAACCCATCAGAAATGAAGACGAACCTCTCAGTGCAGCTACTTGTGTGATTGAGTTCCTCTATCATGAGTCCCGACTGAATTAGGGTTAAGGTGAACTCGTCAAACCCAACATCAGTCATATGAATCAATCGATCAATCCAAGTTTGATGTGAAACCTCAATGGAAACTTCTTTTCCATTATTTCACTCTGCCATGGCCATGGACTTAAGGACTCAATCTTTCGATCATCATAGGACTACTCCTCTTATCTACCGAGGTTGATAGATCCCATCTTGGTGCAATCTGGTTCCTACAATAAATATGCTACAGCCAACATACACCTCAGGGTTTCAAATGGCTAGGAGATCGAGTTATGGTATGGTCAAACTATAACACACTCAAGATGAACTGTCGATGTACCTCAGATCAAAGAACTAGACACACAGCTGCAGCATCGAGCTAGTCATCGACGAGAAGGTAGACTTTTTTTGATTGCTCGAGGTGGTCACACTCAGTACTCTCGTTCTCAACGAATACCTATACTCTCGCTTCAGTGTCTCCACACCGTAGACTCAAGACTCATCTACCTTAAGAAAACAATCGTACACCAATCTTTCAGATCGATCACCATCCTCGTGATGATCCTATGGTCAGGAGCTGTTTATGAGTTAGTTATGTAAATTCATGCCTTAAATTTTTAACTCTTGAAAATATGAATTAACATTCCTACTAACTCAAAAGATGTATCACAAATATAATGTACACAATGTCATAGTAGAATAATCCTTTTATTTATTTATAATCAAAATTATAAATTTGCCCTTACATTTGTGTAGGAATGTGTCCGCCAATCTGGCATCTAGGGCACACATCTAACACCATGCACCTCACCTAACAGTTATTGGTAACATGCACACTGATGCATAGACAATTCTTTCTCCAGATACTTTTCTAAGTATGTTGCAGCGACTTGCTCTCTAAGTATGTGGGCTCACCAAATAGTTATTGTCCACACTGCTTAGTTAAGTCTAACCCACTATTCACAAGCAGATGCAAAGCCGTCATTGGGTCTCTCACCTAACAGTTATTGGGCTCAACCCCATCCTTACCCTGGAGTAACTCTTTGCTAATAGAATGGTTGCGTGTTCCTGATGTAACTGAACCACTATGATCAATCGAGAACAATCAATGCCGGTAGCACGTCCGCACATCTACAACAGTGGAAGACCTATGGACTTAATATTTGTGGAGAGATTTAGATTTAGGTCTTATCTAATCAGTCATTATGATCGATCTAATTGACATGGGCTAAACCAAACTGCTAAGCAACCTAATTCAAGATCTAATCTTCCAAATTGGCCAGATAAGTGAAGATCGATGGGGGTCCTCCCATTACTTTTTTTAAACACCAATAAATTGGTCAGGTAAGCGAATAAAATCAATTAAATAATTATGTCTCAATTACTTACCTTAGATACCAATAGGTCAATTGGTCCAAATAGATTAGCTCAAGCAAATCAAGCTCAAGCTATCGAGCCAAATTAGATCCTTAGGTTAATCGATTCTACATATGAGACTCAATCGATCCAATCAACAATAATTACATGATTATTTAACTTAATTGATCTAATTCTAATCAATATTTGACTCGATTGAATCGATTACTTAATCCAATTAGATCTGTATGACTTAAATCAAAAATCTTAGATGCAATCCTATTATATGATCTAATTTTTGATTTTTTCATAACCAAAATCTTCATGCACAAACACTAATTTTAAATTCCAAAATTAAATTTTAGATCAAAATTCTTTGCATAAAAGTAAGTTTTAAATCATAAAAATAATTTTTAAATTTAACATACAAATATATATCACATATATGCATGTAAAATTCAGATCTAAATAAAATTTAGATCTACAACCTGATATCATATATCTCATATACTAATCATGAATCATATTAAAAATAATTTTATGACTGTTGGGTAGAAAATACCTCCCAGCCGAAGTTCATATCAAAAGTGACCCTCCCGGGATTCTACCAACGTCCGACCTTGGGCGACATCTTTTCGAACCTCTCCGGTGGCTGAGCTTCCGCCATGTTCCCAAGTTCTGCTGACGGATAAACTCCTACAGCTTCTTCCATAAGTGTCGACCGAATTTTCCCGACGGACGAACTCCTGCCGCATCTCCCGGGCTTCTCCAGCGATAAGCTTCTTCGATCGTCTATCAGGCTGCTCCAAGTGCTCTCTGGATTCTACTATCGGCCGACCTCCTACAAGGGTCAACTATTCTCCGGACCTCTTCCAGATCTTTTCCAACAGGATTCGATTGACTCCAATCTGAATTTCTTCCAGAACTTCGTCAATTCGTCAGTGGCCGAACTTTCCCAACAGTAGATCTCCACGATGGACGGACTCCATCCAAGTTTCTATGACAGTCGACCGCCTTCTGAATTTCATCCGAGCTCCTACGGGAGCCGGACTTCTTCTCCGAACTCCTACTACAGGTAGACTTCATCTGAGCTCCTACGGGAGCCGGACTTCAGTCCTGAGCTCCTATTGCAGGTAGACCTCATCCAAATTCTTACAAGGGCCAGGCTCTGAGCCCCCACCACAAGCGATCTACTCCGAGCTTCTACTACAAGCGATCTACTCCGAGCTACCACTACAAGTGGTCTACTTCAAATTTCTACTACGAGTGGTCCACGTCGGATTTCTACTGTAAGCCTCCACCTGAGCTTCTATTGTGAACGAATTCCTTCCAAACTTCTATTACAGGTAGGCTTCGGCCGAGCTTCCTCAACAAATGATCCCCATCCGGACATTCACGGGAACCAGACTCCGACCAAACTTCTGTAGCAGATAGATTTCGGACGAACTCCTACGACACATGGGCTCTAGCAGTCGGACCCCACCAGCGGGTGGTGAACCTCTCTAGTGCCATCTGACATCCACTACCGGTCGACCTTCTATCGGATTCGGCATGAAATCAAACTTCATCCATAGAAAGCCCCTGACCGAGCTTCTACAGTAGATGACCTTCGCCTGCAGTACTAGCACCCAAGGCACCCAACGGTAGAAGGCTCGCCAGCAACATCTGAGCTCCTCTTAGACGGAGAGCTACCCCTCTCCACCAGACACCCTAATCGAGCTTCGGCCAACGGGCCTGGACTCCCTGGCAGGCCACAGTAATGGCCACGACTCTGCTCCACTTCCTGTAACGGATCCCACGCAACTCCATCATGCTCTGCCAAGTCACGACAACGGGCATCACTCCACTCTCCACAACAGGCTCCATGTGGCAGGCTACGGCGATGGCCACGACTCCACTCCACTACTCTCTGTAACAAACTCCTCATGGCCCCGAACGGCCCACTACCAGGCGGTTATAGATGTAAATGTCAATCTGTTACGCCCTCCGTCTATAAAAGGGGACCTCCAGATATGTTATTCTCTAAGCTCTAATCTCTATCTCAAAACTCTGTTAAAATTTCTATTCAAGCACTCCATTCTTGTTGAGGCAGAGAACTGACTTGAGCGTCGGAGGGTCTTGCCAGAGCACCCCCAACTTCGGTTTAGACTTTCTTTGCAGGTCCCGACGATGACCGCGACTCCCTCGACTCCAGCTTCTCCGACGTCGGTGGATTTTTGCACCAACAGGATTGGCGCTAGAGGAAGGGGGGCTGTGTCTTCACAGTACCCTTGTTCTTAAAGGAGTGCTCAACGGGACCACCTCCGATCATCTTCTCCGACATCTCCTCCTCTGGTTTCCTACCTGATCTCCACCTGATGCCTCCCCGAAGGGCATCCACCAGGCGATCCATGGCCTCTGCGGCCAGATCTCAGTGAGCTCTGCAAGCCCCGGCCTCATCTCTGGTTTTCCAGGCTCCTCTTCCTCCGACGACAGCAGTCGGCATGAAGCAGCCCGATAATCGAACTCCGATCGGTTTCACCAACACCATCTCAGGGGAATCCGACAGGGAACAACCGGTGTATTGGCCGGACCTCCCAAGCGACAAAAGATTGAGGAATCCATAATCTTTACTGAGAAAGATGCTCGGGGAGTTCAATTTCCTCATAATGATGCAGTTGTAGTTTCTTTAAATATAGCTAATTACGATGTGCGCCGCATTCTTGTCGACAATGGAAGTTCGGCCGATATTTTGTTCTACGATGCATTCTCAAAAATATTCATTCTGGATGACCATTTAGGGTCGGTGAACTCCCCACTGGTAGGGTTCACGGGTGATGCCATGCCCGTGGAAGGAATGATAACCCTGACTATGCTTGCAGGTCGATTTCCAAAATAATCCAGGGCGCGAGTGGACTTCCTGGTGGTAAAGGCGTCGTCCGCCTATAATGCAATACTCGGTCGGCCAGGCCTTAACGCCCTCCGAGCTGTGGTGTCGACCTACCATTTAAAGTTGAAATTTTCTATGGGTCAGGGGGTCGGAGAGGTCAGAAAAGACCAAGCCCTGGCGAGACACTGCTACAGCATAGCCTTGCAAAGAAGTGACCAATCTGACCTCTGTCCGGTTGATGGATTGGACGCTCGCGATGACCTCACTGAGGAAAGGGGCAGCCCAATTAAAGATCTTGTTTTGATTCCTTTAAATGATGGGAATAAAGAGCATGTGGTGAAGATCGGCTCCAACCTGGGGGAAGAGGTGCGGACGCAGCTCATTGATTTCCTACAAAAGAATGCGGATGTTTTCGCTTGGGTTCCGATGGACATATCAGGGATCAACGCAAAGGTTATGGAACATCGTCTGGCCGTTGATCCAAAGCATCGGCCGACGAAAGAAAAAATTCGAGGTCATGCACCGAAAAGGCAAAAGACGATAGTTGAGGAAGTGGATAAACTCCTGAAGGCCAGATTCATTAGAGAAGTCAACTATCCTGACTGGATTTCCAACGTGGTCCTCATCAAAAAGGCAAACGACAAGTGGAGGATGTGTATAGACTTCAAAAAGTTGAATAAAGCCTGCCCAAAGGACAGCTACCCTCTGCCCAGAATTGATCAACTGGTGGATGCAACCTCGAGCCATGAGCTTCTCACCTTCATGAACGTATTCTCTGGCTATAATCAAATCAGAATGGCACCAGAAGATGAAGAAAAGACTGCTTTCATTACTAACCATGGTCTTTACTGTTACAGGGTCATGCCTTTCGGCCTCAAAAATACAGGTGCGACCTATCAGCGGCTGGTGAACAAAATCTTCAAAGAGCAAATCGGCCGCAATATGGAGGTCTACGTGGACGACATGCTCAAGAAAAGTAAATCCTCAACGAACCACATCGCCGACCTCGAGGAGACCTTCGGCACCCTCCAAAAATATAAGATGAAGCTGAACCCAACTAAGTGTGCTTTCGGAGTGACCTCAGAAAAATTCCTGGGCTTCATGGTATCGGGATACGGAATTGAAGCCAATCCGGAGAAGATTCACGCCATCTAGGAGATGGCCGCCCCGAAGTTGATAAAAGAAGTTCAGCACCTTACAGGGAGGGTGGCAGCCCTGAATCGCTTCGTTGCGAGGTCGGTCGAACGGTGCTTACCCTTCTTCCAAACCCTCAAGCAGTCGAAGAATTTTTGTTGGACCACTGAATGTCAACAGACATTCGAAGAACTAAAGAACTACCTCGGCTCGCCTCCGCTATTGGCGAAGCCCGAACCCAGAGAAGAGTTGTTCTTGTACCTGGCAGTCTCCCCTATGACTCTCGCAGCAGTTCTTGTTAAGAAGAAACAAAAATTCAATAGCCGATCTACTACATCAGTCGCACATTGAGAGACGCTGAAACCAGGTATACTAAATTAGAGAAACTAACTTACGCCCTGTTGATTGCAACCCGAAGGCTCCGACCTTACTTTCAAGGGCACACCGTAACGTTACTCACCGACCAGCCGATCAAGGTGATTCTACATTGGACGGATACTTCCGGGAGGATAGCGAAATGGGCGATCGAGCTCACAGAATTCGACATCAACTATCAACCTCGGCCGACAGTAAAAGCCCAGATATTGGCAGACTTTATAGTGGAATGCACTATCCTGGAGGAGGCCAAACCTGAACAAGGTGAAACTGACGGCCTGAAGTCCCGACCGAACTCCTCTGAAGAAGGAACAAACCTCCCTGATTGCTTTTGGGCCCTCTACGTGGATGGATCCTCCAACATGTCGGGCACAGGCGTGGGCCTGATTTTGATCAGTCCGGAGGGGATCGTCACAGAGTACGCACTACGCTTCAAATTCTCCGCAACGAACAATAGAGCGGAATATGAAGCTCTGATCGCAGGATTGAGGATCACCAAAGAATTAGGAGTAGATCGGCTCCAAATTTATAGTGACTCCCAACTGGTAGTGGGACAAGTCAGCGAAAACTACGAAGCACGGGAGGACAGCATGGCCAAATATCTTGAACAGATAAAAGAGATCGTCCCCGCCTTTAGTAGCTTCAACATCAAGCAGATTTCAAGAACGAAAAATATCAGGACCGATCTCCTCTCCAAGTTGGCTACACTGGCTCCGGCCGAACTACCCAAGGAAGTCCTCTTTGAAGTTCTGAAGTGCTCAAGTACGGAAGAATCGTGCCCATGATGGAAATCAGCCATGAACCCAGTTGGATCGACCCACTGATGGCATATCTTAGAGACGGGGTTCTTCCTCATTATGCAAAAGAAGCTCGGAAGCTCAGAAATCAGGCCTCCCGATATATCTTTTATGAGGGCAAACTGTATAAGAGGTCATACTCTTTGCCCCTTTTAAAATATCTTCGACCTTCGGAAGCTGACTACGCCTTATGAGAGGTACACGAAGGAATCTGTGGAAGCCATCTGGGGGCTAGATCCTTATCCCACAAGTTGCTCCGGCAAGGGTATTACTGGCCGATAATGTACCGCGACTCTATTGAATACGTCAGAAAGTGTGACCGATGTCAGAGATATGCTAATATCCAAAGACAGCCCGCCTCCGAACTTACACCCTTGAGCACCCCATGGCCGTTCGTGCAATGGAGAATGGATATCCTTGGACCTTTTTCCATAGCGTCAGGGCAGAGGAAATTCCTCCTGGTAGCAATTGACTATTTCACCAAGTGGGTTGAAGCCGAACCATTGGCAAAAATCACAGAAGCTAAGGTGCAAGACTTCATTTGGAAGTCAATCGTTTGCAGGTTCGGCCTACCAAGAATCCTAATTACTGATAATGGACGACAATTTGCGGGAGTGAGGTTTGCTGAATTTTGTGAGGACCTAAACATCTCCCACAACTTCACATCAGTAGCCCATCCTCAGGCCAACGGCGAAGCTGAAGTGACCAACAGAACTCTGCTGCAAGAAATCAAGACAAGGCTCGAAAGAGCGAAGGAAACTTGGGCAGACGAACTTTATCATGTGTTGTGGGCGTACCGAACTACCCAAAGACTGCCCACGGGGGAGACTTCCTTTACTCCAGCCTTCGGAACGGAAGCTGTTATCCCAATTGAGCTCAAACTCCCGTCAGTACGAGTCGTGGCATTCAACGAGCATCATAATTCGCAGGGTCTCAAAGCCAACCTCGACTTGTTAAAAGAAAAGCGGAAGGTAGCTCAAGTTCGGATGGCAGCTTACAGACAGAAAGTTGCCCGCTACTACAACTCCCGGGTCAAAAACAAAGTCTTTAGAGCAGGAGACCTAGTGCTTCGACGAGCTACTGTCTCGCAACCTCAGGATCAAGAAAAACTTGCTCCAAACTGGGAAGGCCCGTACGAAGTCAAGGAGGTAGTCCGGCCAGAAACTTACTACCTCAGAGAACTCGGAGGAGCAGACCTCCCGCGACCATGGAGCTCAAAAAATTTACGAATATATTATTGATAACTTTACTTTAAATAAAAGTTTTATATCCACATGTCTTCTCTCTTGGCACGAGCTTATATCGATAGGATAATCGAAACTAACCATGTTGGGAACAGGAGGAGAACCTCATCTCGACACAATCGAAGGCCTGATTCTCCTTAGACCGGATGGGGGGAGAGGCCCTACAACGCCCTTATGTGCCCCCACAGCCATATTAGGGACAGGAGGAGAACCTCGCCCTAACATGAGCAAGGTCGAAGGCCCGGTTACTTTTAGACCGGATGGGGAGAGAGGCCCTACAATGTCCTTATGTGCCCCCACAGCCATGTTAGGGACAGGAGGAGAACCTCGCCCTAACATGAGCAAGGTCGAAGGCCCGATTACTTTTAGACCGGATGGGGGGAGAGGCCCTACAACGCCTTTATGTGCCCCCACAGCCATGTTAGGGACAGGAGGAGAACCTCGCCCTAACATGAGCAAAGTCGAAGGCCCGGTTACTTTTAGACCGGATGGGGGGAGAGGCCCTGCAACGCCTTTATGTGCCCCCACAGCCATGTTAGGAACAGGAGGAGAACCTCATCCTAACATGAGCAAAGTCGAAGGCCCGGTTACTTTTAGACCAGATGGGGGGAGGCCCTGCAACGCCCTTATGTGCCCCCACAGCCATGTTAGGAACAGGAGGAGAACCTCATCCTAACATGAGCCAAGTCAAAGGCCCGATTATTTTCAGACCGGATGGGGGGAGAGGCTCTCACAATGGCCCATATGTGCCTCCACAGTCCTGTTACGAATAGGAGGAGAACCTCATCCTAATCTGAGCTGAGATCGACTACATCAGGAATAGGAGAAGAACCTCATCCTGACACCAACTAAGATCCGATCATTCAAGACCAGATTAAAAAAAGAAAACCTTCTCGATGGCCCCTCCGTGCTCCCGCGACCCCGCTAAGAGCAGAGGAAAAACCCTCACTCGAGAAAAGAAAAAGGAAAAAGGGGGGAAGTTAAAAAGGAAAGCGACGAACTACACCAACGACAAATGAAAAATAAATTACATCAAAGATACAGGGACCTCGTCTCAGCGAGGATGGGGATTCTTATCAAAAATCTCCAGTCTCCAAGAGGGCTCTCAACACGGGTCAAGGATAAGACGGCTTCCTCAAAGTGACGAGAAGTTTAGACCTCCAAGCTCGAACTCCGAAAGAAAGCGTCAAACTCAAGTGGCCCCGAACAAATCTGCAGCCATAAACAAAAGGGACAGGTCAATGCGACGATGATTGGGTACCTTCGAATGACATCGATATTGAGCAAGGCAAAAACAGAAAGAAGTTCGGCAAACAACAACTCAACACATGAGTAGAAGAGGTAATGGAAAATTTTCTTTTCATTTCATTAGCTAAGTATGCATTACAAAGCCCTGAAGATCGAAAAAGAAAGACGACAAGAAAAGCAAAGAAACGTGGCGACGATCAGGAACCCTCAGACAACATCGACATTGAATGAGACAAAAAATAAAAGAAGTTCGACAGACGATAATTTAACACAAAGTGCGGACAAGGTAACAAAAAATCTCCTTTTCATTTTGATTAATAAGGTATACGTTACAAAGCCCTGAAGGCCAAAGAAAGAAGAACAATACGACAAGACCTGAAAAGAATACATTAGAGACCGCTTCATGTTTTCGACTTCTCCTTCCAGTTCCATCTTTCTCAGTAGTATTTTCCAGTACGTATGATGAACCCATCGGCTCTCACCCTCCGCCTCATTCCACCCCATTGCTGAAACCCTAACCCTAATGGGAAAAGAGCAGGTAGAACTCAAGGGGCGGCGGCGGCGACAACGGCGGCAACGATGACCTGCTTCAAGAAGAACCAGAAGTACCCCAGTGGCCGCGGTAACGCCGGAGGCATGCACCACCACCATATTCTCTCTGACAATTACCATCCCAGGTACTTCGACGAGGTCAGCATGCGCTACTTTCACCACCCCGGCAACAAGTTCTACTGTTCCGTCGTCAATGCCGACCGCCTCTGGTCCCTCGACCCCGACGACATCAAGAAGCCCGCCGCAGCTTATGACGGCAACTCCACCCCCTTGGCCGGTGTCGCCCCGTTCAACTACTTCAAAATTCTCGGGCAGGACGCACTCACCGGCCAGTTCCGTTATTAAATCTCTGTTGTTAAAGAAATTCTCCCTCGAGTCCCCTTCGAAGCTGTGGGAGCCTTCAGTGGCAGCTCGGCAGCCGCTGAACTTGCGGGCCACCGTTTCCCTTCTCCTCCTCCTCTCGATCCGTAGCATCCCCTCGAGACGGACCTCTGGGGCAGAAGCCCTGGCGGGAGAACCCCTCGAAAGGGCTCGGGGGACTGAAGGCTCGGCATCGTAAGTGACGTCGATGGCGAGGGCTGCCTGGGCAACTTCTACGTCCGTGCCTGCAACAAGAGAAAAGAAAGAAGAAAATCCCAAAAAATTGAGAAAGATTGCGAATAAACCCTCGGAAGCTAAACAAACAAAGCAAGAAGAGGAAGGAACAACAACAATGACAATAGAAGTTTCGGGACCAACCTAGATTGGCCCGACGTAAGTGGGGAGCCGACGGGGATGGCGGGGATTGACGCAAAGAATGCCTAAGGTCAAAAGGGGCGTCGATGGGCGGCAGAATTCTCAGATAGAAGAAAGGCGCCAACTGGACTCTCAGGCGAAGTGAAGTCCCTGGAGGGAAGGAGTGGGTTTAAATAGGCAACAGGGCCTGGCACAGTCATGACGACGGATATCCCTAGGCTGACCAATGCTCGCCACGTGTCCCACTCACCATGGCCTACGGTTGACTGCTGACGGGGCCATTATTGCGTGGCACTTGGGACAGTGCTCCAGCGGGAATTTTGAAAAGTCTCTTCAGATCGTCCCGATTTCAAAAGACTCCGACATGCGCGTATTAAATGCCAGGATATCTGAGGGCGATCGCGCACAGAATTCAAGGGAGCAACTTCGGCTGTGAAAATTTTTCTATACTTCATTCGAAACTCGAACTTGAAAGTAGGGGGACTGGTGTTGGGTATAAAATACCTCCCAGCCAAAGTTCGTATCAAAAATGACCCTCCTGGGATTCTACCGACGTCCGACCTTGGGCGACATCTTTCCGAACCTCTCCGGCGGTTAAGATTCCGCCATGTTTCCAAGTTCTGCCGATGGATAAACTCCCACAGCTTCTTCCACAAGTGTCAACCAGATTCCCCCGACAGACGAACTCCTGCCGCATCTCCCGGGCTTCTCCAGCGATAAGCTTCTTCGGTCGTCTATCAGGCTGCTCCAAGTGCTCTCTGGATTCTACTATCGGCCGACCTCCTACAAGGGTCAACCGTTCTCTGGACCTCTTCCCGATCTTTTCCAACAGGATTCGATCGACTCCAATCCGAATTTCTTTCAGAACTTCGTCAGTTCGTCAGTGGCCAAACTTTTCCAATAACAGATCTTCATGATGGACGGACTCCATCCAAGTTTCTACGATGGTCGACCACCTTCTGAATTTTATCCGAGCTCCTACGGGAGTCGGACTTCTTCCCCGAACTCCTACTACAGGTAGACTTCATCCGAGCTCCTACGGGAGCCGGACTTCAGCCCTGAGCTCCTATTGCAGGTAGACCTCATCCGAATTCTTACAAGGGCCGGGCTCCGAGCCCTCACCACAAGCGATCTACTTCGAGCTTCTACTACAAGCGATCTACTCCGAGCTACCACTACAAGTGATGTATTGCATTTTTATAGTAATTATTATTATTAGTTTTTAATGATTTTGATGAAATTGGTATAATAATTAACTAAATAAATGTAAGAACCTGATATGTTTTATGTCAATTGCAGGTAATTGAGCCAGGTCACACCTAAATGGGCTTAACCATGTTTTAAAGGTCAAATTAAGTGAAATTGGTTGAGTCCGATTCAGCAGGGTTTGTCATCCGGAGTCATCAGGTCTTGCATCAAAATCAGAATCCATCTCAAAGCAGAATAACCAAATCAAGATATCAATGGACCCCACACCTTATCCTTTTTGGCATCATCATCCAGAAAAGAAACTAGAGGTGCAGGAAATAAATCAAGCAGTTAATCTCTCCCATCTAGTCAACCAATCTAAATTCTAGATATTTTGGTGTGAGGACCCCTAAAAGGTAAGCTACAGGACTCCAAATTGAGCAAGATTAGAGCCTACAGAATTTTGAGAGAAGCAAGAAAGGAACATAATTTACAGAATTGAATTTGGATTCCAAATAAGGTGGCTACAATAGGTTGAAGTTGGTAACAATGTTGGACACAACAAGAAATACCCGATACACCCAGATTCTTCTTAGTGTTTCTTGGCACAAAGATCTGATATGGCAACCAATTTTGGGTGACAAAGAGCTATCTTGGAAATAATTAAATAGAAGAAAATCAGAGTCCAAACTAATTCTGCATGAGGAGCAAACTGAGAAAGAATTGGAACCAATTCTTGGAAATTTTGATTTGGGCAGCCGAAACCTTACTTTGTTTTGCAGATTTTGTGGACCCAGAAAGGAAGAAATTTTTCTCCTCTAATTAACCATGCCTCCTTTCCTTCTTTTACTATGGAAATCATAATAAAATCAGAAAATTTGGGCAGCATAAGGAGTAGATGGCTGGTGGTTGCTTAAAGCCTATCCAAAGGAGGAGAGATTCTATACTAAATAAAAAGAATGATATATAGAATAAAATCATGAGAAAAATACCACCTTAACCCTAGCCCTAGCCCTATTTAAGGATCCTAAAACACCAGCAGGAAGGGGAGGAGAATCATCTTTGAAAGCTAGAAATCAAGCAAGGAGAGTTTGGAGTATCTGGAAGATTTGAAGAGAAGATTCATTCGGCTCTGCAATTCCTTCAGAGTTTTTTCTTTCTCTTGTTTACTTTGAATTTATTTTCTAGAACTCATTGTTAGGATGATTTTGGAGTTTTATTCAAGTAAACTTGAGTTTGATTTTGTTATGATGAAAAGCTAAATTTCTAGCTAGGGTACCTGATGTAGCTTGAATTAAATTTCAATTCCAGAATCTTGTATTAATTTTCTTTGTTAATGCAATTATTTGTTATTTGCGCTTAATACTTTTAAGTATTATTATCTTTGGTACTTGATTGATTTCGATTTATAATTGGTACTGGGAAGGAAGATTATAAATTGGAGTTAATAACAAACATCATAGGAATAATAATTGGAGCGGGAGCAGAAGATTTGACCTGTGGGATCTTGAAAATAATCACTGTACTTGTTGAACTAATTGAAATCTATTTTACTATTGGAAGATAGATTATAGGTTTTAATTAGTATATTTAATAAGACTCGGGAGAGATTATTAAATAATTTAGGATTATTTATCCTTGCATTAATAATTAAATTTAGATTATTAATCGGAATAGCTAGAATTGATAATTGGTTCAAGTGAAATCAGATATACCCTAGTGCTTTATCAATCGAATTTTGATTCAGCTTTCATTGAGTTCTTTAGAGTTAATTTTATTTTTCATTATCATTCAGTTTCGATCATTTAGATATTAGTAAAATCAGCGTTCATTTTTGGTAATTAAACTCAATCCTCGTGGGAACGATCTCTTATTTATCATTATATTACTTGAGCGATTTCGTGCACTTGCGAAATAGGCTATCAAGTTTTTGGCACCGTTGCCGGGGACTGGTGCTTTAATATCAAGAATAGTTGATTTTACTAGTAATCTAGATATTTTATTTCTTAGATATTTAAAAAAAAAAATTACTGACATTTCATAACGCTTAACTAATATAGTGCTTTACAAGCGGTCTACTTTGAATTTCTACTACGAGCGGTCCACGTCGGATTTCTACTGTAAGCCTCCACCTGAGCTTCCATTGTGAACGAATTTCTTCCAAACTTCTATTGCAGGCAGGCTTCGGCCGAGCTTCCTCAATAAATGATCCCCATTCAGACTTCCACGAGAATCAGACTCCGATCGAACTTCTGTAGCGGATAGATTCCGGACGAACTCCTACAACACACAGGCTCCAGCAGTCGGACCCCTCCAGCGGGTGGTGAACCTCTCCAGCACCATCCGACATCCACTGTCGGTCGACCTTCTGTCAGATTCGGCATGAAACCAAACTTCATCCACAGAAAGCCCCTGACCGAGCTTCTACAGCAGATGACCTTCCCCTGCAGTACTAGCACCCAAGGCACCCAATGGCAGAAGGCTCGCCAGCAACATCCGAGCTCCTCTTAAATGGAGAGCTACCCCTCTCCACCAGACACCCCAACCGAGCTTTGGCCGACATGCCTGGACTCCCTGGCAGGCCACAGTAATGGCAATGACTCTGCTCCACTTCCTGTAATGGATCCCATGCGGCTCCATCATGCTCTGGCAAGTCATGACAACGAGCATCACTCCACTCTCCACAACAGGCTCCATGTGGCAGGCTACGGCGATGGCCACGACTCCACTCCACTACTTTTCGTAACAAACTCCTCATGGCTCCGAATGGCCCACTACCAAGCGGTTACAGATGTTACTGTCAATCTGTTACGCCCTCCGCCTATAAAAGGGGACCCCCAGATACGTTATTCTCTAAGCTCTAATCTCTATCTCAAAACTCTGCTAAAATTTTCGTTCGAGCACTCCATTTTTGTTGAGGTAGAGAACTGACTTGAGCGTCGGAGGGTCTTGCCGGAGCACCCCCAACTCCGGTTTAGACTTTCTTTGCAGGTCCCGACGGCGACTGCGACTCCCTCGACTCCAGCTTCTCTGACGCCGGTGGATTTTTGCACCAACAATGACCTAAACATGCAATCATATATCTCATACATAAATTATAAATCAGATCATATAAAATTTTAGGTTTATACATGCATCTACATATCATGTGAACATAAATTAGAAACCATTCTAGATCAAAATTCAGATCTATGCATGCTTTCACATATCAATTATATACTTTAAAATTAAATCTAAAATTAAATTTAGATTTAAAAAATTATCTATACATCTCATGTATTAAGAAAAAAATTAGATTTTAAAATTTTTTTAAAATATATATGACAATTTCAACAATATGAAACCTATAGCTCTGATACCACTATTGGAATTTGAGGTTTGGAGAATGCATGTGTGTTTAAAAATTTTATTTTTTAAACACCATAGTAAAATATAAGATTAAAATATTTTTAATCTAAATCATGCATGCATAAAAATATAAAACCATAAAAATCTAGTTCATGTGCTAAATTTAACATATGCTAAAATTTAGATTATGATCAAATCACATACCTATATCGCATTCCCTTTCTTCAAATCTGGATCTAAAAGAGAAGAGATTTTTTTCTAGCCACACAAGTATCTGGCCTCTATGGGTATCTACTCAGGATCAGTCTGGAACAGTCCTCTTCAAGTTGAATTTTTTTTTCTAAGAAAATTCAGCCTGCTGAATCTAAACGAAGCTTGGATCACGATCAATACTTGATTTCTTTTTTTGATCTTCTTCTCTTCTTCTCTTGCCTTTCTCCTTTGCTTTGTGCTGCTACCAGTAGGTGAAAATCAGTAAATAAAAGATACCCAACAGCCTTGGGCATGGAACAAGATGGGATGCCCAAAGATGAAGGATGTTGGACGTCCAAGGGAGAAGAGAAAAGAAGGAGAAGAGAGGGTGTGGGAGGTCTCCTTTGTGATATGTGAGGTGCTAGTTTGGATGATCTATGGATCTTAGGAGAGGTCCCTTTAAATAGGCATGAGGATTGAATCTATTCAATCTCATAATACAAGTCCTACTTGCATTAGATTTTCTAATAACTTAAGTTATTCAACTTACATTAGGAATCCTATTAGGCACCAACTCTTGGAGTCCTTGCACCCAATTATTCACACCCTTTTTTGCACCCAAGGGATGCCCTATATGAAATCAAAAGGCTCTCTAATCATGGGACATGCCCAACTTGATCAAATCAAGGTAGCGCCCTATAATAACTATAAAAAAATTAATTAGAAACTTGCACTTTAAATTCAATTGATCCAAAATCTTAAATATCCAATAATTAGAGTCTAATGAATCTTATTCATTTAGGTTATTAGCAGATAATTAAGTTTAAATTATCTTATCAAATAAGAAATCCAAATAGAAAGAGAAAATTGGATCCAACTATGTGCTAGCAAGGTTACCTTGAATCCAATCGGATTTCTCCAAACCCAATTGACACTTCATAAGCTCAATTGCTAATTTTGGGTCTAATCCCTTTGTTGTGTGACCCTATAGGTTCAATTTTATCTGATAGTGAGATATATAATGATCTCTATCAAAGTATCATTAAAATTTTTTTCAATGGGTCGAAATAATTCTACTCTAACTCATCAAAAATTGTCGATCCATAACAACCTTAGTGAGCTACCATAATCCACCAATGACACCTAACAGTATGTAGTGGCAACCCAGTAAAACTAAAATGAATATTTAGGTGTAGTTAACATGTGATTCAGTCTTTCTATCGTGAGTCCCGACTAGATGGTAGGTCATGGATAAATCATCAAACCTTAACATCAATCATATGATAGATTCGATCAGCTCAAGTCTAAAGGTGATTCCTATAGAAACTTCTTTTCATCAATCACACTACTGTGACTACAGATTCTCAGACTTAGTCTCTCAAATCTTATAGGACTATTCTTTTCTACCAAGGTCAATAAATCCCATCTTGATGCACACCCTACTCCTACAATGGACCAACTATCATCAACATCCACTACAAGGGCTCATTGAGATCCATGTTTATATATCAATCAAACTCCAGCATTCTCACTACGAGCAGTAATACCATTTCAGGTCAAAGGACTAGTCACACAACTACAGTATTGAGATAATCACTGATGATCAAGTAGAAATCTAAGTGATCTCTCGTATGGTCACGCTCAGTACTAGTTGTTCTCTAACAACTACCCACACTTATCATCCAGTGTCTCTACACTGTAAACTAGAAATCCATCTATCCCAAAGGAAGCGATGTTGCCCAGCTATGCAACCCAAGAGGGGAGGGTGAATTGAATTTTTAAAAATTTAAAATTAATTTACAACTATGAGGATTATTTAACAATAAGCAGGATAAATATGGAGAGTGAAATTTATGCAAGGTGTAGAAGTTGGATGCAAGAATACAAGAAGATAAGAAAATTTAAAAGGAGAGCAAGTAAGCACAATACAAACAAAAAAATTTATAGTGGTTCGGTGCCAACCTTGCATCTACGTCCACTCCCCAAGCTCCTACTTAGGAATTCAAATCTACTAAACCGTATTCAAACTGAATACAACGTTGGAACCTCCGACTCTAGCTATTCTAAGCTAGAATACTTATTTTTCGGATACAAGCCAACCCAATACAATCCGATTTAAGGTTCGGATCAACCTTTCAATATTTCGAAACCCTTCCAAAATAAAAAATCAACTTAAAAATAGAGTATAACAGTTAATCACACAAAAATACAGATGTAGCTCCTTTAATGAGCAAATAAAGTTTTAAATATACTTTACACAAAGAGAAGCAAGCTTTTCTGATTTCCCTCAAGGTGGTTGAAGATTTGAATGAACTCTTGAGGGGTTGGTGAACTTGAAATAAAAGCTTCTTTAACTTCAAAAGGGCTCTTGCTTAGGGTTGAAATAAATGCTTGAAGAATCTTTTTCAAAACTTTATTGATTCCCTCCTTTAAGTACCTTTTATAACTTCAAATGATGGTGGAGAGTAATCTGGACTGAAATAGAGCCGTTAAAGCACATTAAATAGACATTAAATGCAGCCAAAATGAGCTGAAAACTAGTCATTGCAAAATTTTTTCATCGCAGGGGATGACTCATACTCATGAGTCGACTCATGGGGTCGACTTCTGTGGCACAGAACAGAAAATGACTGTTCTGTAATTTTGACCTATACAGTAGTAGAGGTCGACATAGGATCGACTCATGCTCAGGGGTCGACTCATGGAGTCGACTCATAGAGTGTGCCAACCAAAAAATAACATGTCGTTCAGCCCCTTTTGACATGAGTCGACTCATGGGGTCGACTCAAATTTATAAACATGATTTTATTTCAAAATACATATCCAAAAATATTGAAATTGCCTTCAATAGATTACAAATCTTCTGCTCTTGCTCTTGAGACTTTCGAATCAGAACTTGATAAAATCACGATTTTGCCCCTGAAATACAATAAATTTTTTTTCAAGCTAAAATCATTAGTAACCCCTTTAAATGCTTTGTAATCATCAAAATTAATTCAAGGAGCAACAATCTCTTCCTTTTTGATGATGATAAAATATTTGAGCAAAAGCATATATAAAGTATTGAACATGAATTTTAAATTTATGAAGATGCATCACTTCAATATCATAGTCAAGTATTTGAACGAAATACATCATAAGCAATTTGAAGATCAATTTGAAATTTGCTAATAACTTCATTTGCTTTGAAAATTAGATAAAAAAAAGAGCTGACGATTTTGGTTCTTTGACATATTTGCTTAACAAGTTTGCTTATTACTAACTTCTTTATTGCTTATTGCTCATTTCTTTGTTGCTTATTGCTCAAATTCGATTTTGATTTTCTATTCCTCCCTTTTGACAGCATCAATTAAGATTCTCTACTTCTTCTTTTAAGAAATCTTGAAAGGATAAATTTTTTTTACTCTCCCTTTTTGATAGCATCAATTAAGATCTTAAGAGATTTTAAGGATAGAGAAAAGAAAAGAAAGATGATAAAAAAGATATATTTTCTTTACTCCTCTTTTTTGATATCATATTTTACTTCTTTAGCCCCCTTCTTTGATTACTTATTTCTCTACTCCCCCTCAACATAGCAAACATAAAGGATATATCAACTTGCTCATCTAGAAGATATTGTAATTCATAGTATTTCTTAGCACTAATATGAGTTATTTTTTATATCTCATAATTAAAATAATTCAATTTGATCACATTTACAGACATTCATTGAAAGTCAAAGTACATATATATATATATATATATATATATATATATATATATATATATATATATATATATATATATATATATATATATATATTCAAAAGTGACTGAATACAAAAGGTGTCTCAATACACATGAGTCAACTCAAAATACAAAAGTAATAGATAGAAACTATCCAAGAGTTAATTAGCCAACAAATACAAGGCCCATAAGATAGATCATAGACATAAAAGACTAACTAATCTAGATCTAATAGAGATCATGGCTAGAGGGATCAGAGTCTGAAGAATTAGAGATAGGGTGAGGAGATGTAGGATCAAGTCCACGAGCATGACTTCGATCGCATCTGCCTCAACCACGGATAGAGGTACCAGCACGAGTAGAGGGATGAGAGGATCCTGGAGCCTGAGAAGCTATGGACTGTGCTATAAGAGAAAGTCTGATGGTGTCCAAAAGATCCAAAGCTCTCGATACAGACTGCATCAGGGCACTGAACTGAGTAGAAGCATTCTCACTAAAGCCCCTGATCTCTCTCCTCAAGAAGTCAAAGCCACTCTCTAAAACTCTTCGAAGTCTAGCCACCTCTACAGATAGGTTTGAGACCTCTGTGATATCTTCATACAGCTGGAGATGGACTAAAGCTAATACTTGCCCCTGCAAGTCTAATACTCTGCCTGTCAATCTCAAAATACATCCCTCAAGCTGCTCAATGCGTACCGACTGATCAGTAAGCATCTGAAAAATAGAAGAAATATGAGGGATCAGAGTCTGGTCTGAGTCACCCTGGGATGTCGATCTCTGAGCAAAGACTGAAGTGGCAAACTGCTGAGATAGAATGGAGGCTACACACTAGAACATCATCTCAATCTGATCATCTGTTAGTCTGAACTCTGAAGAATGTGCCCTGCTCTCTGACTGTGGAACTGAAGCATGCCTCCTCACATACTCTCAAGGACCAGCCTCGTGATCAGATATGAACTGAATATCTGAGGATGCTCTGTGATCACGAAAAGGTGAAGATGGTCCCTCCTCCTCTGCTCTATCCTTCGCTTTCTCCTCAACACCCTTTGTCCAACCACCATCAGTCTTAGAAAAATCCATGCGATGTAGTGTGTGGCGGTTGATGGTGTCAGAATGGGATAATCTAGCAACTGCCTCCCCCTCAATACTGACTCTGAACCTCCTAAAAATTAAGGTAAGTGCCATACCAAAAGGCAAGTAAGCCTTAGACCTGTTCAGGGTTTTCCTCATGGCCTCAAACATCAATGCTGGAAGGTTCAGGGGGGTTTGGGTGATCACATGGTACATAATGCAAATATCTCTATCAGATAAAAGGTCGTGTCTACCACTCCTAGGGACAAACAGTTTGGTTACCAAGTGATGTAACAGCCTCATCTCAACAGAAATAATTTTTACTTCCAATTTATTTAGACTTTCAGTATAGGTTCTCCCTAAGATAACATTAATTCCTTCTTCTTTAATAGGGAGCTCCATATTGGTATAGCCTTCACAAGACAAATGCAGTATCTGTCTCAAATATACTGGATCAAGAATAACATCAACATCTTTTACTGTAGATTTCACTGTTCCATTGCAATAGCTCAAATTTAAGTAAAATTTTTTGACTAGATCGACATAAGTATTTTCCTTTAAAGAGCAGCAAAATTTTCATCCTTGATACTTAATCTTCGATTCAATAGTGAACCCTTCTTTTTCAAAAAATTTAAAATCAATATTTTTCTTGGGTTTCACTTTTCGGTCAGAGAAAGGTACCTTGCTTGGGCTGATTGGGGACTGAGTAGAAGCTGAAGCAAGGATTGGAGCAGGAGGGGGCTCGACCGCTAATCTCTTTCTGCACACACTCTCTTCCAACCCGTGAATAGATTTTCTCCTCTATGGAAGCTTCATTTTGGGAGCCATTTGCACAGGAAGGACTTGAAAGGAGCTTAGGAGACTAAATGTGAGGGAGAGATGAAAAGATTCTAGTGGAAAGGCAAAGATTTTGGAGAGGTGATGTACCGATTTGGAGAAGATGGGTAGAGTCTAGGGCAAGCTCGAACCGTCCCAAATAAAGAAGGAAGAGGAGAGAAACTTGATTCCTAAACGGATGATTTGAAGAGTGAAAAACAGTGGGAGAAGAGATTTGAGAGAAATCTTTGATTTGAGGGAGAAGAGATGGAGAGCTTTTGGTTTGGTGGGAGGAAGAAGATGAAGGACTGAGTCGGCTCAAGAAAAAATTTTCAATAAGAAGAGAGCGCCCGAAAGATTTTGACAAAATTGCAAGTTTACCCTAGGATCGACCTTGGGAGTCTTCTCATGGCACAGAAAACTTCAAAAGAATGATGGAACAATTTCAAAAAAATTTGAAACTCTGAGAGAAGGATGTTTACCCAAGTATTGATCATGTGAATGATAGTTTTGAGCTTTTGAGCTCTTAAGAAAAATGAGAATTGAGCTCAATAGATTTGGTTCAATGAATTTTTGGCATTAAGAATTTGGAATCAGAGAGATACTTAAGCTGATGGATCAAGGATTCCTAGTTCTCTCTTAATTTCACAAAATCTATCTTCACTTAAGGCCTTGGTAAAGATGTCAGCCAATTATTTTTCAGTACAAACATAATCAAGAATTATATCTTTATTTTGGACATATTCTCTTATGAAATGATGCCTAATTTCAATATATTTCGATCTAGAATGCTGAATTAGATTTTTAGTTAGATTTATAGCACTAGTGTTATCACATCTTGTGGGAGTTTCATTGAGTTTGATGCCAAAGTCTTCAAGTTGTTGCTTAATCCACAAGATTTGAGCACAATAACTTTCGGCTGCAATATATTCGGCCTCGGTCGTAGATAATGCTATCGAGTTTTGCTTCTTACTAAACCAAGAGATTAAGTTAACTTCAAAAAATTGGCAAGTTTCACTAGTACTTTTTTTATCTAATCTACATCCAGCAAAATTGGCATCTGAATATCCTATCAAGTCAATTGATGAGTCCTTAGATTACCATAGTCTTAGAGTTTGTGTACCATTTAGATATCTAAGAATTCTTTTAACTGCATTCACGTGAGATTCTTTCGGATTTGATTAAAAGTGAGCACAAAGATAAATACTAAACATAATATCTGGTCTACTAGCAGTTAAATACAATAGAGAACCAATCATGTCTCTATAAAATTTTAAGTCTATATTTTTACCTCTTCATCCTTGTCAAGCTTACATGATGGGCTCATGGGTGTACCAATTACTTTGGAGTTCTCCATTCCAAATTTTTTGAGTAGTTCTCTTATATACTTGCTTTGGGTGATGGAGATTCTTTCCTTTGTTTGTTTGATTTGAAGTCTGAGGAAGAATGTAAGTTCTTCCATCATGCTCATCTCGAACTCCCCCTGCATGACTTGGCAAAATCTTAACAAAGAGTTTCATTAGTAGACTCAAAAATAATGTCATCAACATATATTTGTATAACTAATATATCATTTTAATTTTTTTTAATGAAAAAGATTGTGTCTACATTTTTTCTTGAAAAATCATTATTAAGCAGAAATTTACTTAGTCTTTCATACCAAGTCCTAGGTGCTTGTTTCAAACCATATAATATTTTGTTTAATTTAAAAATATGATTAGAAAAAGCATGATTTTCAAAATCTGGAGGTTGTTCTACATAAACTTCTTCAGTAATATATCCATTTAGAAAAGTACTTTTGACATCCATTTGGAATAACTTAAAATTCATAAAATAAATATATGCAAGTAAAAATCTAATTGCTTCTAATCTAGCAACAGATGCAAAGGTCTCATCAAAATCAATTCCTTCTTCTTGATTATAACCTTTTGTAACTAATCTCACTTTATTTTTTATCACATTTTCATGTTCATCTAATTTATTCTTATATACCCATTTTGTGCCAATTATTGAATAATTTTTAGGTCTTGAAACTAAAGTCCATATATTATTTCTTTCAAATTGATTAAGTTCTTCTTGCATTGCATTTATCCAATTATAATCTTTTTCAGCTTCATCTATGGTTTTAGGTTCAAGATGAGAGATAAAAGCAAAATGATTGAATGCATCTCTAAGTAAAGAGCGAGTTCTTACACCATATGTAGGATCACCAATGATTAGTTTCTTGGGGTGATTGTGATCATACCTCCATTCTTTGGATAAATCATTTGTATCTTAAGGTTGTTCTTGTTGTTCTTCACCTTCCTCATCCTGTTTGTCTTCATGTTCTTCATTATCTTGAATAGTTGAGTTTTTTAGAGTGATCTCCTTCATCCCTTCTATAAGAGGATCTGCATCATCAATACCTTCATTCTTCCTTGAAGGAAGATCGTTAATTTCATCAAAAATCATATGTATTGACTCCTCTACTACTATAGTTCTTTTGTTGAAAACTCTAAAAGCTTTGCTAGAAGAGGAGTAACCAAGAAAAATCACTTCATCAGATTTTGCATCAAATTTTTTTAATCTTACTTTACTATTATTTAAAACAAAACATCGACAACCAAAAATATGAAAATATACAATGTTTGGTTTTCTTTCTTTCCAAAGCTCATAAGGAGTTTTTTTTAAAATTAGTCTAATTAAAGCATGGTTTAATATGTAACATGTCGTGTTAATTACTTTCGCCCAAAAATATCTTGGAAGATTGCTTTCACATAACATGATATTGGTCATTTCTTCAAGAGTTTTATTTTTTCTTTCTACTACCCCATTTTGTTGGGGTATCCTAGGTGCTGAAAAGTTATGATCAATACCTTTTTCATCATAAAATTTTTTAAAATCTTGATTTTCAAATTCGGTTCCATGATCACTTCGAATATTTTGAATTGAAAAACTTTTTTTATTTATGACTTTTCGATAAAATTTTAAGAAAATATGAAAAGTTTCATCCTTATGTGCCAAAAAGAAGACCCATGTAAAATTAGAGAAGTCATCAATAATTACAAAATCATATCATTTTCCACCTAGACTAGTAGTTCTAGTGGGTCCAAATAAATCCATATGCAATAGTTCTAATGGCCTAGAAGTTGAAACAATATTTTTAGATTTGAATGAGATTCATGTTTGTTTACCCATTTGGCATGCACCACAAATTCTATCTTTTTCAAAATTCAATTTGGGTAAGCCGATAATCAATTTCTTTTTAACAAGTTTTGAAAGTGAATGCATGCTAATATGTGCAAGCCTGCGATGCCAAAGCCAACTAGTCTCATTAATCTTTGCATTCAAGGCTATTAGGCATTGCATGTTTATTTTGAAAAGATCATTCAAATCTACCATATAAATATTACCATGTCTATGCCCAATAAATTTAATGCCTTCATTAATAGGACTAGTTACAATGCAAACTGAAGATTCAAAAATGACTTTATATCCTTTATCACAAAATTGACTGATGCTTAATAAATTATATTTTAAATCATCTACTAATAAAATATTTTTAATATACTTGGAGGGAGTGATACCAATATTACCTCTACCGATGTTCTTTCCTTTACCATTGTCTCCAAAGGTGACAATCCCTCCATTTTTAGCATCAAGTGTGATGAATTGGGATTCATCACCAATCATGTGTCTTGAGCACCCGCTATCAAGATACCATTTTCGGTTTGCTCCTTGGGATGCAAGACACACCTACACATAAGAGTCAAGTTTTGACTTTAAGTACCCAAGTTTTCTTGGATCCTTTTTGGTTAGTCATAATGATTCCTTTTGGAACCCATATTTTCTTTACATTGAAATTTTCAGATTTGTTAGAAAAATATGAATAAGATTTGTGTCCTACTCTACCACATTTAAAGCAAGTTATATTTGAAAACTTGTTGTATGATGAGTTTACAAAGATATTTTTCAGAAATTTTTATTTTTTTAAAGGATTATATCCAAGATCGGTTTTATCATAAATAGCCTTTTGATTGTCAAGTATCATGTGAAGTTTATTTGAACTTAAAATAAATTTTTTAACCATTAGTTTTAACTTAGCTATCTCAATTTTTAAGTTCAGATTTTCTTGAGACAGGATTGATTTTTCATTTGAAATACTTTCATTTTCTTTTTGTAAAGATTGATTCTTTGATTTTAATTCTTTGTTCTTTACCCTTAGCTTCTTTAGTTCATCAATTAGATCATAAAATACTTCATGAAGTTCTTCAAAGGTAAAGTCAATAGGAGTTTCAATATTTATCTCATTTTCATATACCATAAGGCACAAGTTGGCTTGTTCATTTGAGTCTTCTTCTTCGAAGCTTGACTCATCACTTTCGCTCTATGTAGCCATCATGGCCTTCTTCTTATACTTCTTGGGATTCTTCTTCAGTTGTGGGCATTCAGACTTAAAGTACCCCAATTTCTTGCATTCATAATAAATAAAGGGTTGCTCATTATCCTTCTCTTTGCTATGTTCCCCTTTTGTAGGTGGCCTCTTCCTCATTCCTTATCTTTTTTTCTTCAAAAACTTCTTAAACCTTCTAGTAATGAGGGCCATGTCTTCATCCTGCTCTTCATTTTCTGTATCATCAGATTCTTCATCAGGTTGAGCAGTGAATTTGAGGGCGATTATCCTCTTCTTTTTGACATCTTCTTCTTGGTGTTGTTTCATGCTTAAGCTCATGTGTCATCAGCGATCTTAGAAGCTCCTCCAAGGGTAGGATATTCAGATCTTTGGCTTCTTGAATTGCGATCACTTTGGCCTCCCAAGTCCTTGGTAAAGATCTAAGAATCTTTCTCACGAGATCACTGTTAGAATAAGACTTACCAAAACTTTTTAGACCATTAATAATATCAGTAAAATGAGTAAATATTTCAGTTATTGATTCATCATGCTCCATTTTAAAAAGTTCATATTTATACACAAGCATGTTAATTTTTGATTCCTTCACTTGATTAGTTCTTTCATGAGTTACTTCTAATCTATCCCATATTTCCTTAGCTGACATGCATGTTGAAATATGATTAAATTCATTAGCATCTAGAGCATAATACAAAATATTCATGGCTTTAGCATTCAGTTGAGCTATTTTTTTATCAACCTCATCCCATTCTTTTTTGGATTTGGTTGATTCTACACCATCAATTATTTTAGTAGGTGTGTGTGGTCCATTTACTATGATACTCCATATATCATAGTCAAGTGCTTGAATAAATATTTTCATCCGAGCTTTTCAATAGGTATAGTTTGACCCATTGAAAAGTGGAGGTCAGTTGGTGGACTGTCCCTCGGCTAGTGAAGCACCAACTTGAGTTGCCATAGATCTTTAGCTCTTTGATGTTAAATCAAAGTAGGGCTAGAGCACCAAGCTCTGATACCACTTTTTTTTCAGCTATGCAACCCAAGAGGGAGGGTGAATTGAGTTTTTAAAAATTTAAAATTAACTTACAACTATGAGGATTATTTAACAATGAGCAGGATAAATGTGGAGAGTAAAATTTATGCAAGGTATAGAAGTTGGATGCAAGAATGCAAGAAGATAAAAAAATTTAAAAGGAGAGCAAGTAAGCATAACACAAACAAAAAGATTTATAGTGGTTCAGTGCCAACCTTGCACCTACGTCCACTCCCCAAGCTCCTACTTGAGAATTCAAATCCACTAAATCGTATTCAAACTGAATACAACGTCGGAACCTCCGACTCTAGCTATTCCAAGCTAGAATACTTATTTTTCGAGTACAAGCCAACCTAATATAATTCGATTCAAGATTCGGATCAACCTTTCCACGTTTTGGAACCCTTCCAAAATAAAAAATCAACTCAAAAATAGAGTATAACAGTTAATCACACGAAAATATAGATGTAGCTCCTTTAATGAGCAAATAAAGCTTTAAATATACTTTACGCAAAGAGAAGCAAGCTTTTCTGATTTTTCTCAAGGTGGTTGAAGACTTGAATGAACTCTTGAGGGGTTGGTGAACTTGAAATAAAAGCTTCTTTAACTTCAAAAGGGCTCTTGCTTAGGGTTGAAATGAATGCTTGAAGAACTTTTTTCAAAACTTTGTTGATTCCCTCCTTTAAGTACCTTTTATAACTTCAAATGATTGTGAAGAGTAATCTGAGCTGAAATAGAGCTGTTAGAGCACATTAAATGGATATTAAATGCAGCCAAAATGAGCTGAAAACTAGCCGTTGTGAAATTTTTTCGTTACAGAGGTCGACTCATAGGGTCGACTCAAGCTCATGAGTCAACTCACGGGGTCGACTTCTGTGGCACAGAACAAAAAATGACTGTTCTGTAATTTTGACCTACACAGCAGCAGAGGTCGACTCATAGGGTCGACTCATGCTCAGAGGTCTACTCATGGGGTCGACTCACAGAGTATGCCAGCCAAAAAATAACGTGCTGTTCAGTCCCTTTTGACATGAGTCGACTCATGGGGTCGACTCAAATTTATAAATATGATTTTCTTTCAAAATATATTTTCAAAAATATTAAAATTGCCTCCAATAGATTACAAATCTTCTGCTCTTGCTCTTGAGACTTCCAAATCAGAACTTGATAAAATTATGATTTTGCCTCTAAAATACAATAAATCTTTTTTCAAGCCAAAATCATTAGTAACCTCCTCAAATGCTTTGTAATCATCAAAATCAATTCAAGGAGCAACAAGCGATCTGTGGGTCAGTCTATCTGAATCGATCACCATCCTTATGATGATCTTATGATCGATAGTATTTAGGAATTAAATACATATCTCTAATTCTCAACTCTTTGAAAATATGTATCAAAAATTAATTTCATAGATGATTCAAGGATACATCACACTTGAATGAAAAATAAACTTGCCTTTTTATTGATCAAATCAATGTATTAAGTATAAAATTATATCCTAGATTTATTACAATGCGTCAGCCATATTGGCTTCTAGGACATTCATCTAATAGCTTTTTAAGAATAAAAAGAGATCGAAAGATAGATGGCCTCTGAGAGATGTGAAGGATATCACAAAGAACAACAAAGGAGTAGAGGATCTAGATAGAATTTGAAACATGGTGTGCAATGATGGTTCAGTAAAGATCAAAAATATTGTAGAAAAATGGGTGAAGGAAAAAATAGAGCCCAGACTGAAGAAATTATTCATAGATAACAATGCTACCTTCCCGATTGAGGATCATCCGACTGTCTGGGCTCAAAACTGATAGGCGGTATCAACTCAAGATGTGGTACTGACCCCAAAGTTGTGCCAAGTCAGACTCAATCAGAACCGACTCCTTGCTTTTTGGCCCTGAGAAGTGCTCGAGGATTGGACTCTTTGATCTTCGGGCTGAAGAGTCGCTAGGATAGGAGGAGGAACCTGCCTCGGTGGATGTTCGAGGAACATCCCTGGACATCTCCCAATGACCGAAAGGTTGAGATCCCTAATCCCTCAGGCACTCCTACCTCTGAATCCACCCCCAAAATTCCACATTTGAAATAAAGAGGAAGAAATAGAAAAGCAAGCAAAAGGGCAAGGCAACGGAACAAGAAGAGAGGTCACGAATGGGAGGCACAAGAGCAAAGAGAAGGAGAAAGTAACCTTTGAAAAGCAGTGGGGATGAAGTGACCAGAATGGTGGTGGGATCAAAAAATGAGAGGAAGCAGGAGGCTCTTCTTTGACTGTGACAGGCAAAGGAACAAAGTGACAAGCAAAAAGTAGCTATAAATATTGTCTCTAGCTAGCCATGATTGAAATCTCAGCCCTTCTCTACTGCAAATGCCGACATGTTGCACAATCCATACCATCATATGTCCCAACTTTTTGATGCACCTGACCTATGATCGTGCCACATAGGGTAGGATTTGCAGGAGCAATCTACCATCAACTACAATTTGACATGTGGAGGGCACGGCTAATTCAAGGATGATTTCATAGGTCATAAAATCGGTCGGAATGAGGATGACACAATGCTTCATCCTACCCTACCATCAATGCAATCGTGCAACTCACGAAGCAAAGGAATATCTGGACACCCCTTTCCAAGGCAATAATAAATATTGGACAGTGAAAAGGATGATTCTCCAGAGAAAAGCTAGGGACTAGAGCCAAAATGACAACAAGACTACCCTTTTCACCCAAAGTCTGATAAGATCATCTTGGAACTAGGATTACGAGCAGCCAGCCGATCAGGCAACAATCTTGAACCATTAACATCTGGCGTATGCCGAGAAGGACCGGGTAGACTGACCATCCATTCTTGGCTTAGTTGGATAAGGATCGAAGACAATGATAATGATGACATCATAGGCCACCTCACATAGGGCCTTAGTGGCTCATCCCTAAATATATACGTAACCAACTAAAAGACAGCATCACCGACTCAATGAAGGCGAAACTCCTCACCAAAGGTCGGTTAAAAACTAGCCTCAAGCATCACAACTATGAAGGAAAAGGCTCCGGATATAGGCCAGAACTAGAAACCCTTACTCTATTGAAAATTCAACTCATCGAGCCAATGACGATACAAAACAAACAAAAGAAACATGGACAAAGAACCACCTCATTCAAAAGGTTTGTATTCATTTCATGCAGAAAAAGTTCATAATAGATCAATTTTGTTACAATAAGGGGACAAAGCACAAAACTCAGGCTCGATCGATATCCTTAAGGGCAAAGTTGGACCCTGCTCGGCACAGCCCTCAACGACATCCATGCGACAAAATCCCCTCGACAACTATTAGCCCCTATGGGACAATATTGGGGATGGAATAGTTGGCCCCTCGTTCGATGTCTTCGGGTTGGGTTGATGTCCTCGGACTCGATCGACGTCCTCAGATGCAAAGTTGTTCCCCACTCGGCACAGCCCTCGGCGACATCCATGCAAGAAGATCCCCTTGATGGTCGCTGGTTGCTACAGATGGATATTGGGGATGGAATAGTCGGCTCCCTCCTTAGAAACCCATCCATCTTCTAGATATTCCTCCAAGGAGGGTCAGAAATCTATCTCAGGGGAGGTGAAAGACTGTTCCCTAGAAAGGTCCAAGACCTTTCTGTGGAAAACAATGTTGAAGAAGTCCCTAAGTAATGGCTATTACAGCTCCACAGTTGGAATGATGAAATTTTTCAATACCTCTCATACCAAATTGGAGTATCGTGGGTAAATGCGTTATGGCACTCTACAGCCAACCAGAGGTAAGGGAAAACCCCTCCAAGGAGAAGTAAACACCGACGACTCTTGAACACCAGGTAGAATGGCATCGCCATAATATTATGGAAAATGATTGGGATGACACAGCCTTAGGCAGCAGACCCCTTATTTATAAGAGAGACAGATCAGGGTGCATCCTGCCATCTCCCTAGTCGTACGACAAGTGTCATCACCTGAAAAGCCTCTAAGACCACACCTCCTAAGGAATAGAGCCCCAACTATCCCTTCTGACAGACTAACATTTTTGAGAAGCACCAACATTAAAGGTCACACGCCTTAGGCCTCCGGATTGTATGACTCCTCATCTCACGATCCTCGAAATAGACCACCTCCGACGACCTATGAAACATAACATGATGCCTTTCAGCACCCGACATATGGTGGCCGTAGATGAATCTGGGACTTCCAAGACTCCACTCGCCATATGCTATCAAATAATTGCTGTAAGGAGAGAGGTCGGGGTGAGAGACTGTGGTTGACTACTCCCTTCACCCAAAGCAGTGAAGGCACTTTGGGCTCGAAAGTAGAAAGCAACTATTATGATTATCTACTATCGAACCGTACCTCTTCTCTCTAGATCATGGCTAAGTATCCATGGATAGCCTGATCGAGTGAAACCACCTGGGGCATCAAAAGGAGGCTCCAGCGCCCAAGATTAGTCAGCAACACAACGTCGATTTTCGCCCGATCTCTACCTCGATCGGCTACCAACCCCAAAGTTGGTACCTAATCAACAACATCTAGTGACTTGCGCAAACACCTGTGCATCCGAGGGGGGAGACTCACCTCAAGTCCTTAACCTACTCGATCATACGAATGATCTCTGAGATTCTCCAGCAACCTCCAGAACGTGGGCAAAACCTGCACCCATGACTAATTGACTTGGTTTACAAGTATAACCAACAATCCGGATTATGGGATAGTGGGTAAATCCTAATGGTCTCTCAAATCATGGCCTCGTAGGCCCTAACAGCCTATCAAATTCTAGTGTAACAACCTACAAAATCCGCTCTATATAAAAGAGATAAGAAGGGAATTATGAGGTAAAGCCAAATCCCAGACTGAAAGATCAAATCTCCTCTCTTACTCATTTTTTTTGTCTTTCGACTATTTCCTAAATTTCAACTAACTTAAACATCAAAGATCCCTGTAGGATGAACTACGATGAGTGGACTTTCTTTACAAGTCCCTCGGCTGTGGAGGGTAGCTCATGTCCGCTAGCACACCTAATCGACTTCCAACCACGGTACTATTAGAGTTCAACAACAACAATTATCTTATACATACCCAACCTTATGAGTATTAGTATAATTTACCAAAATATGAATTTTATATATAGGAATTCAAGAGCTCGAATTAGAGTCTCAACATTATCGTATTGTTGTTTAGGGTCCCTTGGCTGCCTTGGGTAGATTATAGTCTTTGAAGATCAAAAACACAGTATTAATTTTCTTTTTGTATTTGCTTCATGTTATTGGTTGTATTTTTTTGGTTGATCAAGAATTGAAGTCCCAAGGCAGAAAGAACTTGTCTAAAACATGAGAAAGGTAAAATCACCATATCCTTTAATGGGTTTAGAGGGGCATTGCGCATTTCCGGAATGTTAGGTGGGGAAATATGTAATCAGCCCAAACTTTGAGGGCCGTAAGTGTAATTTACTCTAAATCTTAGATAATTGGACCCTACCTAATCAATTATGAATGAAATCAATTTGACCCACAAATATTCCTTGAAAATTATGGGTCTAGCCTTAGTATATATCCTAGAACAAATTATAAAAGAGATCAAATCCCAACCAAATCACAATTAAGGCTACAAATAAATCAAGTTAACCCATGATCTGACCTAGTCCAACCCATTTAGATCTAATTCGACTCGTTTTAAAAGATCCATTGGATCAGATCAATTTCTAAAATTAAACCCATTGGGTCGGATCTGGGTTTACGAATTTAGACCCAGTATGATCTATTTGATTTCTACATCAATTTTGAATATTTTACTTTATGACTCTGTTAGAACTTGAATTCATTTGAACCTCTAAGTTGTGATTTAAGACTTATATGAATAATGTCTTTGACATAAAGATAGATTTAAAATTAATTCTATATTTAAATTTATTTTAAAAATAATAATACTTATTATCTATTTTATATAGTTAATAGTAGTTAGCTATATGGTAATTAAAATGTAGTTACCTACATTTGACTTGAATCCGATCTAAATTCAAATTTTTCGTATTGGGCCCAAATTATATGTGGACCTGATTCAACTCAAAATGAACCATTGGATCGAAATGTTAGCCATGATCCAACTCAATCTAACCCAATCTTTTATTGAGTTGAATCTAGATCCAATATTAAAACCCGATCAAGAAATCAGATAGAATCCAAATCACTCATGATCCGATCCAACCCGATCCATTTGCATCCTTAATCATGATTCTTGAACCTGAAAAGAATTCCGGACATATGTAGGTCAAAGCTGGACCTAAACCTGCATAACTCGCGACAATCCAACATCTACCTTCACTTAATAATGCAGTGTCACCCTTATAAAAATAAAGGTAATAGATCAAAATCCTGTAATACCTTTGAACTGGTTTAACCAACAATGCATAGTTAAAGAGAAGAGATATATGAGGTACAGATCATCCCACATGTATGAAGTAAGAACACAAAATCTTCAAAGTTGATTCTAGAGTTACCCTCTCTCCCAACTCCTCCATTTTTTCAGTTAGCTTAAGTTGCATCCAAAGTATAGGTATATCTTCCATTCCTCGTATCTTCAATTTCCGCGCACCTCTATCCCGCACCTAAGTAGTCCATCCGAGAGCCGGATGCAGCCTGATGCTACAGACAGGAATCCAGGAGAAGCATAGCTCTTATAAAAAAACCACAGCCACATGAATGAAAAGATTGACATCTACGATCAGCTAGACAAGCTCTTCTCCATAAAGAAATCTTAGATCAAATAAATTCTGAACAATTATATATCCAACAGACAATAAAACCCATGTGCTAAAACGACATTTCCTGTTCATAAATAAGAGATGAGATACATAATCAACTACTGCTATACAATGTAATCCTGAAATATGCTAATTTGATGATTCATTCTACTTTAGAGTTTCAAAGTCCAGACCATGATTCCAGACATAGTCAACATGTGGTAGGCATTCTTAAGTAGGTTCAAGGATAGCACCCAGGTTCCCTAATACAAAAAACAGTGTGGCCACCACCAAGTCCTCACAACTGGCACATGAAATAACTCAAACCTGATATAATTCAACACCAAGCATGGAACCATGATCCAGTTTTCACGCATGATTTGACCATAAAAAACAAAATAAGATGGAATGAATGTTCGTTTCAACTAATTTAGGCATTTCTGCTTCAAAGAAAACCCAACTTGGGCTTCAGTTTCCAAAAACAAAAATATATAATGTATGCAGATCTTCAGATCAAAAGCCATAGGGCTGAGGTTGGTTTATAGCATGAACTTTGGAATATTTATACAGGGATGAGGAAGTATGAAAGAGGCCACACTTCTTTTTCTTTTTCTTCTATTTATAGGAAGACAAATCTAAAACTGCAATCCAAACATAAAAAAAATGCGGCACTATTCAAGAACAAGCCCCTCATCTTTCAAAATTGATAGTCAACAGCTTCCGCTCACGAAACACATGCAGCTAAGCATCATCAACACACAGTCCGGCCATAACAGATTGAAGCAATATAAAGATTCTTGGCCCATTTTTCCTGAAAGAAAAAGAGAACATTAATGATGAAGTATGCATAAGATTGTTCATGCCACTAAGCTCCCCAATAAGCGGTGATGGAATTTGAGGAATTGAAAGATTTATAGAAGCTAGATGAAATTATTGAAAAATAGGAGCTAGCAAGTAGCACCATAAAATATCTGAGTTAAAAGCTTGCAAATAAGATAAACAAGCAAAGGTCAAACTAGTACAATATGGCACAAAAGACGGGCAACATAAGGTAATCAGGGATAAGGGATAAAAATAAGATTGAAAAATTCGTACTCTGCTATGAAGTTATTATGTGAGATTTCTAGTAGATGAAATCAAGTGATGAAGCTTTCAAGGTCCCATGCCAACAGTATTGAAATACTGCATGCTTAAACAATAAAAAAAAGCAACTACTCCTTCAAACATCAAAATTGAGAATAGCAGCAGAAGAGACAGGCCAAAATGTTTGCCCAACATCCTTTTATCTTATGATCTCTTTTCCTCGTAAGCCAGACATCTCAAAAACATATGGGTATTTTTATGGTTCCGTATTGTGACAAGATTCCCCTTTTCATTTAGTTGATCCACTCCATATATGATACGATGGCTTTCCAAATCAATAACCACCAATACCAATCTGAAAAAACAAGTCCACAGAAACTTTTAATACTTCCATTCAGAAGTTAATATTGCTGTCACAGTTGGATGGTTTCGGTCACTTGAGACCAGTCACAACCGACGCCGAAACACACAGGCTAAAAGAAGGAAAACAAGCAGTGTTGGAAGCATGCTTTTTGCAATAGGATAAAAGCTACAAATTATTCATGTTACGAACTCCAAATGCCAGTGGGCAGCTTATATGCTATGATATCAGATGCATCAGCTACTATGACAGCAAGACCACAACATGGTCCGTGTTGCATTCATGGAAAGAATGTCCAAGCTCCCATGCAATTTAAAGTAGCTATCAATGAAAGAGAAGCCTTTGAAACAACCTTTCACATTGACATTTGATGGGACAAGTACATATCTGTACGTATCTATCACAATGGCTGCTCCATATCAGAAAGCATGGATCAGCTTACAATAATCATTTAATCAGGAGGTCATATACCTGTGGATGTTGTTGAAGGTTCTACTCACAATAAGTTAAGATTGGTTCTATTTTCATAACCCATAATTAGAATCTGCACTGATCTTGTCTTCAATATATCGTCTGTCCAACTTTCTAGTTTTGCTTCCAATATATTCTCCAAAAAGTTTACCCATTTTGTTTCTTAATGCTAGGCTCATTGCATTTCCCGCTACCTCAAAGACAATCAAGTAGGCATTAATATCTTCGTGTGGAAGAACAAATCAGCAAAACTTTACCTCTGCTTTCATCTTCCTCAAGTTTTACTTTTCCTTTAATCTTTTCATAATTTTTGTGCCTTGAATTAATTCATACAAATTTTCACCACCAAGACTCAAATTTGGTTTCCTACAACAAGAAAATATCTTGTTCTTTTCTTTAGTCACAGGCCAAGAAAGAAAACATGTGACAAAATTAATTAAAACTTTCTCGGTGAACAACGTCACTGCACAAATATCAAAACTTGGCACTTAAATGCTTCTAAGGTATCTAATATGTTATTCAAAGACCCACTTCCATTGATAAATCAGTTTATATGTGTCCTCAGAGATGAACAAAGCTTAGCTTCTTAAATGAAAGAAGTCCTTGCACATATCATTCACTAGCAAACTGCTGAAGAACTTAAGCACACTATAACATATTACATGAGAAATTTCCAAAATTTGAATTTTGGGTGGCACTGCATTGTCTCAAGATGTTGAAATTTAATAAATAGTTTCCTTTAACAATGCCTTCTTTTCATTTTCAACCCTCGAATCCGAAAAAAAATAGATGGAATAACAATAAATACCAAGGAGGCATTTCTTTATTGTGTAAGCCACCTTAGTCATTTCTCTGATAAAGTGTTTGCTATTCACAATAATGGGAAATAATTATGTAACTTCTTAGTATGGTATGCACGCAAAAAAGTAGACAATTATGAAAGATGAAGATAAGCAGAGTACAAAAATGGGAGGGAAAGTTTAAAGCATCATATTGCCCATCAGGGAGATAGTGATTGTAGTCTTTTCTTTAGTGTTTCAAACAATTAGAGTTCACAATAATGAAAGTTATGATGTAATAGGCTGCAGCATATGTATTTAAAAAAAAAAAAAGGAATGAAAATAAGCATAGGATGATAAGAAATTTTAATCAATTTATTAAAAAAGGCCACCTACATGTGAGTTAGGTGGTAGTCGCTGTACCAAAATTATTGAGCTTTCCAAATTGTAGCAGCAACCATCAAACAAAAACTCAAAAGCATGCATGAATGAAAATTTGAACCAAAGGTACACAGGATCATTCAACATATTTAGGTATCACTTGATTGTTACAAATGCATCAGACAGGTTTCAATGATCAAGAGTGCGCTATCTTCACATAACTCATGAATGAGGTGACTAGCACATTTGTATACCCTTCACTTCGACAGCCAACCAGGTCAACTGATTATGTGAATATAGGCATACCTTTACATGGTTGCTAGGAAAAGCAGAGGTTCGAAGAGTTTCTTGTGTCTCATCCATCAATTTTCTTTTCGGTATACTCAGAATAAAGGCAGCTTGATCAGGAGTTGCTGCTGTAGAAGTTATCCTGTAACCATTCTCCCACCGACGGTGGATTCCTTCACTTGGGTAAAGAAAATCCAGCTCTACAACCTGCATTGTAGTGATGAATAAAGCCGCAGAAAGAGTTATAAAACAGGGAAATGTTCAAGCAGGTGAACCCAGTCATTCTTTTATTCAGCTACTGTAGTACTATCAAACAAATAAATATCCTAATGGAAAAGAAGAATTTAATGAAAGGATTGATCTTCATTCTTAGGAAAACCGATAATAATGAATATCTCATTTTTGTCTTCTGAAAAGAAGAAGAAATGACAAAAACATTAAAAAAATGAAAACTTTTAAATCTCAGTGATAAAATGATCTTTTCAAGATAAAACGATTGTGAACCTAGATGGTAGATTTAATTTTGTCACCAAAGTATAGATGTCATGAGATTTAAAGGAAAAATTAATCTGAAAAAACCACATTACATATTAATGATAATGATGGGAAACTTCAAATTGCTCTGAAATGCAATTATAGAAATGGAGTCTAACATAAATTTCTTGTCTATACATAGTATATTTCCAATAAGAGATGTAACAAAATTCAGGGCGGGGGACTTTGCTGAATTAAAAAAACTCATGTACATCAAACAAATATGAACATTCACATTATAACTGATGTATGTTTGTTTTATTTGTGAGTTTCTTCATCTGTTTGAAAACATATCAACGTCTTGGGTATAAATGAAACGAACTGAAGATGTTTCAAAAACAAAATGTGAAGTTATACCAAGAAACAACATATACGGTATGGTAAAGGTGCAAGTGCATATCAGGTAACAAATTAGACTACCTGATCAGAATAGCCAGAGTTCCGTGACATGACTACCCCCCAACGGCTACCAGCGGTAGTCATACATGTAACATGAAATCCTTCTTTCCACTTTTTATTGATCCACTTGAAAGGAAATGATTCACTAACTTTATAAGACTGTTGAGTATATGGGGTTCCTGCATTGTGGGACAACAATAACTGCTATTAGCAAGCCATCAAAGAATACAGCATACAGTAGTAAATTCCTGAAAAGATTCAAAAATTGAGTGGTTATGCAGATCAGGAAAAAACAACTAACATGCATGCAAGAATGTAAAAAAGGTATTTCATGCATATATTTTTGTAGACTTATCCAATAAAAATGCCACAGAACAAATTAAATTCCACACCAGTAAATAAATATTATAAGGTCCACAAGCAAGAGTTAATATTTAGATTCACAATAATTGCTTTTAATTACTAATCATATGAAGCCATAGGAATGATTTCTTTACTTGGTGTAGCGTACACTTAATGGCCAGATTACATCAGTAAGATGCCACACAACCCAATAAATGACAGGACCAAAAACACTCACCTCTAAGAGAGCACATACAATAAGGTCTACAAGCAAGAGTTAACACTTAGGTTCACAAATAATTGCTTTAATTGCTACTAGTATGAAGCCAGAGAACTGATTTCTTTCCTTCTTGGTGTACCTTACAGTTAATGGCCAGATTACATCAGTAAGATGCCACAGACAATCCAATAAATGACAGGACCAAAACAACCGCCTCTCAAAGAGAGAGAGAGAGAGAGAGAGAGAGCCAAATTTAGTGGAGATTTGCATACTCTAGATAGCTGATATTACAGCACAGAAAATGTAAACAGCTAGCATACATGAAACTGAATAACATACTATCACTCCTTAAACACCATTTTTAACAAGACCAAACTGCTTTATTAGAAGGGCTGCCAACAAATTGAGCAGCTTGAGTAATGCAATAGTCAAGCCCGATGTGAAGCCAAACAAATCAAGCTTGAACCAGCAAAGCAAGCTCCAAATTGATTTCAATGAGGGCCAAAATTTGACCTAGCTCGATTAGGCTCAGGTCAATAAGGCTCCAATATATTCACATTTATGTATATAAGCTTTAATCATTGTATTTTATTTGTTCTTGGAATCAGATAAATGTTAATTCAGGCTTGAATCAAGCTAGATTCAATACTGACCTGATTTCAGCTCGATTTAGGATTATCAAGCTGATCAATTAGGATCACTTTCAGCTAGGTCTCAAATTAAGTTCAAACTGAGCTCGAAATAGTGGTAAAGAAATCAACATTGATCCAAGAGAACAAGCTCGAAATTAATTCCGAACAAGCTTGCCCAGACACAGGCTCAATTGAGCTCAAGCTCAACTACACCCCAATGTCTTAATGTGGTGGCATTTATCTTAAATTACCTAGGCAAAAAAAATAATAGGATTGGAAACACATTGCAATCAGCTGCTTGTAGGTATTCTAATCAAATTATTCCAGGCACAGATCTAAAAGGAACCAGAAACAATAAAAAACAAAATCAATCAGATGCAAGACAGTGCAAAGCTTTGGGGTTTCTAAGGTTAAGTTTGTTAGGAGGAATAGAGCTGGAACTATAGATTCTAGAATTTACTAGACCTGGTTTTCCAATAAAAGTGAACTAGCAGAGTGATGCTTTTAGAGAAAAAAATTGGGATCAGGTATCAAGTGATTGGCATAGATTTAGGATAAACCACAGTCAAATTAGTCTCTAAGGCCTGCTATGGAACAATAGGGTTTTATGGCTGCTGAAACCGATTTTAGAGCTTAAGAGAGGAACCTAATAAATTCCATACATCAATTGCATCTGACGTATAAGGTACGGAGGACAAAGCAAAGCAAAACAAACATGCAAAATTCAAGAGAAAGTCGAATAATTAGAATAAAGAGGAAGGACATTACCAGTGGCATCTCACTAAACTGGGAACCTAGGCCTCACAATTAACTGCAAGCCCTATGCATGCACTATGTCATCATCTCACGAAAAACAGAAAACGTTTTAATTCTTTACTTATTACTCATCAGCATTCTAACAAAGAAAGACCAGACCTACTTGAAGATTTATAGGGTAACTGATACATAGACCAAAACAAGTAGAAAATAAATAAAAGTGAAAGCATCATGGACATCTCATCACTTTAGATGATAAAAGACTGTATTTAGTAGGGCACTGACTGCTTGTAACCCTCTTAAAGTGGGCAGCCCTGTTTATTCGTTTCTTTGTTATGCACCAAAAGAGGAAGCTTGGTAGCAGAAAACCTCTACAGTCTCAGCCAGTGCGGAATCTCAGGTTTAAATTCACAAGCTCACTAACTTCCTCGGCACTTCGTTCTTTTTTTTTTTTTTTAAGAGATCTGTTTCGCTGCAACTGAATTAACTCCTGCTGACTAAGAGGGGAACCTTGAGAAGGGTAAATAATCATATAATTAGATTCTCTTTCCTTCTAGAGTCCCATTTGAACAAGTTCTATGTGTAGCTTAAGTCATACAAATCTTGTCTTGTTTTGGCCAAATAACATCATACAACATCTTAAGGAAGTCCTTTCCATGTTGAGACATGTTAGATAGCCTGCAAGCATTTTCTCAACATCCTTTCCAAATTATGACTCCTGATTAAAGAACTTTTTCAAGCTTCTCCTTTTAGCGATGCAAGAGAGAGAGTTTTCGCTAGCCAATTATTACTGTGGGGCCCGACAAAGTGGCCAAGTAATATGCTTGGCTTTCTTTTCCTAATTTGAGACTCATAAAAATAATTTTTTTTGGAATACCACAAATCCATGGAAGATCTAATTTCACTGGATGTTTCTACTAGGAGAAACAGCTAGCATCCTCCATTCAATATTCACCATCAATCAAGAGATCAAAAGACACTAGGACATCAAATCTCAATTCTAAGTGTGCTGAAATTGATGATCTCTTTGATCAAAATTAATCTTTTTATAGTTCCTTAAATCAGTGAATGCACAAGGATGAACTACTGGAACAGATTCAACACTTTGATGATCCAACCACTGGATACCCTTCCCATGGAAAGATCTTTGGTCTTCATTATTCTAGATGTAGTGAAAACCTTCACGTGCTAGACTATGGCACTAAGGATAAAAATGTAGTTTGACAAAAGCAAGCTCCTGTTCATCATGTTCAAAGGTAACAAAACTTGTATATATAGTGTTCTTGGAAGAGGCACAAACTTCAAGGAGGAACCAAACAGCCTCTAGAACGAATTTTGAACTCTCCTCTTAAAAACATGTGAAAACAACAGGAATAGGAAGTTATCAATACCAATTGAAATGCTTGCATTTATTTTAGGAATTTTTGTTGTTCCTATTTTCAGATTGCATGGCTCATGCTAATTTCTGTAGATTCACATAAAAAGCACGGACATAACAAATACTCCAAATTTAAGCATCCCAAGGCTCCCAGAGCAATAAAAGAAGTAAAGTTTGCTTTCAAGTTCAATCTCCACGTTCTAAATGTGTTTGTTAAGATTAGCACCCAGCCAAGGTTGTAGTTTCTCATCCACATCCTCCAATACCTGGAAAAAGCAAACTCCACATGACAATGTTTAAGAAAACTACTCTGATTTTAGTCCCCATATTTTCTTATATAATTTTAGCATCAATAACAGAATCACAAAAAAGTAGTAATAGGAATCTTCCATTTACAATTCCCACCTGCTTCCAGATCTCCTTGGAAACATGATCCCATAACCACTTCAAAAGTGTTATGTTATTAAATATTTTTAAGAGATCTGCCCCATACCCGCATCCAAGCTGCTTCTGGTAACCAAGCACCATGTGCACTTCCAATGCAGAGGTGGTTCTCTTTATTTTATATGTAGCTTTGACTAAGTTTTTTAGCATGTAGACCTTTTGTGGCAAACTTGCCTACAACCAAGGTTCGCCATCTCGGTGCCGGGTCCCATATTGCTGCCAACCTGTTACTGTGCCGGTATGGGGCCGGTTTGGCGCACCAAGTATAGGTATACCACCATATCACATACAAATACTAAATCGGTATAGTACGGTACTGCCTCATACCGCTCAATTCGGTATCGTACATGCAACCTTGCCTACAACAAATCACAGGTTCAAGTATCATGTGCTGCACATGAACTGATCAAAGGTTGGCATAATATGATACTGTTAGTTATCATGTCATGCCATACCATGCCATGCTGGTCAGGTGGTTTCCATGTCAGGGCTTCTGCAACCAAAGTTGGTGGGATATCCATCTCTCACTAACATTTGGAGTTTCTAAGCAAAATCTGAATTCGATGCATTTATTTGGGGAACTCATCCCAAAACCTTAACCAGATAAGAAACTTCTAGGAACTGGACTCCCAATATATAAGCCCAATATATAAGCGCCGAAAAAAGCAGTGTAGCAAGGAGGGAAGAGAGGAACCCATTGTTACTTCTTGCCGCTGCAAAGCATTAAGTCCAATCCACCACTTAAAGGTCTAAAACCTAGATGATTCAAAACAAAAGGCAGAGAGAGAGAAAAATCTGAATTAAAGATCTCCTTACTTTTCTTAATAAAACCACTCCACTAGAATACATCCCACTTTTATTTGTTTCCTGTAGGAAGATAGCATACAAGGGTATCCTAGTGCATAAGGCTCTTGTCATTATACAGTCTAGAGATGGTCAGATGTGTGCAGCCTTACCCCTATGTGCAGAAAGGTTATTTCTGGGTTTCGAACCCATGACACTTATGTCCTATAGGAAGAGAGTAGATACGAGAAAAAGAGTTCTCCCGTAAACATCCATAAATTAAATCATAGCTACCTATTAAAGTGACTCAAACTTGAAAACCAGTGGAAAAAATAAAAAAAATAATTTCACATGTATTTTCTAAAATATATTTGTCTTATTTTATGATCGCATTACCTATTTTTCACATCAATGACTTTTCTTAACCATTACTTCACACTTTTGTAGTGTCCCTGAATGGCCAACTATGTTTACAACAAGAGAAAAATGGGAAAGAAAAAACAATACATAGAAAAAAAGAGAGAGCCTGTGTTAGTCAATTGCAACATGTAAAAGTTCACCTCAACAAACATGTAGCGTACAGCTACAGACTACTCTGGACCACACAAAACATTCAGGGCTATGTGCCCCCATACATTGCTGATACTTACAAATTGTACAGAACATATTAGCATGGCAAGTCACTTGAATCCATCTTATGAATGTATCGATGACCGATAACCTAATAAAAAATAAGAGCACATGTAACAAGTAATGTGCATGGGCTGACAACAGACATGAGTACAGTGAATTTGGCCTTCTTT
Source organism: Elaeis guineensis (assembly GCF_000442705.2). NCBI lineage: Eukaryota > Viridiplantae > Streptophyta > Magnoliopsida > Arecales > Arecaceae > Elaeis > Elaeis guineensis. Next base: position 90,515,264 of record NC_025998.2, read on the forward strand.
ACTCCATCTTATAAGCTCTGACGGAATCAAAATATTCCATCAAAATAATAAATAAATGTATACACAGTTATGCTACTTTGTGATTACGGGATTCTTACTACTGTTCTGATGTCAAAAAACTACAATGAGCATATTTAAGAAGTTTCATAGTCTACTAGTTTCCTGAATGACGAAAGCTCAACAATATTATTACAGAAAAAATGGCAATAACATCTGGTGAGAATTTTGTTCTTCACTATGAAAGCTTCTAGCCTACAGAATGCACAAGAATATATGACATTTTGCACAAACCTTTAGACATAACAACCAATGAACTTCCATTAGAAGCACCAGCTATTGCACTTATATAATAATTCTTCTCCCACTGCTCCATAATCCAATCCTACAACAAAACCAAATAGAGATGAAAACAAAAGAATAATAACATGAAGATCGACATAGATCAGCCAGATTTAATTATGACACACCTTATGCAAGAACATAGGTGACAACTCATAAACCTGAGAAGAGAAACCTGTTCCTGCATCCATAATGAGGGCCCAAAGGTTTGCTGATGATGCCACGCAACTGATAAATAAACCATCTTCATTGCCCTTTTCAATATGTTGCTGGAGTCTTGCATCTGCTACATTATAATGGTATCTAGAAATATCAAATTAACAGAGTTTCAGACTTCCAGTGGTACATAAAAAAAAATAAAAAAATTGTCCTGCATTGGTTCAAACTAACAATTACACGGATGATCTGAAGAGGAATGCAGAATATAAAATTTAGCAAGACAGACAAATGAGTATAATTGACAGTACAGCTCCATATATGAAAATTTGGAGAGTTGTGGGAGGAAAGAAAGGAAAATGAAAATTTTAATGCAACTGGAGGTGAAAGACAACTAGAAGTGAAATGCAACTGATACTCTCCAAATTTCTTCAAGGGCCAGACCAAGTCCCAGCAGATCACATTAAATTTCAGTTTAGGAACTTAATTTACAGCAGATATAACATTTCCTCTAAAAGAAGCATAAATGTCATATTGAGTTTAAAATGGTTTTTTTGGTAGGCATAATTTAAAATAACTACTGAAAATTTTTTGAACTTTTGAACTTGTAAAGACAAAAGTTAATCCCATCACATTATTGAAACAAATGCAAACCTTCATTTACATGATCCATGGGTTTCTGTTTTAGATGAGTAGATGCAAGTCAAGCATCAATATCATTGTTAGAAAGGATCTAGCATTCTAACATTTGGAACAGTAAAAAGCAAGAAACCTACCAAAATCTCAGAAAATTGGGACTCACCTTATGAACTACTCCACCAAATATTCTAAATGAAGCAGAAATATGGGGTTAAGTGTCATAACAGGAATAGGTACCAGTGGCATTTCTATTGACAAACTGGAATCCTAAAATAGCCAGTAGTGAACTAGTGGTACATGAGGAAACAGAGATTTGAATGCAAGAAGAGAGAAGAGGAAGTCCCTGAAAAAATTGGACATGCAGCATGAATACAAACATGTTCAATTCTTAAGAAATTAGAAAAACAATTTTAGTGCAAATAGGGCAAGAAAAAGAAATATAAACTAATCAAGATAAAGTTGGTCCCTGATATAAATTATGGGAGCACAGAAGAAGGATGGCAGGTCCAAAATCTAGGGCAAAGACGCCAGACTGACACATAGATGAAAATAGGACTAGAAATTGATTGGATTAAACCACTTCCAATCTAGAACCCAACCAAAATTAATCTAGTCCAAGCCAAACAAAAGTTACTTGGATTAGGCTTGGATTCGAAAACATAACATGCTCTAAATACAGAACTGATCACTAAATTCCCAATCCAAAACCAAATCAACCTGAACTGATCCAAAAGTAGTATGCTACAACTTTCCAAGACCTCCTTGAATATAAGAAATTGATTATCTTTTTATAACACAGTCAGCCAATAATGTATTACTAACTATAATTACATGTAGCTATTAATCAAACAGTAAATAGATATGTTCTTGATAATGTCAACACATGTTGCTTGATATTATTTTATTGCATAATTTATTTATGATACAATTAGCTAATCAATTCATACATGTATATCGTGCATTCTCAAAAAAGATATGCATATTACATCTTTTGTCTGGATTATTTTTGACCCCCATTTGACCTGAAAAATCCAATGGATTGATAAAATCATTATTAAGGCTGACCCAATCCAACCCAAAGGGAATTGTATTAGTTTTGGGTTCAATTTTTTAACCTGGCTCAAATATGGACAGGATTTGTGATGTGCCCAGCCCTAGATGAAAATATCAGGGAAGCTTCAGCAAGCTCTTCAAAACAATAACCAGCAATTTTTCTCCACCAATGATTTAAAGAAGCACTAGAAGAAAATTTTGTAAGAGAATATTACAAATGTTAGCACATGAAACTCTTTGACCAGTCCAATTCTATCTGACCTTTATAGTTGGGCACTACTAAAATGTTAAACTCTAGAAGGAGAACTTGTCTTATTTCAAGCATGTTGCTCGAATTATCGAACAGATACTTCAGGAAACCATACAAAATAATTGGCAACTAAATTTTCCATCAAAATGCAATAAGAAAGATGATTTAGTGTAGGATAACAACAATGTACATGATTCCTCCAATGCCGTTTAAGCACATTTACAAGGTGATCAAGGAAATCAATACAAAACTACCAATCTACAAATCATTTCCTAGTTTGACCATGGTTAAGTTGGCATTCCATAATTGCTCCCATATGACTTTAAAACCACTTATGAAAATCTGAAACTTTCCACATATGCCTTACGAATCAATATTTTGCTTAGTGGCATTGAAAGACAAATAGTCAATCCTGAGGTTGTGGTGCAGCTAGTTAAGTCTCATGACGAGATTTTAGTTGAGCGAAAAGAGCTCTTCATGAAAACCATTCCTCATAAGTTCATAACTGAAACATGCAAAGGATAAAAGATGAATATAGCAACTTGGCATCCATAAGATAGGTGAAATCCTGAGCAATCAAGCAATTGAAATTGAACAGATTTACATAAGTCCAGGTGACACCAAAATATAACAAATGGGAGGTGGGTGGAAGATCAATGCAAGTCCTTGAAGAAATTAACTGCATTAAATTCAACTACCTTGGACTAGTAGCAAGTTTACTTTAGCTCTATGGTGGAACCTACAATGTCAAGAATCCAAAGATTCTTTGTGTCTTTAGGTAAATGGTTCATTCCTGCCATAATTTGACAGTTTGTTGCTCAAAGCCAACTTTGACCATATCTTGATTATAGTGGAGTTCAGCAAGGAAGCCTAGTTCCTCTAGATCTGAAAAGTTGTGGACTTATCACTTAGGCTTTAGAATTTGCATTAGACTTCATAGAAAGAAGTCAAAAGAAAAGGTTCCACTTGTGTAATTATACAAGACCATGTAAAGAAGTAAAGAATTTAGCATAAACAAGTTTTATGGGAAAATTGACCAGTCAAACCAACTAGGGACATTGAAGAGATAAACAGAAAATTTTAATCAAGATCAATGATCTAAACATGAAAAGAGATTAAGGCTAGCATACCATGTGAGAAGCAAAAAAAAAAAAATGAAGCATAGCCGTGAAAAAACAAAATTGGTAAGGCTAAGAAAACAGCTTTTCCAAAGATAAAGTTTACGAAATTGGTCATAGAATGGATTAAAATGATTAAAGAGAATTGCTAATGACAGCATCACTGTTTCAGTATCACACCATAGAGTCAAAGAAGGGTAAAGAGATCTTGAAAGCAATAAGGTTGGGACACATTTTGGGTAGCACATCTCCAAGAGAAGAATTTGGAAACCTAGGATGCAGATTTTGGGCCTTAACCAGATGTCTTGGAGTATTTGGATCCTAAGAGTCACAGAATGAAAGGAAAGGAAAACCTAGAGTAGAGAGTTCAGGCTTTAAGAAGCTAGATACCTGGGATTCTTTGAAACTCAAGAGTCAATAGTTAGAATGCTCAATCGGGGAGTTCATGACTCAGCAAATAACACCTGAATAGAATGCTAACTGAAAGGAAAACATAACCCCCTCCCACCCCCCACAAAAAAAAAGGACAAAAAGCATATATAGTTGAATCACACCACAAAACCAGTTGCATCAAGTGCAGCACAAGTCAACCTAGTACCAGTTAAATTACCTCTGCTTCATGGGTCGCCTAGCATTGTAAACTGAAATCCATTGAGTTGCTGGGCTTCCCAGTCGGACTTTTTTCTTAGGTTGCTCATCTTCTTCAAGATTCACAAGCAATCTTCCACGTTTCTGCCCAACCTAAATACGTAAAAGATTAACTCTTAAGATAATTTTACAGAATCAGTTGATGAACATCAAAACAGGGTAACAGCTTATAAAATACTGAACAAGGAGCATCAATGCTGCTGCCTTTGTGGACTCTAATCAACAACCTTTAAAGCTCCATCAATTCTGATAGGTCTCAGCGGAGAGCATGGTTCAATCAAACCGTCGAAAAGGGAAATAAGCTTGGAGTAATTTGGCTCTTCGTCAAATTTCATATTTGTCACCATTTCAAGAAACTGTTTGAATGGAGCAGGGCAGAGACAACACAATAACTCAGGGGAAGTAGCCATTTTCCTCTTACAAACAAGAAAACTCTTGTTATCTCCCTGAATTTGTTAAACAATAATGGAAAATGGGCTTCAGATTAGCTCAAATACAAGTCATAGACACAGCAGACCTGAGAACATGATATAATATACCTGGTAGCCTTGCCAGGGTAACCTTCCTTTGATAAGGAATATCAAAGTGTAGGCCAAGGACTCCAGGTCATCCCTCCGGCTTCCTGTACGACCTAAATGGGCATGCACACTTGCATATCTTATTGTTCCCCTGCCAAAAGAAATTATTAGAGCACAACAGAGATCATAACTAAGATGAGCATCTAAAAGTCTATATACCTAAATATATCTGGCCTTTGATCATATTCCACATGTTGACCTGATGATACTTCTTTCCATCTTGATGCTGCACCACATAAGACATTAATCACACCCTTAAAATTCTTTAGGGCCAAAAACTAAATAACAGAATAGCAGAAGAGACAACATTAAAATCCCAGGGACATTTAATTAGGCAGAATCCTTGATGCATAAGAAGATGCCAGTTCAACAAGGCCACTAAGCTTATTACATCATATTGATGAAAAGAAATAAAGCTCAAAATAGACATATACCCAAACCAAGATCAATAAGAAAGAGCTTTTTCTCATCAGCAGTTCCAGGCTGACCAAGTAAAAAGTTTTCTGGCTTGACATCTCCATGTACAAACCTGACCAGGAAATGGTCAAGCATTAAATATGAAGTCAACTGGTGAAGGTGATTAGAAGATAAACAAACTATATTTAATTGAAGGCAAAAAAACAAAACTATGAAGAGTACCCCTTTGCATGAAGCTTCTCAAGAATCGATATGGCCTCTACAGCAATGCAGGCCACCATATTTGGTGACATTCTGTTCCATAAGGTGTCAAATAATTAAACATAAGCAAGACATCATAGAACACAAAACAAAACAGAAGTATGTCCACGTACGCTTGGCCTACAGAATTCCAAACATCCCAAAGACTAGGCCCAAGCATATCCATCACCTGAAACAGTTAAATAAGCTATATTTATCAAAACATCCATAATTCCAACATTCTAAAAGTTTTAATAGAATTTGAATTCACCAGAATGTAGTAGTCTCCTTGACGGCCCTTGTGATGAACCCATGGTATTCCATAACATCCATTAAGGGTGCTTGTCACCAGAAACCAATGAGTCAGACATATGAGTCAGCATTACCAAGGAAAACATGAACGTGCCACCACAAAAAGAAAATTTCTTACTTATAAACTTGCCACTCGTATGGCGGGCCATAGTTGCAGCCCTTACTACTGCGGTGTTCAAATTTCAATGCCACCTACAGATTATGCAGGTAATACATTATTAGAACAGATCTACTATTATTGTTTAAAGTCTTCGCATACTGACTATAGGTTCAGAATTCAACCTCAAAGGCATCTGGTCCTGTACGCTCTGTTCCACCAGATACCCTTCTGCCAACATAGACCTGACCAAAACCACCTTTACCCAATTTCCTTTCTATTTTATATGTAGGAGAATTACCTACTTGAACCTGCAATGGAGACAGGCAACATTAGCTTTATGCAAGTCTTGTCCTCTGAACATAGAAAATCATTTTTAATGATATGAAAAAAATGCAGTAAGAACAATAATATACTAGAGAATATTAAAAGAAAAGAGTGATTGCTTTATCCCTTGCCTAAGAAGCTGAAATTTTTATGTCACAGATGGTATCTAACCAATGGAATATTCAAATTAATAATTTTATAGCATCAAACTTGACATCAGACTCTTAGCAAAAAAAATAAATAAATAAATAATAATCCAGAAAACAAGATGTGAAGTTTTCAAAATGTTCAAAAAACAGATTGCAACATATGCAATCCCCCAAAGGCTTCCATAAGCATGACAACTTTTGATTGGTACTGCAACCTTTCCCTTCAGAAAATGATTATTAAGACGATAAAAAGGCATCAATACCATATCTATAACAAGATACTATTCAGAATCCTCAGATCAAATTCTGGATATTCTGAAATGAGATTTCAGATGTGTCAATCATTTGCAGACAAGAAAACATGTGAAGGAGGTGGTATCACCATAACATCCTTCCCTGTGTGTTTGAAATCTAGTATTTCAGCTACCTCAGTAGGAGACTCAAACAAATCATCCATCTCACTCAAGATGGAAAACTGAAAAAGTTTTAGGACCAAGAACTCTGCAAACTTGGGCAACACAAGATGAGACATCAAGACTAATAGCTGGCAATAATAATAACAAGAACCAATGCAGTTCTCTGCATGTGTTTATTATTTAGTGATTCAAAAACCACATGATAAGACTATTTGACCAATATATGAATTTCATTTCCAGCCATTCACTGATGGTTTGAAACACATTGCTAGTATGAGCTAAAATAATAACTGCACAAATATATCCGATCAGTGAGTGACCAAAACTATGATCCTTCTATGTAACCAAAGACCGTGTTTCTATGGTTCTTCCCCAGGGTTAACTAAGAAACTTAAGAACCAGGAAGGCATTTAAACCTCAATTGTTTTAAACTTCTATAATTTAACATAACAAAGTTGATATTTGTATTATACATAAGCACTAAAAATGATTAGGTTTAGCCTAGTGCCATGCACATACTGTGTGTGCAGTTGATTCAGAAGTAAACATCCAATGGATGGCTGTGATTTCATCAGTCATGATTATTTGGAATAGATTTCATAAATATACTTTCTAATTTAGTTCAGAACTTCTTTCTCTTGCTTTCTCATTTATTAAAGAGTGAATGTCAAAGGGTATAATTACTAAAAATGAAAGGGGATTTAAGATGCACAGCCTTACTTGCTTCTATATGAGACCTACAGCCTCACACACAAACATCTTTGACTGGTTCTGCAACCTTTCCCTTCAGAAAATGATTATTAAGATGATAAAAAGGCATCAATACCATATCTATAACAAGATAATATTCAGAATCCTCAGATCAAATTCTAGATATTCTGAAATGAGATTTCAGATGTGTCAATCATTTGCAGACAAGAAAACATCTGAAGGAGGATGGTATCACCATAACATCCTTCCCTGTGTTTTTGAAATCTAGTATTTCAGCTACCTTGGTAGGAGACTCAAACAAATCATCCGTCTCACTCAAGATGGAAAACCGAAAAAGTTTTAGGACCAAGAACTCTGCAAACTTGGGCAACATAAGATGAGACATCAAGACTAATAGCCGGCAATAATAATAACAAGAATCAATGCAGTTCTCTGCATGTGTTCACTACTTAGTGTTCAAAAACCACATGATAAGACTATTTGACCAATATATGAATTTCATTTCCAGCTATTCACTGATGGTTTGAAAGACATTGCTAGAATGAGCTAAAATAATAAGTGCTCAAATATATCCTATCAGTGAGTGACCAAAACTATGATCCTTCTATGATAACCAAAGACCATATTTCTATGGTTCTTCCCCCGGGTTAACTAAGAAACTTAACAACCAGGAAAGCATTTAAACCTCGATTGTTTTAAACTTCTATAAATTAACATAGCAAAGTTGATATTTGCATCCTACATAAGCATTAAAATGATTAGGTTTAGACTAGTGCCATGCACATACTGTGTGTGCAGTTGATTCAGAAGTAAACATCCAATGGATGGCTGTGATTTCATCAGTCATGATAATTTGGAATAGATTTGATAAATATACTTTCCAATTTAGTTCAGAACTTTTTTCTCTTGCTTTCTCATTTATTAAAGAGTGAATGTCAAAGGGTATAATTACTAAAAATGAATGGGGATTTAAGATGCACAGTCTTACTTGCTTCTATATGAGACCTACAGCCTCACACACAAGCATCCAGCCATGCTATATGTATGCATTACATATAGTAAAGATGGCGACAACCATATGCACTTGCATTTTATTAGCTTAAAAGAAATCAGATCTGATATAATTTACTATGTTATCTTCATAAGAAACAAATTAACATACAAATGACCATATGCGTAACTTGCATAAACACATGGTATAAAACATATACAACATGTTTATATACACAGAAATAAGTCTTAATGCACACTCACATACATAGCAAGAAACTCCAGAATCTGTTCAGAAAAACAGCTCGCAGCTATGTCCCAACAAAACCCGTAAAGGAAAATAGTTTATAATAACTCCAATCCAACAGGTCAACAGATAATAAAGAACAAAAATCATCTCTAAGACATTAATAGAAAGAGATGAAAATCAAACAAAGATCCAGTTGATAAATACAAAACTCATCCAGAAAGTCAAACCAAATAGTGCTAACTAGATCCACTTTCATTACTAAGTGAAATATAACAGAGAAATTGAATGGGATAAAAGGCATACCCTCTCAGGGACAGGAGCTGCGCTCCCATCGTCTTCAGCTCCCATCAGTTTTTCAGCACTTCCACCATCCATCGCCAAGTCTTTATCAGCAATGCCCTCAGCAGCTTGATTCAAAATGAAGCCTTGGGCACCTGGAACAGCAGCTCCCCTAACAGCAGCCCCTGCTAGAATTTCACAAGGCTGGTCAGGGTCCAAATCAATCAGCGTAATACCTCTTCCTCTACCACCAACTGTAGGCCTAACTGGTGTAGCTGAAGGCCCTTTTGCTACTGCTGCAGCATTCGAGCCCCTTCCTCTACCTGCACCACCACGCCTTCCTGTTCTATTTGTTGTCGGCAATACCCAGTTTTCAGCTTGGTCAATAGGCTGGGGAGGGAGTGGAATATCATCAAGTTTCTTGGATTTCAAACGAGCTTGCCGGGCTCCACTTCGCAGCTCGGGCATCCTCTCCCCATGCAAGTCACACCCACATTAAATTCCTGGAAGTCCCTTCCAATCTCCTCATCCAAGAAACAATGCCATGGAGAAAGATGAAGAAATCAGTTCACATAAGAAGAATAAACCGGTAGCACACGAAAAAAAAATCCAAAACAAGACAGAAATAAGATGCAGAATAAAACAAATTCACTTAGAATCAAGAAACGATGTCCCCAAGAAAACTAAGCTTAACAGCGAATTTAACAACATAGTCTCTCGATGATCAGACAATACCGTGCCCTCTGAACAAAGAGGAGTGCCAACGCAACAATCAAAAACAGGGATAATATCCAAATTTTTCTCTTGGGCCACGATAAATGACTACGAAACATCTGCTCACCGATCAAATCAGGAAAAAAAAAATAAAGATGGAAGAATCAAGCCAAGGGTTCCCGCAATAATAAATATAAAGAGCCCAACTATTTTAGCACCACATCCTTTTGAAAGGAATCGAACGTAGAAAAAAAGAAGAGGTATCTCTATCATCCCATCTGCGGATTTCACAGAAAAATTCCTCCTTTTCCCACAAAAAGCTTTACCAAAACGGGAATCGTCACTAGCAAAAGTGATCAGTCTGTCTATTCCACCTTAATAGGCTCTCAAATCTCTCCCTTAAGGGAAATCCAAAACAAAAAAAAAAAAAAATCTTTTATCCTATATGAGGCATCAACAGATTCGCTTAAAAAAGAAAGGAAGAAATCTATCCCCTCTCTATCCCATCGTCAATTATTCCCTCGATTCATCCCATAAAGAACAGATCAAAATCAAAACTTTCAGAAACAACCATCATCGCACACCAAAATCCACAAACCATTCGCACGCAACGGATCATCGAAACCAAATCGACACGAGAAAGTGATCATCAGAACATAAAACACACAAAAATTTATTTTTTTTCTTCCGAAAAAACAGGAATATCGTCGTGAACGAAAAAAAAAACGTCGAAGAAAACGTGATCGGCGAACACAACCAGAAAGATCGACTTGCTTACGATCGACTGCTCAACTACGGCGTGCGATCGCGCTTAGATCTTCCTGGATGGTGGCGGCGGGAGTTCGGCATTACCAGGAGTCGCGGCGGAGGCTGGAGGCGCCGCAGGATACGGCGAAGATAGGATCGAGGTATCGGTAGGGTTAGGGCTTGTCTCGGACGTCTCCTCGTGTATCGAGAACAGGGAAGGGAAATCGGAGTTAAAGAGAGAGAGGGAGGGATTAGGGGGGGACGAAGGGCTGATGGCGGAGGCCAAAACGTGGAGGTGCGCTTCCTGAACGCTCTCACCACCGCTGTCCAAATCCTTACCGTGTTATGCAAACACAATTCATGCATGCATAGGAAATAAATATGTCAAGGGTGGCCCATGGCCTTGTACACATACATCCCGGATGGATAGATGATTTTTCCTACCCTCCTCTATTATTTTATTACTTTTTTTATTGAATGAGTGGAATTACTAGATTGCCCTGGCCTCTACCTCACCTCACATTCTCCAACCTACCTCCATGGTGAGAATTTTTTTTTTTTTTTTTTCCTGTGTATGATTTGTTTATGTCTAACCTTCAAGAAGTAGTGGATGGTGCCTCAAAAGCCAACAAATAAATGGCAGGGTATTAGATATGCAAGTGAAACAAATAAGATTATAATTAAGTAAATAGAATCAAAATGATGATTCTATAGATTGTATGAACTATATAGATCTAATTAGATGGTTAACTTTAGATGAGCGAGAAAGATTATAAGTAGATAAATACATTATGAAAATTTTGGCACTTAAAAATTGCCAAAGTTTTATTTTTTGCATGGCAAATAAATAGGAGTGTAGCTAGATTAATGATTATATGAAAATATATAGGAGATTTTTTTTTCACAAATTGAAAACAATTAATAGGATAAAAATTAAAAGAGCAAAGGATTTAATTTGTAGGGATAGGAAAATATGTGGGTATAAAAATAATAGTATAAGCGGTAAGCTTGAATTTTTTGTAAGTGTGTCTTTAGAAATTGTTCGTAAGTGGGACTATAATATAATTTGGAATATTGTAGATACTTATCGAATGGCTTTAATGTAGTTTTAGCCCTTTTCAACTTAACTAAAGGATAATAATTAAAAATAAGATAAATATAATTAATTATGGACATCACATGGCTAATTACCTCCATGGCAAGGTCTATCTAAGGTTTCACTTTGGTTTTTATTTGACTTAAAGAAGGTTGAGAATTGAATGGTAGAAGTGTAATCAAGGAAGCACGTATATCAACGATTGTAGGGGCAATGATGGCATTAATTATACTATCAACATAATATAATCAGATATTAGTTTTGAATAGATGGAAGAAGTTGCAAGGGGATAAACTACCATGAGAGCTTACATGCTTAATAATTAATGAACTTTCAATGCTTGGCCATAGATTTGTGATAGCTGGACTAAAAATGTAAAATAGAATTTGCATTAATAAATTCAAATAGTTATCGTATAAGAATAAGAAGAAGAAAAATTTGGTTGATAACTTGAGTTATTTATAATTGTTAATTTTCATAACTTAAAACTCATAAGTTAGATAAATGCTTATCAGAAGGTCTTTAATATAACTCTTAGTTTTTATCAATAAGCACTAGATTGTTAGAAGTACAGAGCAAACAAATAAAGTATTGATTTTATTTAATCAGTAAACGAAGCTACATCAAATTAACATAGTATAATTATAAGAGATTCAAGAGTTTAGATAGGTCGAGCACTTCTTTTATCGGTTGATGTTTTGATATTGTTATTATAATAGATGTTCAAACCCTAATTTAACTTTGTCCAATTTCAAAATAACCTAGATATGAATAGAATATTCATAATTTACCCTATCTCATATGAGGGAGAGAAAAGAAATAGAGCCTTCAATCCTCCATTTAACTCTTTCCTCCTTTTGCAAGAAATGGTTGGCTATGCCAACAAAGAAGGGATAATGATGTTTAACAAGGAAATCTCAAACTAGATATGAATACTTGCTACCACAAGTAGAGAATTTGTTAGCAACACATCCATCACTAAGTCACTGATCCCTCACCCCCACTACTGAGTGTACTCAAGGAGGCACTCCACCATGTTGAAGTTATTCAAGACCTACATCACATAGGTGCAAAGGCCATTTATTTGGCATGGTCATGCTTGTTCTTCTATCCAACATTCAACTATAAAGAATAGATAAGGTTGAGCAATCTAGAATTTAGGGTAAAGGGTGTTGGAAATTGTATTCCAAAGTCAATCGCTAGTCTATTGACGGTTGAGCTTATTATTGTAATTATATATGAATTATTAAATTAATAAATATTATTTGATTTATATATCACTGTGTACATCTTATTTTGAACTCTTGTTATGTGATGAAGTCTTTAGGACTATTTGATTCGATATAGGAAGATATATCGTTTAGTTTTAAAACTTTAAGTTCATGACTAAATGATATACTATTATTAGGATGATAGTTACATCAAGTATAGATCGTTGTGTGCCATATACGTTGGTTATTCTCTTAATCAAGGAGTGTGGAGATACTAGTATGGCATGTAAGTAAGACGTAGGAGTATATCTCACTGAACATGACTTACTGCTGAGCACTCTGCTGGCAAGAGTAGCTCATAAAGGATATAAGTATCCCTTCGACCTAAGATCATCACGGTAATTTACAAGTAACTCACTGTGCTTTGGTGCCAGACTATCTGAATTTTTAATTTAGTGATGAAAGATTTCTGGGTACAGTTAAGTACTTGTGAAGTCGATGTATGAGTCAAGATAGAATTGATTCCTCTGAATAAGTAGGAGTTAATGTATCAATGTATTTCAATTCAGTAAAACCTCGACTAGGATAATCCATATGATGAATTTGAAAAATTGAAATACAATGTGGATGACCATATCAAGGTTGACAGTTAAACCCTAGATCACCTTGAGCATTTGGATCAAAGAGATGAATTATACAGTAACCATATGCCAATAGGTTCTTGAATAATGCTTTGCAATCTTTCGACCTATCCAAACGTCAGGTATCATTGCTAGATGGTTACTTTAATTGATATAGAAAGATTGTTCCTATACTATTAGCTTAAGTTCGAACCTATGGGGTCATACTCAAAAGAAGTTTCTAACTGATCATATGGCTGATCGACGATTAAAAATTATTCTAGAATAAAACAGTCAATTCAATTGATGATTAATCCTGTACAAAAATTATAATAAATTAATTTGCTAATTATTAAAAATTATAGGAGGATTGATTAGTAATTAGATTTTTAATTAGCTCAATTTGATTGAGCATTGAGGTTTAGATCAAATCTAAATGAATTGAATTCAATTTGATTTGATCCGATTAGGTTATGAGATGACCTAATTGCTAAGAGTGTTCAATTCTTGATTTGATCAGAATTTGAACTCAATTAATTTTTTATTTGATTAAAATTTAATTGAAGCTATATGTTATCTAATTAGATTGGGTTTCATGGTCCAATTGGGTCTAACCTAATTTGAACGGATTAAGAATCTAATTGGATGAGAAATCAATTCAAATTCAAATTCTTTGTGCCTCTTTTCTCTGTGCCCTCTTATTCTTCACATAAAAAATTTTTTGCGTGAATTTTTTATTATGCCCAGAAGCAGTTCCACACCCACATTTGATTCTTTTTTGAATTAAAAATTAATTGATTTAAATTTGAATTTAAATAGATTTGAATTTGACTGAAAATCTAGAGTCCAAATTGAGTTGGACTCTTCTCTTCATGCCATCACCTTTCTCCATGCAAAAAGCATTTTTGCATAAGATTTTTTGTGCCATTCTGATGTTGGTCGATCACTTTCTGAGTTTTTAAGAGGAGGATAAAGTTTGGTTCAAAATTTAATTCAAATTTGATTTGAATTGATGATAAAGATCAACCAATATTTGAAATTGAACCGAAACTATCTCTTTCTTATCCTATCTTTCATGGAATGCTACCCTTAAGAAGGGATCAATTTTGTATGAGAAAAAGAATAATTTTTGGTATGAGAAATCTCAGAGTTAGGGCATGAAAAGCTGAGAGTAGGTTGGTGTGTTTGGTGCATGCATATGTGTTTTAAAACTTTATTTTTTAAACATCGTAGTGAAAAATAAGATTAAAACACTTTTAATTTGAATTATGCATGCATAAAAATATAAAAATATATGGATCTATCTTATATGCTGAAATTGATATATGTTGAAATTCAGATTGTGATCAAATCACATATCTATTTTGCAATCTTTTTTTTTAAATCTGGATCTGGAAGAGAAGAGGTTCTCTCTTAGCCGCACAAGTATCTGACCTCTATGAGTATCCACTCGAGATCAGTCTGGAACAGCCTTCTTCAATTTGAATTTTTTTCTTCAAAAATTTAGCCTGTTGAATTTGAACGAAACTTGGATCGTGATCAACACTTGATCTTTTTTCTTGATCTTCTTCTTCTTCTCTTTTCTTGAGTTTCTCTTTGCTATGTGCTGGTACCAGATGCTAAAAATTAGTAAGAAAGAGGCACCCAACAGCCTTGGGCATGGAACACCTTCAGATGTATGTCTCAAAAAAAGGGGCATGTAGAACGCCCAAGAGAGAAGAGAAAGGGGGAGAAAGAGAGGGTGTGGAGACCTTCTATGGGCGTGGGGGTTGCTGGTTTGGATGATCTAGAGATCTTAGGGGAGGTCCTTTTAAATAGACATAAGGATTTAATCCTATTCAATCACATAATACAAGTTCTACTTGCATTGGATTTCCTATTAACTTAAGTTATCCAACTTACTTTAGGAGACCCTTTAGGCACCAATAATTGGAGCCCTTGCACCCATAATTAGACACCCCAAAACACACCTAAGAGTCACCCCATAGGAGAATTAAAGGCCCTCTAATCAATAGACATGCCCAACTTGATCAAATCAAGATGGTGCCCAAGAATAACTATCAAAAAAATTAATTAGAGACTTGCATCCTTAATTTATATGATCTATAACCTTAGACACCCAACAATTAGAGTCTCATGAATCTTATTCATATAGGTTATTAGTAGGTAATTAAGTTAGAATTATCTTATCAAATAAATAATCCCAATGAAAAGAGGAATTAAGTTCAACCATGTGCTAGCAAGATTATCATGAACCCAATGGATTTCTCTAAATTTAATAGACACTTCATAAGCTTGATTGCTTATTCCAGGCCTAATCCCTTTATTGTATGATCTCATAGGTTTAATTCTATCTGATAATGAGATATATAATAATCTCTATTATTGTATCATTGAAACTCTTTTCAATGGATCAGAATAATTCCACTCTTACTCAGTAAGGATTATCAATCCAGAATAATCCTAGTAAGCTCTCACAATCCATCAATGATATCTAACAGTATGTAATGGCAACCCAGTAGATCTGAAATGAACCTCTAGGTGTAGTTAACGTGTGATTCAATCCCTTTATCGTGAGTCCTGACTAGATGGTAGGTTATGGATAAATCGTCAAACTTCATCATCAATCATATGATAGATTTGATTAGCTTAAGTCCAGTTTTGATTTCTATGAAAATTTCTTTCCATCAATCACACTGCTGTGGCCACAAACTCTTAGACTTAACCTCTCAAATCTCATAGGACTACTCCTCTCTATCAAGATCGATAGATCCTATTTTAATGCGCACCTCACTCCTATAGTGGACCAACTGTCGCCAACATCTACTACAATGGCTCATTGAGATCCATATTTATATGTTAGTCAAACTTAGTAGCCTCACTGTGAGTAGTAGTACTATCTCAAGTCAAAGGATCAGGCACACAACTACAGCATCGAGATAATTACTAACAATCAAATAGAAATCCAAGGGATCTCTCGTATAGTCACGCTCAGTACTAGTTATTCTCTAACAACTACCCACACTCGTCGTCCTATGTCTCTATACAGTAGATCAGAGACTCATCTATCCTGAAAAAAATAATTTGTGTGCTGGTCTATCCAAATCTATCACCATCCTTATGATGATCCTATAACCAGAAGTATTTAGGAATTAAATACATGCCTCTAATTCTCAACACCTTAAGAATATATATCAAAACTAATTTCATGGATGATTCAAAAATAGATCACACTTGAATGAAAAAGAATTTATCCTTTTATTGATCATATCAATATATTAACTATAAAATTATATCCTAGATGTATTACAATGTGTCAGCCATATTGGCTTCTAACACATACATCTAATAATCTTTCACTTGAACTAAAGTCAATTGGCGACAAATCTAAATTCCATCTTCTCAAGGTGGACTTTCATTTTTTGTTGGCTCAACTACTTAGTCAGTGGATCTGTCACGTTGTCCACAGAGTCTACTCTTCATACCTCGATATATCTCTTTTCGAGGTAGTCACGTATGATATGAAAATGCCGCTCGATGTGCTTAGATTTCTGATGAGATCTCAGCTCCTTTGCAAGTGCTATGGCTTCATTATCGTCGCAGTATAATGGTATGGCATCCGATGTCATAACTCCAAGTTTCGCGATGAACTTCTTGAACCAGAACCCTTCCTTTATAGCATCCGAAGCAGCGACATACTCAGCCTCCGTGGTCAAATCCGCTATCATGGGTTGCTTGGAACTCTTCCAACTGACCGTGCCACCATTGCAAACGAACACATATCCTGACGTAGACTTTCTATCACTAGGATCAGATATAAAGTCTGAATTAGTGTACCCCTCGACTCGCAACTCAGAATCACCTTCAAAGATCAAGAACAAATCCTTAGTCTTTCTTAAGTACTTAAGGATATTCTTTACAGCTATCCAATGCTCCTCTCCTATATTCGACTGATACTTGCTCGTGCCACTCACAATAAGGACAATATCAGGTCGAGTACATAGTATGGCATACATGAGGCTCCCTATAGTCGAGACGTAAGAAATCCTACTCGTGTGCTGCACCTTCTCAGATGTGATCGAATACATCATCTTGGAAAGACTAATACCGTGTCTCAGAGGTAAAAGGCCTCTCTTGAAGTTTTTCATATTGAACATTTTCAGTACATTCTCTATGTACAGCTTTTGTGACAGACCAAGCATCTGTTTAGGTCTATCCTTATAGATCTTTATTTCGAGAATATAGGATGCTTTCCCTAGGTCTTTCATGGAGAATTTCTTGGACAACCGTCTTTTGACCGTGGTCAGCATGGGAATGTCATTCCCAATAAGGAGAATATCATCCACGTATAATACAAAAAAAGTGATCGCACTCTCACTGACCCTCTTGTACACATAAGGTTCCTCTTCATTTTTGATGAAATCAAACAATTTGATTGCCTCATCAAAACGATGGTTTCAACTCTGAGAAGCTTGCTTTAATCCATATATAAACCTTTACAGCTTGCAGACTCTGTGATCACCATCACCAGACGTGAAATCCATAGGTTGCTCCATATAGATATCTTCCTCAAGATATCCATTCAGAAAAGCAGTTTTCACATCCATCTGTCAGATTTCATAATCATAGTAGGCTACAACAGCAAGCAGAGTACAGATGAATTTCAGTATGGCTACGGACAAGAAGATTTTTTGATAGTTAATGCCCTCGTGCTGACTATAACCTTTAGCCACAAGCCTAGCTTTATAGGTCTTTACTTACCATTGACAACTATCTTTCTTTTGTAGATTCATTTACACCCAATAGGTACAATACCCTCAGTGGATCCACTAAGGTCCAGACTTGGTTCAAATGTATTGAGTCAATTTCTGACTTCATCGCATCTAACCATTTCTTAGAATCGATGTCAGACATTGCCTTATCAAAGGTGGTAGGATCATCACTATGACCTTTATCTCCCATAAAGAATATTTCCTTAACTTCCTCCGTAAGCATATCCATGTATCTTTCAGGAGGTCGGAAGACCCTACTAGATCTATGAGGTAATAGAGAGATATCAACTACTAGCTCGTGGACTATGGGTTTCGAGGATCTATAGCTCTTGGCTCTTCAGAGATTTTCTCTTCGAGCTCCACTAACCTCCCACTGCCACCATCCTGGATAAACTATTTTTCTAAGAATATGCCATTCCAACTCACAATCAGATTGTGATCTTATGGAAAGTAAAAGTAGTATCCCATAGATTCTTTTGGAGACCCTATCAAGCGAGTTATAATAGATCTATCCTCCAACTTATCCGTCATCTATCTCTTGACATAGGCCGGACATCTTCAAGTTTTAAGATAACCTAGACTCAGCTTCTTACCGAATCATATCTCATACGATGTGGTAGGAACTGACTTTGATGGAACCCTATTCAACAAGTGAATGGCAGTTAACAAGACATGTCTTCAAAGAAATAAGAGTAGATCAGTGAAGCTCATCATGGACTTAACCATATCCAATAGGATCTTGTTCCTCCTTTCGGATATCCATTGAGCTGAGGTGTTCCAAAAGGCGTCCATTAAGAGACTATGCCATTGTCCTTAAGATATCTCAAAAATTTTTGACTAAGGTATTCACCTCCTCGATCAGATCAAAGAACCTTAACAGATTTGCCAGTTTACTTTTCTACTTCATGTCTAAATTTTTTAAACTTTTCAAAGAACTCAGACTTGTGTTTCATCAGATACACATACTCGTACCAAGACAGATCATCGATAAAGGTAATGAAGTAGGTATAACCACCTCTAACCTGCATATCAAATGGCTTACACACGTCGGTATGTACCAGGATAAGTAACTCAGTGGCTCTCTTCCCATATCTTACAAAGGGTAACTTAGCTATTTTTTCTCGAAGGTAGGATTCACAAGCTAGATACGACTCTGGATTAAGAGAGCCAAGGATCCCATCTTTTTTCAGTCTGTTTATTCTGTCCTCTCCAATATGGTATAGTTTATGGTGCCACAAGTACTTCTGGTTAATTTCATCTATGGATCTCTTTTGGCCTACAACACTCACTATTTACTCGTTTAGGCTCACATTCATATCAACATGCAAGTGATAAAGACTGTCAATTAAAAGACCTCGTGCAATCAATTTATTTCATAAATAAATGGAATAAAAGTCTTTATTGAAACTAATTTTAAAATCTTTCTGTGCTAGCACAGATATGAAAATCAAATTCTGACTAGCTACAGAAATATAATAACAGTCTTTCAAATCTAATCTAACACCAGACGATAATCGAAGAAGGTAAGTGCCAACGACTTCTGCAGCAATTTTTACTCCATTGTCAATCCAAAGGATCATGTCACCTTCCCTTAACCTCCTATTTTCTATCAGACCCTGCATTGAGGTACATATATGAGTACTCAAGCTAGAGTCTAATATCCAACTAGAAGTAGAAAAAGTCGTAAGGTTAGATTCAATTACGAGCATACCTTCGAAAGATTTTTTACTCTTTTTGGTCTTCAGGCTCTTCAGGTATTTAAGATAGTTCCTCCTCCAGTGACTTTCAGCATAACAATGGAAACACTTTCTCCTTGTTTCACCTTCCTTTGGATCATTTTTCTTCGGTTTGCTCTTTTTCTTCTACTTCTTCGTGGATTTAACCTTTTTCTTTTCAATAGACTTTCTGTTGGAAGAAGAAGTCCATTCCACAGTGAGAACAATGCCCCTTGAACTCTTCAAGGTATCCTCCGTGGTGACCAATATGTTGACGAGTTCGAGAATAGTGCAGTCAAATTTGTTCATATGAAAATTCATAATGAATTAACTATATGAACTAGTAAGAAATTGAAGGATCAAATCTATCTACAATTTTTTTTGTATATCCAGCCCGAGCTTTCCAACCTCCTTAATATCCTTGATCACTATCATACAGTGCTTATGGACAGACTACCCCTCGTACATCTTCAGATTGAAGAGTCTCTTGGATACTTCGAAGTGTGCAGTACGGCTCTACTCACCATACAACTCTTGTAGATGAGTGATCATGGCTCGAGCAGTCAGCATATGCTTGTGCTGGCTTTGTAACTCATTTGATATAGATGCCAGCACATAGCACTTGACCTGACTGTCTTCATTCATCTGCTTCTCAAAAGTAGCTTTTTGCTTAACAGTAGGACGATTTGGTAGCACTATGGGATCAAGATCGAGAACATGGCTTAATTTTTCTGAGGTCAACATAATCTTAAGATTTTTGAGTCAGTTTTTGAAATTATTATTGGTCAAACGATTGGTTTCAAGGATGCAGGCTAGAGGATTTGAAGCTGATATGTTTAACTGCGAGAGTAGAGATTCAAGTTAGATTTTTGTACTTAATGTTTAATTTGCTTCTAGAGACTTTAAGATGCAAACAATGACTCTCACTAATTTATCGGATCCCTCCACTCTCTGGAAAGGAAACAAAAATTCTAACATAATAAAGGATTCCTAGTGGGTGCTGCAGTCCCACCGATGACATACACCTCACGAAACAGTTATTGATAACATGCACACCGATGAGTAGGCAACTCTTTGTCCAGATGCTTCTCTAAGCATGTTGTAGAGACTTGATCTTTAAGTCATGTGGACTCACCTAACAGTTGTTGCCCATACTTCTTAGTTAAGCCCAACCCATCATTTACAAGCAGGTGTAAGGTCGTCATTGGGTCCCTCACCTAATAGTTATTGGGTCCAACCCCATCCTTACTCTGGAGCAACTCTTTGCTAATAGAGTGGTTGCATGTTTCTGATACAACTGAACCACTGTAACTAACTGAGAACAATCAATACCGGTAGCACGTCCGCACATCTACAATGATGGAAGACCTATGGACTTAATATTTGTGGAAAGATTTTGATTTAGGTCTCATTTAATCAGTTATCATATGATCAATCTAACTGGCATGGGCTAAACCAAACCACTAAGCAACTTGATTCAAGATCCAATCTTCTAAATTGATCAGGTAAGTGGAGATCGATGAGGGTCTCTCCATTGCCTTCCTTAGACATCAATAAATTGATCAGATCGACAAATAAAATTAATTAAATAACCATATCTCATTAACTTACTTTAGACACCAATAGGTCGATTGATCAGAATTGGTTAGCTCAAGCAAATCGGGTTCAAACCAACGAGTCAAATTATGTCCTTAGGTTAATCGATTCTACATATAAGATTCAATTGATTTGATCAACAATAATTATATGATCATTAACTTAATTGATCTGATCCTAATCAATACTTGACTCGATTTAACCAATTACTTAATTGAATTAGACCCATATGACTCAAATCAAAAATCTTAAATGCAACCCTATTATATGACCTAATTAATGATTTTTTCATGACCAAAATCTTTATGCACAAATATAAATTTCAGATTCTAAAATCATATTTCAAATCTAAATTCTTTACATGAAAGTAAATTTTAAAATATAAAAATAATTTTTAAATTTTAATACATAAATATATATCATATATATGCATGTAAAATCAGATCTAAACAAAATTTCAGATCTAAGCATGATATCATATATCTCATATACTAATTATGGATCAGATTAAAAGTAAATCTATGATCTAAATATATAAATATATAATATATATATGGATCAAAATTTAGATCATATAAAAATTTCAGATTTCATGCATGCATCTATATATCACATGAACATGAACCAGAACTCTTTCTATATCAAAATTCAGATCTATGCATGCAATAACATATCAATTATATGTTCTAAAATTAAATCTAAAATCAAATTTTAGATTTAAAGATCTATCTATACATCTCATGTATTAAGAAAAAATCTAATTTTAAAATTTTTTCAAAAATATGTATATCATAATTCAGCATATAAAAATCCATGGCTCTAGTACTACAGTTGGAATTTGAGATTTGGTGCATGCATATGTATTTTAAAATTTTATTTTCTAAATATTATAGTAGAGAATAAGATTAAAATATTTTTAATCTAAATTATGCATGCATAAAAATATAAAAATACATAGATCTATCTCATATGCTGAAATTGATATATGCTGAAATTCAAATTGTGATTAAATCACATACCTGTTTCGCAGTCCTTTTCTTCAAATCTGAATCTAAAAGAGAAAATATTCTCTCTTAGCTGTATAAGTATCTGACCTTTATGAGTATCCACTCGAGATTAGTCTGGAATAGTCCTCTTCAATCTGAATTTTTTTCTTCAAAAATTCAGCCTGCTAAATCTGAACGAAGTCTAGATCACGATCAACACTTGATCTCTTTCCTTAATCTTCTTCTTCTCTTCTTCTCTTGAGTTTTTTCTTGCTATGCACTGCATCATATGCTAGAAACCAGTAAGAAAGAGGCACCCAACAACTTTGGATGTGGAACACCTTGGGATGCGCATCCCAAGAGAAGAGGCGTGTAGAACGCCCAAGAGAGAAGAGAAAGGGGAGAAAGAGAGGGCGTGGAGACCTTCTATAGGTATGGAGGCTGCTGGTTTGGATGATCTAGGAATCTTAGAGGAGGTTCCTTTAAATAGGCACAAGGATTGAATCATATTCAATCACATAATACAAGTCTTACTTGCATTAGATTCATATTAACTTAAGTTATCCAACTTACTTTATGAGATCCTTTAGGCACCAACAATTAGAGCCCTTGCACCCATAATTAAATACCCCAAAATACACCCAAAAGATGCCCCATAGGAGAACTAAAGGCCCTCTAATCAATGGATATGCCCAACTTGATCAAATCAAGGTGGCGCCCAAGAATAACTATCGAGAAAATTAATTAGCTACATGCACCCTTAATTTATATGATCCATAACTTTAGACATCCAACAATTGGAGTCTTATGAATCTTATTCATGTAGGTTATTAGTAGGTAATTAAGTTAGAATTATCTTATTAAATAAGTAATCCTAATAAAAAGAGGAATTGGATCCAACCATATACTAGCAAGGTTATCATAAACTCAATAGATTTCTCTAAATCCAATTGACACTTCATAAGCTCAATTGCTTATTTCAGATCTAATCCCTTTGTTATGTGATCTCATAGGTTTAATTCTATCTAATAGTGAGATATACAATGATCTCTATCGTTGTATCATTGAAACTCTTTTCAATATATCAGAATAATTCTACTCTAACTCAGCAAGGATTGTCGATCCAGAACAATCTTAGTGAGCTCTCACAATCTATCAGTGACATCTAGCAGTATGTGGTGGCAACCCAGTAGAACTGAAATGAACCTCTAGGTGTAGTTAAGTGTGATTCAGTTCCTCTATCGTGAGTCCCGACTAGATGGTAGGTCATGGATAAATCATCAAACTTTATCATCGATCATATAATAGATTTGATTAGCTTAGGTCTAGTTTTGACTTCTATGAAAACTCCTTTCCATCAATCATACTGTTGTGGCTACAGACTCTTGGACTTAACCTCTCAAATTCCATAGGATTATTTCTCTCTATCAAAGTCGATAGATCCTATCTTGATGCACATCCCACTCTTACAGTGGATCAACTATCACCAACATCCATTACAAGGGCTCATTGAGATCTATATTTATGTGTCAGTCAAACTCCAGCAGTCTCACTATGAATAGTAGTACCATCTCAAGTCAAAAGATCAGTCACACAACTACAGCATCGAGACAATCACTGACGATCGAATAGAAATTCAAATGATCTCTCATATAGTCACGCTCAGTACTAGTTGTTCTCTAACAACTATCCACACTCATCGCCCTGTGTCTCTATACAGTAGATCAGAGACTCATCTATCCTAAAGGATTTTATGCATCAGTCCATCCAGATCTATCATCGATCTCATGATGATCCTATGATCGGGAGTATTTAGGAATTAAATACATATCTCTAATTCTCAACATCTTGAGAATATGTATCGAGACTAATTTTCTAGACGATTCAAGAATACATCACACTTGAATGAAAAAGAACTTATCTTTTTATTGATCATATCAATATATTAAGTATAAAATTATACCCTAGATGTATTACAATATGTCAACCATATTGGCTTCTAGGATATACATCTAACAGTTGAGCTTCCGTGTGTGAGAAACAGAGGAAGTGATCTTCCTTTTGGGCGTGAGGTGTAGGATAAGTTCTAGGGTTTCAACTCTAGATTTTGTGAGCAAAAAAAATACAAGAGTGAGTCTTGTTCAATCTCCCACACCACCATCTTCTTGTAAAATTTCATCTTCTGATTTGAAGGAGTCTAGAATATCCAAAGAAAGGAGCTAGGATCAGCCATCCAGAGCCTTCGACGTGAGCTAGTACTTCTGTGAAGGAAGATCCGATCAAAACTTCGAGTGGACGATCTGTAGAGATCGGACGATTTATGTGGTTGCTCGATATTAGTGAAAGTTTTGTACCATATCTATCAGTAATGAAGATTATCGATCCGTGAAAAGGTGATGAGTTCTGAACTCAATCGATGTAATCTAAAGTTAAATTAAATTTAAGACATCGATATAATTGAAGCAGTTTTCAATTATATATCAGATTTTATATATAAATTTTTAATATCATATATCTTTAATGATAGTTTAGATTTGATCCAAGATATGTTTAAAAGATTAAAATATTTAAATTTTTTTTTTTGCTGTAAAATTTTAAAAATACATGCTTTGAACTATCCATTTTTTCTTCAAATGATATCAGAGCCAGATTTTATATGACATGATATTATTTATATTTAGATCTATAATTTCATTTAGATTAGATTTGATATATGATATTTAGATCTAAAATTAGTTATAGATCTGATTATATAAACTAATATAAGGTTGTCATGCAGTAAGGTTTACCCCTTACAGTGCAAAGATTGTCCTAGTTCATGCTGATCTTTATAAAATTTAATCTTAATTATTTAGATTAGATCTAAATAATTAATTTAAAATCTAAGTAGTATAGTAATCTGATTGGATAGATCCTCATAGCTGTTTGATCATAAGAGAAATTAAGATTTTGCAATCCTATTTACCCATTCGATGGGATCTCTTATGATGTGTAGGGGTGCTGCACGATCTTTTTCATAATGATGAACAATGAAAAAAAATTTAAAATTTTATTTTAGATCTAAAATAATATATATTAGATCTAAAATTAAGATTTTGATTATTAGATGATTGATTGTAAAAATATTTTATAAAATTAAAAATTATTTTCAAACATCAAATCCGAACCCATGTCAGTCCAAAACTTAATTGAGAATTAAGCATTCTAGATTTGAGAATCAAAGATCTAAGGCATTAATTTCATAATTCATGGGTTAATGGGTTAGCTCGAGTCAAGTCCATTTAATTGGATTAGACCTAGGGTTAGAAATCATTGATAATAGACCATATTAGTAATTGATCAAATCTAATTAAAAATTAATTTGATTAAATCGATTCTTCTCTTGATCAATTTCAATAGTTGTAGTTGGTCAAGTACATATCTTTGATTAGACCAATATGGATCTTAATCATAGCTCTATAGTCGAACCCAAGTCTATAAGTTGATCAAATTAAAAATGACTAACCAGTTGGTGTCTAAGGTAAGTATGACAGCTTTGATCGGTGGTCATTAATTGGGAGCTACTCGTATAGATTGAATCTATGTTGAGTTAATGACATATCTCTCCTATCGATCTCACTTATCTGACCAACATGATGAATCATGTTTTGATTAGATTACTTAATGATTGGGGTTGACCCATGCTAATTGAAAAATCGGTATGATTGATTTAGGTGCTCCTAGTTCAACTTATTTTGAGTCCTCTTCATGACTTGGTGAAGTTAGTAGGAGGATTTATGACTGGGTGGCTGAACCAGCTTATGCCTAATCTTTTTAATCTGACTTGGTGAAGTCAGTAGAAGGATTAAGATTAACTGATCAAGTCTTTTCTCATCTCTCAATTCAACTAACTAAATTCTCTAAAATTGTTAGGTCCCTAAAATGAAATAGTTATAGTGATAACTAGATCATAGCCTCCTATTAAGTTAGATGATAATGAGTCCAATAGTTTCGATAATCATTGGAGGCATCACACACCTGGTGCTCATCTGACTGTCAGAATTATCATTCATAATATATTGATTTAGTTGTGTCTTTCTGATGATGGTCAGGTTGCCCAAGCCACACTCAGATCTGGTCACTTATTTGTTAGATGCACTAAATTCTGGTATGTTGTTGCTCCTTGAATTGATTTTGATGATTACAAAGCATTTGAGGGGGTTACTAATGATTTTGGCTTGAAAAAAGATTTATTGTATTTCAGGGGCAAAATCATAATTTTATCAAGTTCTGATTCGGAAGCCTCAAGAGCAAGAGCAGAAGATTTGTAATCTATTGGAGGCAATTTCAATATTTTTGGATGTATATTTTGAAAGAAAATCATGTTTATAAATTTGAGTCGATCCCATGAGTCGACTCATGTCAAAAAGGGCTGAACGACACGTTATTTTTAGCTGACACACCCAATTGAGTCGATCCCATGAGTCGACCCCTGTGCATGAGTCGACCCTATGAGTCGATCTCTGTTGCTGTGCAAGCCAAAGATACAGAACTGTCAATTTCTGTTCTGCATCATATGAGTTGACCCCATGAGTCGATCCCATGAGTCGACTCCTATGCATGAGTCAACCCTATGAGTCGACCCCTGTGATGGAAAAACTCCGCAATGGCTAGTTTTTAGCTCGTTTTGGCTGCATTTAATGCCCATTTAATGTGCTCCAACGGCTCTATTTCAGCCCAGATTACTCTCCACCATCATTTGAAGTTATAAAAGGTACTTAAAAGAGAAAATCAATAAGGTTTTAAAAAGATTCTTCAAGCATTCATTTCAACCCTAAGCAAGAGCCCTCTTAAAAGTTTAAGAAGCTTTTATTTCAAGTTCACCAACCCCTCAAGAGCTCATTCAAGTCTTCAACCACCTTAAAAAAAATCAGAAGAGCTTCATTCTTATTGTGTAAAGTGTATTTAAAACTTTATTTGCTCATTAAAGGAGCTACATCTATATTTCTGTATGATTAACTGCTATACTTTATTTTGAGTTGATATTTTATTTTGGAAGGATTCCAAAACGTGGAAAGATTGATCCGAACCTTGAATCGGATTGTATTGGGTTGGCTTGTACCCAAAAAATAAGTGTTCTAGCTTGGAATAGCTAGAGTTGGAGGTTCCGACATTGTATTCCGGTTGAATATGGTTTAGTGGATTTGAATTCTCAAGTAGGAGCTTGGAGAGTGGACGTAGGTGCAAGGTTGGCACTGAACCATTATAAATTTTTTTGTTTGTGTTGTGCTTACTTGCTCTCCTTTTAATTTTTCTTATCTTCTTATATTCTTGCATCCAACTTCTACACCTTGCATAAATTTTATTCTCCACATTTATCCTGCTCATTGTTAAATAATCCTCATAGTTGTAAGTTAATTTTTAAATTTTAAAAAAATCTAATTCACCCCCCTTTTAGGTTGCATAGCTGGGCAACAAGTGGTATCAGAGCTCGGTGCTCTAGCCCTACTTTGATTTAACCATCAAAGAGCTAAAGATCTATGGCAACTCAAGTTGGCACTTCACTAGCCGAGGGGCAGTCCACAAACCGACCTCCACTTTTCAATGGGTCAAATTATACCTATTGAAAAGCTCAGATAAAAATATTTATTCAAGCACTTGACTATAATATGTGAAGTATTATAGTAAATGGACCACACACACCCACTAAAATAATTGATGGTGTGGAATCAAACAAATCTGAAAAAAAATAGGATGAGGTTGATGAGAAAATGGCTCAACTAAATGCTAAAGCCATGAATATTTTATATTGTGCTCTAGATGCTAATGAATTTAATCGTATTTCAACATGCATGTCAGCTAAGAAAATATGTGATAGATTAGAAGTAACTCATGAAGGAACTAATCAAGTGAAGGAATAAAAAATTAACATGCTTGTGCATAAATATGAACTTTTTAAAATGGAGCATGATGAATCAATAACTGAGATGTTTAATCATTTTACTGATATTATTAATGATCTAAAAGGTCTTGATAAGTCTTATTCTAATAATGATCTCGTAAGAAAGATTCTTAGGTCTTTACCAAGGACTTGAGAAGCCAAAATGACTGCAATCTAAGAAGCCAAAGATCTGAATATCCTATCCTTGGAGGAGCTTCTAGAATCGCTGATGACACATGAGCTAAGCATGAAACAACACCAAGAAGAAGATGTCAAAAAGAAGAAGATAATCACCCTCAAATCCACTGCCCAACCTGATGAAGAATCTGATGATATAGAAAATGAAGAGCAGGATGAAGAAATGGCCCTCATTACTAGAAAGTTTAAGAAGTTTTTGAAGAAAAAAAGACAAGAAATGATGAAGAGGCCACCTACAAAAGGAGAACATAGCAAAGAGAAGGATAAGGAGCAATCTCTTATTTGTTATAAATACAAGAAATAGGGACACTTTAAGTCTGAATGCCCACAACTGAAGAAGGGTCCCAAGAAGTACAAGAAGAAGGCCATGATGGCTATATGGAGCGGAAGTGATGAGTCAAGCTCCGAAGAAGAAAACTCAAATGAACAAGCCAACTTATGCCTTATGGCATATGAAAATGAGGTAAATACTGAAACCCCTATTGACTTTACCTTTAAAGAACTTCATGAAGCATTTTATGATCTAATTGATGAACTAAAGAAGTTAGGGGTAAAGAACAAAGAATTAAAGTCAAAGAATCAATTTTTACTAAAAAAAAATGAAAATATTTCAAATAAAAAATTAATCCTATCTCAAAAAAAATTTGAACTTAAAAATTGAGATTGTCAAGTTAAAACCAATGGTTGAAAAGTTCACTTTAAGTTCAAATAAGCTTCACATGATACTTGACAATCAAAAGGCCATTTATGATAAAGTCAGTCTTGGATATAATCCTTTAAAGAAATAAAAATTTTTGAAAAATATCTTTGTAAACTCATCATACAACAAGTTTTCAAATATAACTTGCTTTAAATATGGTAGAATAGGACACAAATTCTATTCATATTTTTTTAATAAATCTAAAAATTTTAATGTAAAAAAAATATGGGTTCTAAAAGGAACCATTATGACTAACCAAAAAGGATCCAAAAAAACTTAGGCACCTAAAGTCAAAACTTAATTCTTGTGTATAGGTGTGTCTTGCATCTCAAGGAGCAAACCGGAGATGGTATCTTGATAGCGGATGCTCAAGACACATGACTGGTGATGAATTCTAATTCATCACACTTGATGCTAAAAATGGAAGGATGGTTATCTTTGGAGACAATGGCAAAGGAAAGATCATCGGTATAGGTAACATTGGTATCACTCCCTCTAAGATATTGAAAATATTTTATTAGTAGATGGTTTAAAATATAATTTATTAAGTATTAGTCAATTTTATGATAAAAGATACAAAGTCATTTTTGAATCTTCAGTTTGCATTGTAACTAGTCCTATTAATGAAGGCATTAAATTTGTTGGGCATAGACATGGTAATGTTTATATGGTAGATTTGAATGATCTTTTCAAAATAAACATACAATGCCTAGTAGCCTTAAATGCCAAGATTAATGAGACTAGTTGGCTTTGGCATCGTAGGCTTGTACATATTAGCATGCATTCACTCTCAAAACTTATTAAAAAGAAATTGGTTATCGACTTATCCAAATTAAATTTTAAAAAGGATAGAATTTATGATGCATGCCAAATGGGTAAACAAACACGAGTCTCATTCAAATCTAAAAATATTGTTTCAACTTCTAGGCCATTAGAACTATTGCACATGGATTTATTTGGATCTACTAGAACTACTAGTCTAGGTGGAAAATGATATGGTTTTATGATTATTGATGATTTTTCTCATTTTACATGGGTCTTCTTCTTAGCATATAAGGATGAAACTTTTCATGTTTTCTCAAAATTTTATTGAGAAGTCACAAATAAAAAAGATTTTTCAATTCAAAATATTCGAAGTGATCATGGAACTGAATTTGAAAATCAAGATTTTGAAAAATTTTATGATGAAAAAGGTATTGACCATAACTTTTCAGCACCTAGGACACACCAACAAAATGGGATAGTAGAAAGAAAAAATAGAACTCTTGAAGAAATGACCCATACCATGCTATGTGAAAGCAACCTTCCAAGATATTTTTGGGTGGAAGCAATTAACACGGTATGTTACATATTAAATCGTGCTTTAATTAGATCAATTTTAAAGAAAACTCCTTATGAGCTTTAGAAAGAAAGAAAACCAAACATTACATATTTTCATATTTTTGGTTGTCGATGTTTTGTTTTGAATAATGGTAAAAAAAGATTAGAAAAATTTGATGCAAAATTCGATAAAGTAATTTTTCTTGGTTACTCCTCTTCTAGCAAAGTTTTTAGAGTTTTCAACAAAAGAACTTTAATAGTAGAGGAGTCAATACATATTATTTTTTATGAAACTAACGATCTTCCTTCAAGAAAGAATGAAGGTATTGATGATGCAGATCCTCTTATAGAAAAGATGAAGGAGATCATTCTAAAAGACTCAACCATTCAAGATGATAAAGAACATGAAGACAAACAGGATGAGGAAGGTGAAGAACAACAAGAACAACCTCTAGGTACAAATGATCTACTCAAAAAATGGAGGAATGATCATAATCACTCCAAGGAACTAATCATTGATGATCCTACATATGGTGTAAGAACTCACTCTTCACTTAGAGATGCATTCAATCATTTTGCTTTTGTCTTTCATCTTGAACCTAAAACTATAGATGAAGCTGAAAAAGATTATAATTGGATAAATACAATGCAAGAAGAACTTAATCAATTTGAAAGAAATAATGTATGGACTTTAGTTTTAAGATCTAAAAATTATTGAATAATTGGCACAAAATGGGTATATAGGAATAAATTGAATGAATATAAAAATGTGATAAGAAATAAAGCGAGATTAGTTGTAAAAGGTTATAATCAAGAAGAAGGAATTGATTTTGATAAGACCTTTGCACCTGTTGCTAGATTAGAAGCAATTAGACTTCTACTTGCATATGCTTGCTTTATGAATTTTATGTTATTCCAAATAGATGTCAAAAGTGCTTTTCTAAATGGATATATTACTGAAGAAGTTTATGTAGAACAACCTCCAGATTTTGAAAATCATGCTTTTCTTAATAATATTTTTAAATTAAACAAAGCATTATATGGTTTGAAACAAGCACCTAGGGCTTGGTATGAAAGGCTAAGCAAATTTCTGCTTAATAATGATTTTTCAAGAGGAAATGTAGACACAACTCTTTTCATTAAAAAAAATCAAAATAATATATTAGTTATATAAATATATGTTGATGATATTATTTTTGAGTCTACTAATGAAACTCTTTGTCAAGATTTTGCTAAGCTCATACAGAGGGAGTTCGAGATGAGCATGATAGGAGAACTTACATTTTTTCTCAGATTTTAAATCAAACAAACAAAGAAAGGAATCTCTATCACCCAAAGCAAGTACACAAGAGAACTACTCAAAAGATTTAGAATAGAGAACTTCAAAGTAATTGGTATACCAATGAGCCCATCATGTAAGCTTGATAAGGATGAAGGAGGTAAAAATGTAGACTTAAAATTTTATAGAGGCATGATTAATTCTCTATTGTATTTAACTGCTAGTAGACCAGATATTATGTTTAGTGTTTGTCTTTGTGCTCGCTTTCAATCAAATCCAAAAGAATCTCACTTGAATGCAGTTAAAAGAATCCTTAGATATTTAAATGGTACACAAACTCTAAGACTATGGTATTCTAAGGACTCATCAATTGACTTGATAGGATATTCAGATGTCGATTTTGCTGGATATAGATTAGATAGAAAAAGCACTAGTGAAACTTATCAGTTTCTTGGAGTTAACTTAATCTCTTGGTTTAGCAAGAAGCAAAACTCGGTAGCACTATCTACGGTCGAGGCCGAATATATTACAATCGAAAGTTGTTGTACTCAAATCTTATAGATTAAGCAACAACTTGAAGACTTTGGCATCAAACTCAATGAAACTCCCATAAGATGTGATAACACCAGTGCTATAAATCTAACTAAAAATCCAATTCAGCATTCTAGATCAAAACATATTGAAATTAGGCATCATTTCATAAGAGAATATGTCCAAAATAAAGATATAATTCTTGATTATGTTTGTACTGAAAAATAGTTGGCTGACATCTTTACCAAGGCCTCAAGTGAAGATAGATTTTGTGAAATTAGGAGAGAACTAGGAATCTTTGATCCATCAGCTTAAGTATCTCTCTAATTTCAAATTCTTAATGCTAAAAATTCATTGAACCAAATCTATTGAGCTCAATTCTCATTTTTCTTAAGAGCTCAAAAGCTCAAAACTATCATTCACATGATCAATATTTGGGTAAACATCTTTCTCTCAGAGTTTCAAATTTTTTTGAAATTATCCCATCATTCTTTTGAATTTTTTTATGCCATGAGTCGACCCCCAGGGTCGACCCTAGGATAAACTTGTAATTTTGTCAAAACCCTTCGGGCGCTCTTTTCTTATTGAAAATTTTTTCTTGAGCCGACTCAGTCCTTCATCTTTTTCCTTCCACCGAACCAAAAGCTCTCTATCTCTTCTCCCTCAAACCAAAGATTTCTCTCAAATATCTCCTCCTATCGATTTTCACTCCTCAAATCACCCATTAAGGAACCAACTTTCTCTCCTCTCCCTTCCTCATTTGGGGCGGTTCGAGCTTGCCCTAGAATCATCCCCTCTTCTCCAAACTGATGATTTAACTCCTCAAATCTTTGCCTTTTTCCTTCCAAAATCCTTTCCTCTCTGCCTCACATTTAGTCTCCTAAGCTTCTTTCAAGTCTCTCTTGACCTAATGGCTCCCAAAATGAAGCTACCGCAGAGGAAAAAAATCTGTTCGCGGGTTGGAAGAGAGTGTGCGTAGAAAGAGATTAGCAGTCGAGCCCTCTCCTGCTTCAATCCCTGCTCTAGGTCCTGCTTCAGCTTCCACTCAGTCCCCAATCAGCCTAAGCAAGGTACCTCTCTCTGACCAAAATGTAGAATCCGAGAAAAATATTGATTTCAAGTTTTTTGAAAAAGAAGGGTTCACTATTGGATCGAAGATTAAGTATCAAGGATGGAAATTTTACTGCTCTTTAAAGAAAAATACTTATGTCGATCTAGTCAGAAAATTTTACTTAAATTTGAGCTATAGCAATGGAACAGTGAAATCTACAGTAAAAGGTATTGATGTTATTCTTGATCCAGTACATTTGGGACAGATACTGCATTTGCCTTGTGAAGGTTATACCAATATAGAGCTCCCTATTAAAGAAGAAGGAATTAATGTTATCTTAGGGAGAACCTATACTGGAAGTCTAAATAAATTGGAAGTAAAAATTCTTTCTGTTGAGATGAGGCTGTTACATCACTTGGTAACCAAACTGTTTGTCCCTAGGAGTGGTAGACATGACCTTCTATCTGGTAGAGACATTTGCATTATGTACCATGTGATCACCCAAACCCCCCTGAACCTTCCAGTATTGATGTTTGAGGCCATGAGGGAAACCCTGAACAGGTCCAAGGCTCACTTGCCTTTTGGTATAGCACTCACCTTAGTTTTTAGAAGGTTCGAAATTAGTTTTGAGAGGGAGGCAGTTGCTAGACTATCTCATTCCGACACCATCAACCGTCACACACTATATAGCATGGGTTTCTCTAAGATTGATAGTGGTTGGACAAAGGGTGTTGAGGAGAGAGCGGAAGATAGAGCAAAGGAGGAGGGACCATCTTCACCTCTTCGTGATCACAGAGCATCCCCAAATATTCAGTTCATATCTGATCACGAGGTTGGTCCTTCAGAGTCTGTGAGGAGGCATGCTTCAGTTCCACAGTCAGAGAGCAGGGCACATCCTTCAGAGTTCAGACTAGTAGATGATCAGATTGAGATGATATCCCAGTGTGTTGCCTCCATTCTATCTCAACAGTTTGCCATTTCAGTCTTTGCTCAGAGATCGACATCCCAGGGTGACTCAGACCAGACTCTGATCCCTCACATTTCTACTATTTTTCAGATGCTTACTGATTAGTCAGTACGCATTGAGCAGCTTGAGGGATGTATTTTGAGATTGACTGACAGAGTATTAGACTTGCAGGGGTAAGTATTAGCTTTAGCTCATCTCCAGCCACATGAGGATATCACAAAGGTCTCAGACCTATCTGCAGAGGCGGCTAGACTTCGAAAAGTTTTAGAGAGTGGCTTTGACTTCTTGAGGAGAGAGATCAGAGGCTCCAGTGAGAATGCTTTTACTCAGTTCAGTGCCCTGATGCAGTCTGTATCAAGAGCCTTGGATCTTTTGGACACCATCAGACTTTTTTTTATAGTACAGTCCGTAGCTTCTCAGGCTCCAGGATCCTCTTACCCCTCTACTCATGTTGGTACCTCTACTCGTGATCGAGGCAGATGCGGTCGAGGTCGTGTTCGTGGATTTGATCCTACATCTCCTTATCCTATCTCTGATTCTTCAGATTCTGATCCCTCTAGCCATGACATCTATTAGATCTAGATTAGTTTGTCTCCTATGTCTAGGATTTATCTTATGGGCCTTGTATTTGTTGGCTAATTAACTCTTGGATAGTTTCTATCCATGACTTTTGTATTTTGAGTTAACTCATGTGTATTAGGACACCTTTTGTATTCAGTCACTTTTGAATATATATATATATATATATATGTGTGTGTGTGTGTGTGCGCACGCGCTTTGACTTTCAATGAATGTCTATGAATGTGATCAAATTGAATTATTTTAATTATGAGATATAAAAAATAACTCATATTAATATTGAGAAATACTATGAATTGCAATATCTTCTAGATGAGCAAATTGATATATCCTTTATGTTTGCTATGTTAAGGGGGAGTAGAGAAATAAGCAATCAAAGAAGGGAGCTAAAGAAGTAAAATATGATAAAAAAGGGGGAGTAAAGAAACTATGTCTTTTTTGTCATCTTTCTTTTCTTTTCTCTATCCTTAAAATTCCTTAAGATCTTAATTGATGCTATCAAAAAGGAAAAGTAAAGAAAATTTATCCTTTCAAGATCTCTTAAAAGGAGGAGTAGAGAATCTTAATTGATGCTGTCAAAAAGGGGGAGCAGAGAATCAAAATCAAATTTGTGCAATAAGTAATAAAGAAATGAGCAATAAGCAATAAAGAAATTAGTCATAAGCAAAATTGTTAAGCAAATGTGTCAAAGAACCAAAATCGTCAGCTCCTTTTTTATCTAATTTTCAAAGCAAATGAACTTATAAGCAAATTTTAAATTGATCTTCAAACTGCTTATGATGCATTTCGTTCAAATACTTGGCTATGATATTGAAGTGATGCATCTTTATAAATTTAAAATTCATGTTCAATATTTTATATATGCTTTTGCTCAAGTATTTTGTCATCATCAAAAAGAAAAAGATTGTTGCTTCTTGAATTGATTTTGATGATTACAAAGTATTTGAGGGGGTTACTAATGATTTTGGCTTGAAAAAAGATTTATTGTATTTCAGGGGCAAAATCTAAATTTTACCAAGTTCTGATTCGGAAGTCTCAAGAGCAAGAGCAGAAGATTTGTAATCTATTGGAGGTAATTTCAATATTTTTGGATGTGTATTTTGAAAAAAAAATATGTTTATAAATTTGAGTTAACCCCATGAGTCGACTCATGTCAAAAAGGAGCTGAACAGTACGTTATTTTTAGCTGGCACACCCAATTGAGTCGACCCCATGAGTCGATCCCTATGCATGAGTCAACCCTAGAAGTCAATCTCTGTTACTGTGCAAGCCAAAGATACAGAACTGTCAATTTCTGTTCTGCGCCATATGAGTCGACCCCTGTGCATGAGTCGACCCCTATGACGGAAAAATTCCGCAATGGCTAGTTTTTAGCTTGTTTTGGCTGCATTTAATATCTATTTAATATGCTCCAACGGCTCTATTTCAGTCCAGATTACTCTCCACCATCATTTGAAGTTATAAAAGATACTTAAAGGAGAAAATCAATAAGGTTTTAAAAAGATTCTTCAAACATTCATTTCAACCCTAAGCAAGAGCCCTCTTAAAAGTTCAAAAAGCTTTTATTTCAAGTTCACCAACCCCTCAAGAGCTTATTCAAGTCTTCAACCACCTTGAAAAAAATCAAAAGATCTTCATTCTTATTGTATAAAGTGTATTTAAAGCTTTATTTGCTCATTAAAGGAGCTACATCTATATTTCTGTGTGATTAACTGCTATACTCTATTTTGAGTTGATATTTTATTTTGGAAGGATTTCAAAATGTGGAAAGGTTGATCCGAACCTTGAATCAGATTGTATTGCTTGAAATTGCTAGAGTCGGAGGTTCCGACGTTGTATTTGGGTTGAATACGGTTTAGTAGATTTGAATTTTTAAGTAGGAGCTTGGTGAGTGGCTGTAGGTGCAAGGTTGGCACCGAACCACTATAAATCTTTTTGTTTGTGTTGTGCTTACTTGCTCTCCTTTTAAATTTTCTTATCTTCTTGCATTCTTGCATCCAACTTCTACACCTTGCATAAATTTTACTCTCCACATTTATCCTTCTCATTGTTAAATAATCCTCATAGTTGTAAGTTAATTTTTAAAAAACTCAATTCAACCCTCCCCTCTTGGGTTGCACAGCTGGGCAACACATGTTAATGGTTGGACCTAACCAGAACTTTCAGTGGAGATGCCACACACTTGCTGAAGAGTTGTTTGGGGCAAAATTGAATGCTAAAAATTATTTAGTGAAATATTTGATTAAGAACCTATCCATGAGTGCACAGGAGTTGGCCGAGCCACACTCGGGCTCGTGTACAGCCCATGTGGATTCTAGTACCCACTAAGAAATTAGTGTAATTCCTTGAATTGAAGGTAGAGGCTACTAATTCGAATAAAATAGTGGAAGAATCTTTAGACTAAAATCCATATCTTTAGGCTCAATCAATTCTTATACTAATTAGGTTTTGATTTTTTTTTACAATTATGGCCACCACCTTGTCGCTCCGATCACTATTAGATAGTGATAAATTGATGGGACCAAATTTTGGTAGCTAGTATCAAAAGCTCAAAATAGTCCTAGAGCATGAACAGATCTTAATGTGTTGACAGATCGGATATTTAAGGAGCCAGCTCCGAATGCACGTAGTACAGTCAGAGACACTTATCAGAAGTGGCTCAATGATCAAACTATGGTTCATTGTATTATGCTGGCAGCAATGAATGATGAGTTCAGCCATCATTTTAAGAATACTCTGCCATAAGACATGTTGCAAATATTGAACGGATCCTTTGGCACACTCGATGACGTTAAGAGGTATAAGACTAGTTGTGCTATCTTCAATGCTTGAATGAGGAAAGGAACATCCGTCACTGATCATGTACTATACATGATCGAGATGATTAAGCGCTTAAACAAGCTTGGCTTTCTCCTACATAAGCAGCTAGAGAAAGATGCCATTCTGAACTCTCTGCCCAAGTCTTAGCTTCCTTTTCTTACTCATTTTTGAATAACAAAGCCTATAGTTAACTACCACGATTTACTGGAGTTGCTGTAGAACTTTAAGAAGGATCACCAGCTCCATAAGGAGTCGGTGAATGGAAAAAAGAAAGAGAAAAAGAACAAGAAGAACAAGAAAAGGGCGCAAAGCACTGGGGCACCCAAGTCTAATCAGACCAAGAAATCCAAATTTGATCAGAGTCAGGCAGAATACTTCTACTGCAAGAAGTAAGGGTACTAGAAGAGGAATTATCCTCAGTACATTGCCTCTTTGGATCCGAACAGTTCGAGAAAGAAGTGAGTTGTTGCTGGATAAGGTAATTTTATGATAACATCTTATAATTTCTCAATTTATAATTCTACAACCTAAGTATTAGATACCAGAAGTTCTTTTAATATTTGTAATTCATTGCAGGGTCTACAGGTTAGTAAGAGATTTGAAGAAGGCGAAAGATTCCTCAATATTGGAGATGGAAGACCAGTTCTAATTTTAGCATTAGGGATTATTAAGCTTGTACTCAAATCCAATATAATTGTTCTTAGTGAATGTCACTTTTGTCCTTTCTTTTTATTGAACATTGTTTCTATAGGCCTCTTGGCCATGTACGGTTATAAAATTTTAATAAAAAAAATAATTTTAATATCATTATGAATGATGTTAATGTGATGAATAGATAGCTGAACAATGATATTTACATATTATCACAACCTATTAGTGTAATGTACATGTTGGTGCAGAATTCCGTCGATGCCGGAGAAGCTGGAGTCGAGGGGATCATGGCCGCCGCCAGGACTTGCAAGGAAAGTCTAAATCAGAGTTGGGGGTCCTCCGGCAAGACCCTCCGACGCTCAAGTCAGTACTCTGTTTCAACATAAATGGAGCACTCGAATGAGATTTTAACAGAGTTTAGAGATAGTGCTTAGAGCCTAGAGGAGAACGTATCTGGGGGGTCTCTTTTATAGATGGGAGAGCGTAACCGATTGACAGCGACGTCCGTAACTGCCTGTTAGTGGGCTGTTCGGGGCCACGTAGGGTTTGTTACGGAGAGTAGTGGTGTCCGTTGTCACGACTTGTCGGAGAGTGGTGGGGCCATGTGGAGTTTGTTACAGAGAGTGGAGTGGTGTCTGTTGTTGCGACTTGCCGGAGAGTTTGGGCCGGATGGCTGAAGCTCGGTTGGGATGTCTGGTGGAGCGGAATAGCTCTCTGTCTCAGCAATCTAAGAGAAGCTTGGATGTTTTCGAGGTTGCTGACGGGTTAACTGTTGTTGGGTGCCTTAGGCGTTGATACTGCAGATGAAAGTCATCTGCTGTGGAAGTCTGGACGAAACTTTTTATTGGAGAAATCCAGCTGGAGTCCGATTGTTAGAGAAGTCCGTCTGAAATTTGTCTGATATAGAAGATTGTTTGAAGACTGTCCGCTGGAGAGGTCCGATTGCATGAGGAATCTGACAGAAGGTCGACCGATAGCGAAAATTAGAAGGCACTATAGAAGGTTGACCGATAGAAGAGTTCGGAAGGCATTGCGGAAGTTTGTCCGCTCGAGAAGTTTGGAGGACACTGTGGAAGGTCGACCGCTGGAGGGGTCCGGAGGAAATTTATTCGTTGGAGGGGTCTGGTTGGCACTGTTGAAGTCCGATTGGTGTTGTTGAAGGTTGATGGCTGAAGAGGTACGGAAGACACCGGGGACAGTCGGTCACTGTAGAAATTCGGCTGCTGGAGTTCGTTCGTTGTAGAAGTTCGTCTAGAATCCATCCGCTGTAGAAGTTCGGACGGAGTCCGATTCTTGCAGAAGTCTGGAAGGAGGCCACTTACTGTAGAAGCTCAGATGGAGATCGGTTGCCGTGGAAGCCCAGATGGAGATCGCTTATTATAGAAGCTCGGCTGAAGTCCGTCTGCAATAGAAGTTCGAACGGAATTTGCTTACTGTAGAAGCTTGGATGAAATTCGAAAGGTGGTCGACTACTATAGAAACTTGAATGGAGTCTGGTTACTGTAGAAGTCCTGCTACTGGAGAAACCCGAACACTGACGAAGTCTGAAAGAAGCTCGGAGTAAAGTCGATCGTGATAGGAGGAAGTCTGGAAGAGATTCGAAGAGTAGTCGATCACTGTAGAAAATCGGCTGATAGTGAAGCCCAGAGAGCATTTGGAGCAGTCCGATAGACGACTGAAGGAGCTCATTATTGAAAAAGTTCGGAGGGTACGATAGGAGTTCGTCCGTTGGAGGAATCTGGAGGACACTATGAAAGATCCACTGTTGGAAGAGTTCGGATGGTACTATGAAAGCTCGGACGGTCGGGGGAGTTCAGAAAGATGCCGCACAAGGTCGGAAGCCGGAAGAGTCCTGGGAGGGTTGGCCTCTTACGAACTTCGGCTGGGGTTATTTTATACCCAACACTAGTCCTCCTACTTTCGAGTTAGGATTTCAAATGAAAAAAGTACAGAGAAATTTTCACAGCCGAAGTTGCCTCTCTTGATTTTCGTACTCGATTATTTTCAGATATTTTGACGTTTGTCGCACCGGTGTTTGGGTCTTTTCAAATCGAGGCAATCCGAAAAGGTTTTTTTGAAAATTTCACTGGAGCGTTGCCCCAGGTATGGTGCAATAATGATTCTGTCAGTCGTCAGCCATCTGCCACTATGAGTGGGACACGCAGCGGTTATAGGTCGACCAAAGGAGATCTGCAATCATTATTGCGCTGGACTCTGAGATCTATTTAAACCCGTCCCTCTCCTTCAAGGGTTTCACCTTGCCTTAGATTTTTCTTCGATCCTCTCTTCTTCCCCGAGAACTTTGTCCTCCTCCGACGTCCCTCTCGCTCTTAGGCACCCTTCAGGTCGACCTCCATCGCCTTCACTGCCCTCCTGCACCTCTCGGACCAGCCTAGGTTAGTTTCGGAACCCTTCTTTTTCTTGCTGTTCTTCCATTTTTCCTCCTCTGTATTCTACCCGTTCAGTTTCTCCGCAAGCACCTTGTTTCCTATTTTTCTCAATTTTTTCAGAATTTTTATTTGATTCAAAATATCCTCCAACACTTCCTCCTCTAGCAGTTCTAGAAGTTCGTCAGCTCCAGCCCCCCAAAATCCTAGTACTGTAGATGAATCCGTACTTAGGATTGAACCTCATTCGGTCTTTGTACCAGACACCATTCCCAGCTCTTTGACCTCGGACGAACTCTCGCTGATTAGGATTCAGTATGGAGTTCCTCCAGAGTATGAGCTTGAGCTTCCTGGGCCAACTGATCGGACTAGCGCCCCTCCCCTTGGCCGCTTTTGTTTATACCAGGAAGCCTTCTGTACCGAGCTTCGACTTTCACTCTCATCTTTTGTTGTTGTTCTTTTTCGCTTTTTAAATATTTCTCTAGTTTCTATAGCGCCGAACTCCTTTAGATTTCTGATAGGATTTTTTTCCCTCTGTCATTTAGCTGAAGTCCGACCAACTCTTCTCTTGTTTAGAAATTTTTATACCTTTAAGCATCACCCCTCGGCAAAAGATTGGTGGTACTTCTCCCCCCCAGTTCGATAGAAAAGGGTTGCTGAAAGGTGCCCCCTCTTCTATCCACAGCTGGAAGGAGAGGTACTTCTACGTCCGATGCCCAACCCTGATGCTGGGGTTGCCCCCCTGGGGCTCCCTGAGAGACTCCGTCCACCGGGCTTCTAGCCTGGGAAAGGATGACCTTGAAGCCTCCAATAAACTTAAGACTTATCCAGCTCTTCTCCTCCCCGACCTTCTGAAGGAGCCACTTTTATTCAATGTCGGCCTGAGCCCTTTCAACCCTATCGGTATTTTTTCTTTCTCAAGTCAATCGCTGCTTCCTCTTTCTCTTATTCTGTTTCTAAGCTGTGCCGATCTTTTTTCATTGCAGATATGGACGCAGACGCAGCTCAGATACTAGCCAAGGGTCTCAAAGCCCACAAGAGGAAAGGTGCTACAACTTTTGGGTCGGCGAAGAAGGCGAGGGTAGAGGAGACAAGCTCGGCCGTGCTTGCCCAGACGGCCATTGTTGTTGATGCCCCCTCCGATGTCGAGCCCGCAGTCCCCTGAGCTTCTTCAAGAAGCCCTCCAACCGAGGTTCCCGCTCTAGAGTCTTGTCTCGAAGAGGCACCGGGGGCCGAAAGGAAGAGAAGGAAGAAAACGGTGGCCTGCAAGATCAGCAGCAGCAGGACTGCCATCGAAGGGTCCAACGGCTCCGAAAAGGATCCGGGGGAGAATCCCTTCAACAATAGAGATTTAATAAAAAGGTTGGTCGATGGGTGCGTTTTGTTCGAGATCGTCCACAGGATTGTCCATGCCGATCC
Source organism: Elaeis guineensis (assembly GCF_000442705.2). Lineage (NCBI taxonomy): Eukaryota > Viridiplantae > Streptophyta > Magnoliopsida > Arecales > Arecaceae > Elaeis > Elaeis guineensis. The sequence continues at coordinate 90,557,512 of NC_025998.2, forward strand.
TGAATAGTAGGTTTGGGACTCTCTGGGGTCCTTTCTTGAGGTAGGCTAATTTACTTTTTTCTTCCTTTCGCTTCTTTACTTAGTTCATTCCTTAGCTTTCATATTGACTTTTTGGCCACTCTTGCAGATTGGACACCAACTCATCGTCAACATCGAGGCGATGGAAAATGCAAAGAAGGAAACAACCCAGGCGGAGGAAGGTCACCAGGCTGAGGTTGCCCATCTTAAGGAGAAGGTTGCCGAAGTCACGAGTCTCCAAGAGGCGCTCTAGAAGGAGGAACAAACTTCGACGGATCTGAAGGCTACTTTGGAGGAGGAAAGAAGGAAGGCAGAGGTCGAGGTCTCCAAGCTGAAGGAGCAGATCCCGACCCTAGTCTCGGAGGCAAGGGCCTGAGCAATGGAGGAGTTCAAGACCTCCTCCGAGATGAGGGATCTGAATATCAAGTTTGGTCAGGCCACCTTTATCAAAGGCTTCGAGCTTTGCCAGGAGAAGGTGGTTGGGAAGTTTCCTGAACTTGACCTCAGCTTTCTGGATGAAGCGTCCGACGATGAAGTCGGACCTTCCGAAGCTGCTGTCGGTCTCCCTCCAGTCGGGACCTCTGCAATTGCCGCAACCGCCATGACCAACCTTTTGGGGGTGTCGAGCTCCTCCATTTCCGCTCCAGAGATTTGAGATCTCTAATTTTATACTTTTCCTTTGTTATAACTTTTTTTTCTCTTTCTCTTGTACTTAAGAATTATTCAATCAATAAAATCGGATTTCTCTTTATAGAGAGCTCTTTTTTCTCCTTCTACTTCCTTTTTTTCTTTTTCTCCTTCTACTTCTTTTTTCTCTTGTTTCTCGACAACAGTGCCCTGCCAAAGCTCTTCCCCTACCGCAAGGGATTCCTTTGAAGTCTATGATCCAGGATCTGAGAAGAGAAGTTCGTCACCTAACAAAAAAATCAAAAAAGATGGATGACGAACTTCACAGGCTGAGGAAGAGCGATTTGGAAGCCACCATGAAGGTTACTCGCCTTTAGAACCTCCATAAAAAGGACTTCATGGACTACAGCCGGAAGAAGGCCAACTTCGAGAAGGAGCTTGAGGAACTCCAGAAATATGTCAGCGATCGATCTTAGACTCAGGCCTCCAAGATCAGCTCCCTCGAGGTCGAGTTGGTGGCCGCACGGGAGAAGATTGGCCAATTGGAAGGGAGCTCGTCCTGGCTTCTAACTCAGGCTGACTACGATCGAGACTGATCGAAGAAATTCTCCGACCTCCAGAAGCAGCTACAGGATGCTGAGATAAATTACAACACTTATCGAGTCGGCTGGTGCGGGCAAATAGACAACTACAAAAGGAGGCTCAAAACGATGACCGACGAGGTTGCTCGCCTTCAGAAGCAGTTGTCTGAAAGAGCCCAGGCTATTTCGGTTCAAGGCTCCGACGAGCTCTGATCCTTGAGGGGGACCATGAAAGAACTATCTGTAGCCCTTGGGAAAGAGAAAGCCAAACTGCAGTGACTGAAAATTCAGCTGACCTATGAGTAGCAGGCGATCAAGGATGCAGAAGCAGAGTTCGAAGTTCTGAGGAAGAGGCTTCAGGAATCGAAGGACGAAAGCTGGTGGTTTCACCAAATGTATCGGGAGATGCTGCTAAGAAAGAAAGAACTGAAAGAAGAAGTTGAGAACTTAAAGCAATCCCTAATAATGGTTGGAATCGAGAGTCCGAAGTCTGAAGAAGTCGAGCTTTCTTAGAGCTTCTTTTACCTTTTGTTCCATGTATTTTTTTCTTTTCTTGTTATTTTTTTTGCCTTCAAAGACTTTTGTAATGCACTCTTTACTAATGAAATGAAAAGAAATTTTCTCATTACCTTGTCTATTCTTGCTCTGAGTTATCGTTTACCGAGCTTCTCTTGTCTTTTGTCTTATTCAATGTCGACGTTGTTTGAAGGTTCCTGATCATCGCCGCATTGATTCACTTTTTTTGTTCATGATCGAAGGTCTTTTCGAGGTCATTCCGTACTTGGATATTTCAGGCTGATCTCCATTACCAGCTACGATTCTTCCATACTTGGATATTTCAGAACTTCGAAGAGGACTTCCTTGGGTAGTTCAGCTGGAGCCAGTGTAGCCAATTTGGAGAGAAGATCGGCCCTAGTATTTTCTGCTCTTGGAATCTGCTTGATATCAAAGCTACCAACGGCAGGGATGATCTCTTTTACCTTTTCGAGATACTTGGCCATACTGTCCTCCCGAGCTTCATAGTTTTCGCTAACTTATCCCACCACCAATTGGGAGTCACTGTAGACTTGGAGCCGATCTACTTCTAATTCTTTGGCGATCTTCAGTCCTGCAATCAGAGCTTCATATTCTACTCCATTATTTATCGTAGGAAATTCGAAGCGCAGCACGTACTCTGCGATAATTCTTTCTAGATTGATCAAGATCAGGCCCGCGTCCGTGCCTGACATGTTGGAGGAACTGTCCACATAGAGGGCCCAAAAACCATCAGGGAGATCTGTTCTTTCTTCAAGGGAGTTCGGTTGGAGTCCTGGGTTGTCAGCTTCACCTCGTTCAAGTTCGATTTCTTCCAGGATAGTACATTCCACTATGAAGTCTGCTAATATCTGGACTTTTATCGTTGATCGAGGTCGATAGTTGATGTCGAATTCTGTGAGTTCGACCGTCCATTTTGCTATCCTTCCGGAAGCATCCACTCAATGTAGAACTGTCTTAATTGGCTGGTCGGTGAGCAGTGTTATGGGGTGCCCTTGAAAGTAAGGTCGGAGCCTTCGGACTGCAATCAACAAGGCGTAAGTTAGTTTCTTTAACTTAGTGTACCTGATTTCGGCGTCTCTCAATACTCGACTTATGTAGTAGATCGGCCGTTGAATTTTTACTTCTTCCTTAATTAGAACTGCTGCGAGAGCCACAGGGGAGATCGCTAGGTACAGGAACAACTCCTTTCTAGGTTCAGGCTTTGCCAATAGTAGAGGTGAGCCGAGGTAGTTCTTCAATTCTTCAAATGCTTACTGATATTCAATGATCCAACAGAAGTTCTTCGACTGCTTGAGAGTCTGAAAGAAAGGTAGGCACCATTCGGCCGGCCTTGAGACGAAGCGATTCAGAGCTGCTACTCTCCTAGTAAGGTGCTGAACTTCTTTTATTGACTTTGGGGTGGTCATTTTCTGGATGGCATGAATCTTTTTTGGATTTGCTTCGATCCCACACTCCGATACCATAAAGCCCAAGAATTTCCCTGAGATTACTCCAAAAGTGCACTTGGTTGGGTTCAGCTTCATCTTGTATTTTTGGAGGGCGCTAAAGGTCTCCTCAAGATCGGCGACGTAGTTTATTGAGGATTTACTTTTTACAAGCATGTCATCCACATAGACCTCCATGTTGCGGCCGATCTGCTCTTTGAAGATCTTGTTCACCAGCCGTTGATAGGTCGCCCCTGCATTTTTGAGGCCAAAAGGCATGACCCTGTAACAGTAAAGATCACGATCAGTGATAAAAGCAGTCTTTTCTTCATCCTCTGGTACCATCCTAATTTGATTGTAGCCGAAGAATGCATCCATGAAAGTGAGAAGCTCATGGCCCGAGGTTGCATCCACTAATTGGTCAATTCTGGGCAGAGGATAACTGTCCTTCGGGCAGGCTTTGTTCAGCTTTTTAAAGTCTATACACATCCTCCACTTGTCATTCATCTTCTTGACGAGAACCACATTAGAGACCCAGTTCGGATAGTTGACTTCTCTGATAAACCCAACTTTCAGGAGTTTATCAACTTCCTCAGATATGCATAAGAATGATTCTATGCACAACTATTGCACTTGTTTGATCGAAGCAGACAAAGGTGGTTCTGATATCATTGTTGGATTTTGATCATACAGTAAAAAATAATTTTTAAAAATTTTAAAACAAGCAAATCAATAGCCTTATCAAATAAAACTATCGAGCCAAATCCAAAACCCTAGAATCACTTTGCCGATCACGATCAAAGCAAATTCAAACATACAAAGAGATAGAAAATTATACTTTAATCAATATAAAAAAGTGGCATGTTGGTGTTCTCCATAAGATTCAAAGATAGAAATCCTCCAACAGTAATCCACACGAAAGTTGGCTAAAGTCCTTCCCAACCGGTGCGCTGCCGCAGCCTTATCTTCTCAAGAACACTGCTGGCTTCAAACTTGAGCCACAATCGCACCAAAGTCCAGTTGCTTTCGATCTCACTACCAGAACGACACCAAGAAGATACTCTTTATATTTCATACCAAAGTCCAGTTGCTTTCGATCTCACTTCCCAACTGGTGCGCTGCCGCAGCCTTATCTTCTCAAGAACACTGCTGGCTTCAAACTTGAGCCACAATCGCACCAAAGTCCAGTTGCTTTCGATCTCACTACCAGAATGACACCAAGAAGATACTCTTTAGATTTCATACAATATTGGATTTGATTTTTAGCTCCAATATATGAAAAAACTAAATCCTAGGGCACTCAAGCAACACTTGCTGAAAATCTCACCACCCTAGTAACAAATTTGGCCACTCAAAAATCCCTCTTTTTCTTCCTCAAAATTTTTTTAGTTTTTTTATTATGTTTACCACATCCCTCTTCTTAGGCTCACCTAAAAATCATCACCAAAAACCATTTGGGGCATCCCCTATAAATAGGGGACCAAGGGACGTCACATGGGACTATGGGGTGCCAACCTTTGGTGCTCCAAATTCTCATGTGCCAAATAAATTCATTAAGTGAATTTTTAAAAATTTAAATATCTAGAATGGAAGGACTCTTAGTCTTCTATGTGTCATAAAAATTTAAATTAAATTTGAAATCAAATCATAGGAGAACTGATCGAGAATTTAAGGTAACACGTAATAGTTAAGAGCCTTCATTGAGAAGGACTCTCCACTTCTCACACCAATTTAAGGTGGGCAGCATTTATTTTTTGTAGTGACTTCTGGTGGATGTGGAGGACTCCTTCTCTACTTGAAATTCATTCATGTTGGATAAGGATCTAATCCAAATTGACCTAATCCCATTAGGTCAAAGCCAACTGGTCTAGGTTAGCTCAAACAATTTGATCTAAACTAATTTGGGAACTTGGGTTAATACAATATGCTAGCATATCAAATTAACCTATAGAATTTATATTAAATTCTAATTAGATCAGATCAAGACTAAATCCCAAAGTGTGTGACCCATTGGGTTCCAAATCTAGCCAGCAGTGGATCCAGACTTTTGATGTAACCCAAATCCGATAAGATTAGGTCACCTGAAGAGTCCCAATCAACTTGGACTCTTTTAAATTGACTCTAGAATTAAACTATTTTAATTTTAATGAATTCATAATCAAAATTGACGTCTAGCAATGTATCATGACTATCCAAAAGATTTAAAATTTTAGTAAAAAATTATCAAAATATCCTTCAATGGTAAGTTTCCATGTAATTCAATCTTTCAGTCAAACAACATCTCAGATGAGCTGTGGGCATGAAAATATATTAAACTCAATCACTTATCATTATATATCTCAATCAGAAGATGATGATTTAGTTAATGATACATTAGAAATCTTTTTCTAATTATCATCCTGCTTTGGCCAAAGACTTCCAGAATCAAAGTCCTATGAGATCATATAGGATGTTCGCTCCCCTTATTAGGAGTGATTGATCCCTTATTGATCACTCACAATTTCTATGCATACTTTATCATATCCAGAATATCTCACACAAGGATCAAATAACCAAACTAGATAGTGAACCAAAATATGGATCCATGTGCATAAGGTACCATGGTGACCTCAAGTCTAAGGATCACATACACAACTTTCATCAGAGAATCATCAGTTAACATGTAAATAAGACTCCATCTGATATTCTCTCATAAGTCAATTCAGTGAACTCATTCTCTAATGAGCACCCACATCCTTGTATTAGTATCACCACACAAGTAGTTGTAAGATCAACCACCCTCATTTTTGAGTATACATAGGACATGCTAGTCTTATCGATGTCATTGATCTCTGACTCAATGTATCAATGATTAGAAATATTTTAGATCAGGACTATCGAGAAATTAGGTCTCACTGGTGTAATCTCATCACAGCCTTAAAACCATTGCCCAGACCTATGGATTCATTATAATCTTAAAACTAATAAGATGCAGCATATAATAAATCAAAAATACCTATTTTATTAATAATATAAATGTCAATTTATATGAGTTTAGAAGATAAATTACAAAAACATCCTATCGCATCCCATTTGCGATTGGGTTGTAGGGCATTATTCTTTCATGTAGAGTATCCAAAAGAGATCAAGGGGTATTACTTCTACCATGCTGATGAACAGAAGGTGTTCGTCAGTAATAGGACTGTCTTTCTAAAAAAGAAGTTCCTTGGAGAAAGAACTAATACCTCAATATTTGAACTTGATGAAGTTCAATTGATAGAAGAACCGACACAATCTAATAAACCCATAGAGTCAGACTTGATTAGATCAAATTCGAAACCTGTTATAGAAACATCTTTAAAGAGATCTGGTAGAATGCCCCATCAATCAGATACATACTACGATTTTTTAGTCTGAGACGGTGATCCAGTTGAACTCGATGAGAACAATGAGGATCCAATCATCTATATGGATGCGATGCAGGGGGCTGACTCCGATAAGTGGTTGGAAGCCATGAAAATCGAAATGGAGTCCATGAAGGTCAACAATATATAGATATTGATTGACCCACCTGAAAGAATAAAATCCATAGGGTATAAGTGGATCTTCAAAGGAAGAGGGGTGCAGACGAAAAGGTGGAGATGTATAAAGTCTGACTGATTGTCAAGAGTTATCATCAGTATTATGGTATTGACTATGATGAGATATTTTCTCCTATAGCAATGCTTAAGTCCATTCGAATCATGCTTGCGATAGCAATACATCTGAACTATAAAATCTGACAAATAGATGTGAAAATAATTTTCTTAAATGGAGTGCTGAAAGAAGAAGTGTATATGATACAACCTGAAGGTTCCATATCCACAGATGAGTCTAAGTGTCCAAACTTCAGATGTCCATTTATGGACTTAAGCAGGCATCTCGAAGTTAGAACATTCATTTTGATAAAATAATCAGAACGTATGGCTTCATTAAGAATGGAGAAGAACCCTGCATATATAAGTGACTTAATAACTTTGTGATAGTATTTCTTGTTTTGTATATGGATGACATTCTCTTAATCAGGAATGACATCCCTGCATTACAGAAAATAAAGGTTTGGTTGTCATCACAGTTCTCCATAAAAGACTTGGAAGAAGCATCATACATCCTTGGGATAAATATCTATAGAGATAGATCTAAAAGGTTGTTTGGATTATCCCAATCGACGTATATTGATACTGTGCTAAAAAAGTTCAGCATGGAGAATTTCAAGAAAGACTATCTTTCGATAAGTCAAAAAATTTCTCTCTCGAAGAGTGATTGTCTGATAACTCCTCAAGAGAGAGAGCATATGAGTAGAGTTCCATATGCTTCAATAATAAGATCTATTATATACGCCATGACATGTACATGATCGGACGTGGCGTATTCATTAGGGGTAGTGAGCAGATACTAGTCCGATCCAGGTGAGAACCACTAAAAGGTCGTAAAGACCATCCTTAAGTATTTGAAAAATACTAAGGATCAGTGGCTTATATATAGAGAATCTGACTTAAAACTTATGGGGTTTACAGACTTCAATTTTCAATCGGATCATAATGATAGCAAGAGTGTATCAGGATATATTTATACCCTGAATGATGAAGTAATCCACTGGAAGAGTTTTAAGCAGCACACTATGGCCGACTCTACTTACGAGGCAGAATATATCACGGCATCCGATGCTACGAAAGAAGCTGTGTGGTTACAAAAATTTATCAACAAGCTCGGAGTGGCACCCTCCCTTAATGGTCCTGTTTTGTTGTATTGTAATAGCTCTAGCGTCATTGCTCAAGCGAAGGAACTGAAGTCACATCAGTGGACCAAGCATATTCTACACTACTACCACCTGATTTGGGAGATCATGGATCGAGGTGATGTCAAGCTTCCGAAGATTGACGAAAAAGAGAACCTGATCGATCTATTTACTAAAGCCCTCAATGTCAAGGAGTTAAAAGATTATAAATCAAAGATAGATATATGATACTGTACCAATTGACTTTAGTCCAAGTAAAAATTATTGAAAATTATGTCTCAAAGCCAATCATCAGCTCGTTGATGGTTGAGCTTATTATTGTAATTGCATATGAATTATTAAATTAAAAAATATTATTTAATTTTTGAAGTGAATTTTAGTGCAGGGGTAAAACGATAATTTTGAAATTTTTTCAAAATTATAATTTTACAGTGAAAATTATTAATTAATCTAATTAATTAACATATATTAACCCTACACAAGAATCTAAATATGATATATATAGCATACATTTAAATTTGAAATTTTGAATTCTACAGTAAACGTTTTACTGTTATGTGTTCAGAACACATTATCTTCGTGCATGTAGTCGATCGCTACAATCTGATCACTATCAAAAAGGTCTGATCATCACAATATAGCCACACAGTATGTCTGGCCTCCATGGATCGTCCACACGAAGCTCTCAATCTAATCGGCTCCTCACGAATGCTAGTTCGTTGCAGAACCCTTTCGATGGCCGATGCTGATCGAATTCTTTTGATCGATGTCTGTCGACTCCTCGGATACTCTGGATCATCAGCAAAAGAATATGAGAGATTAATGAAGCTCTCCCTGAAGTTTGGTGGGCTCACGACACTCGTAGCTCACCTTCTCACTTCCCGAACCCTAAGTAGAAATCCTAGGGTACTCACAAAAGACCCTGCGCCCTTTCTCTCTTCTTTTCTTTTCTTTTCTCATGCAGAAGGCCTTTCTCACGCAACCCTTTTTCTCTCGGATCAGATATTCGCATGCCCCACCTTCTCTTTCTTTTTAAAATGGTGCAAGACTGCGTCTTTACAGCATTTTCACCGCGTGAGAGGATAAAGCTAGGTGGTTGCTCACTTGAATTCAAATCGAATTTGAATTCAAATGCCAACCAACCAATCTTTATCCACTCAAGGAGTGAGAGGAGAAGGGGTGTGGATTCTTTGTGCGTAGAGAATTTACATGAGAAACTTTTTCTCGTGTAGAGAATGGGGCGCATAAAAGGATAAGGTGGCACATGGATTAGTTGCCCATTCAAATTCAAACATTATTTGAATTTGAATGGCCAACCAACCTTATCATTATCCACACAAGTGGCACACAAGGGAGGGCATGGGAAGGCTTTTGCATGGGAGAAAATTCATGAGAACTTGTTTCTCATGAATTCAAATAGGTGCAGGTGGGTGAGGTGGTGCAGGGAGATAAGTCAAAGTGGTTTCAAATATTAAATCAACCTAATTGAACCAACCTTATTAAAATAGGTTAGGCACAATTAGACTAAGTTAAACCCAACACAATTCGACTTAATTAGGCTCAATAAAATTCTAATCAAATCAAAAATTGACTAAGCCCAACCCTTGATCAGATCAGGAACCAAACCACCTTGGCGATTAGGTTAACTCTTAACCTAATCGGGTCAAACCCAACTGAATCCAATTCAATTAGACTTGATCCAAAAATAATTATTCAATCAAATTGAGTTAATTAACAATCAAATCACTAATTAAACCTCTCATAAATATTAAGTCCAAGTCCGATGGGCAATCGGGCATCAAAGTCCATCGATATGAAATCCTGATCGAAGAGTCCCAAACCAGTGGGACTCCTGACCTCGGTACCCAAAATATGTGGAACTCATGATCAGAGAATCCTGATTCTCGATCACAGAATCTCAGACACGTAGGACTCAGAGTCTCTAAGCATTAGGACTCTTGATCGAAGAGTCTCAGTCCAGTGAGACTCTTCACCAGCCATCAGATCAGATAGGAACCTCTAATGTGTGTGACCCCATAGGTTCGAACCTAAGTCGGTAGCACAGGAACCAATTTCTGTACTAATCAAAGCGACCATCTAGCAATGGTACCCAACATCCGGATAGATCGAATAGTCACAATCGCAACACTCAGAACCTACGCGAATATGGTTATTGTATAATTCATCCCTTTTGACCCCTGTGTATAGGATGACTCAGGGTTAAACTGTCAACCCTAATCAGATCATCCGAGTCATGCTCAACTCAAACAGTCCTGTGACTCCTCACTAGGACTACCCTGGCCAAGGTTTTGCTAAATTGAAATACGACTGTACACAGCTCCTGAATTGGAGTGGTCAATCCCATCTTGACACACGCACCGATAAGTCAAGTACTTGACTACACCCAGCAGCCTTCTGTTACTGAATTAGAAATTCAAGTAGTCCAGTGTCAAAGTGCAGTGAGTTGCTTGCAAGTCACTGTGGCAGTCTCAGGTCGGAGGAACAGTTATACCCATATCCTATCGGAGCAAATCTTGACAGCAGAAAAAGCTCCAGAGTCGGTCACGTTCAATACAGATGTATCCTTACATCTCACCTGTATGCCATACCAGTGTCTCCACACTCCTTGATTAAGAGGACAACCAATCCATATGGCACACAATGACCTATGCTTGATAAACGTTGTTGTCCTTAGTAATAACGTATCATTTGGTCGCGAACAGGTTTAAGGACTAAATGACAAATCCTCCTTTGTCGAGTCTAAATATTCTTAAGGACTTCACCACAACACAGGAGTTCATTAGAAGATGAAATAATTTGTGATGAAAAATATTAAAATAATTTTTATTAATTTATAATTTATATACTAATATAAGAAAGAGTACAACCATCAACTGGCTGATGATTGGCTTTGGGATACTATTCCCAACAATCTCCCACTTGGCCTAAAGTCAATCGGTGCAATATCTAATACCCATCTTCGACTTGAAGTCGTCGAACTCCTTCACCGCAATGGCTTTAGTAAATGGGTCGGCCAGATTCTTCTTCCCGTCGATCTTCTGAAGGTCGACGTCACCTCTATCCATGATTTCCTGGATAAGATGGTAGTGGCGTAGAATATATTTCATCCGTTGGTGTGCCTTTGGTTCTTTCGCTTGAGCAATGGCTCCAGAGCTGTCACAATAGAGCAGAACTGGACCAATAAGAGAGGGTGCTACTCTGAGCTCGATGATGAATTTTTTCAGCCACACCACTTCTTTGGCAGCATCTGATGCAGTGACATACTCTGCCTCGCAAACTGAATCTGCCACAGTGTGCTGCTTGAAACTCTTCCAGCAGACAGCCCCACCATTAAGGGTAAACATAAATCCCGACACACTCTTGCTGTCATCGTGATCAAACTGGAAACTAGAGTCTGTAAACCCTAAAAGTCTCAAGTCTGATTCACCATAAACAAGGCACTGGTCCTTAGTATTTCTTAAATACTTCAGGATGGTTTTAACAACCTTCCAGTGATTTTCTCTTGGATCAGATTGGTATCTACTCACTACCCCTAGTGAGTATGCCACATCTGGTCGTGTACATGTCATGGCATACATGATAAATCCCACTGTCGAAGCATATAAAATTCTACCCATACGCTCTCTCTCTTGAGGTGTTGTCGGACAATCCCTCTTCGAGAGAGAAATTCCATGGCCTATCGGTAGATACCCTTTCTTGAAATTCTCCATGCTGAACCTCTTCAGTATAGTATCAATGTACGTGAACTGAGATAAGCCAAGCAACCTTTTAGATTTATCCCTATAGATCCTCATCCCTAGGATGTAGGAAGCTTCTCCCAGATCTTTCATGGAGAACTGTGACGATAGCCAAATCTTTATTCCCTGTAATGCAGGGACATCATTCCCGATTAAGAGAATATCATCCACATACAATATAAGAAATACCACTACTGGACCATTAGCCCACTTATAAATGCAGGGCTCTTCTCCATTCTTAACGAAGCCATATGTTTTGATCGTCCTATCAAAACGTATGTTCCAACTCCGGGATGCCTGCTTAAGTCCATAAATGGACCTCTGTAGCCTGCACACCTTAGACTCATTTGTGGATGTGAACCCTTCAGGTTGTATCATATACACCTCTTCGTCCAGCTCTCTATTTAGGAAAGCTGTCTTCACATCCATCTGCTAGATTTCATAGTCCAGATGGGCAGCTATCGCAAGCATAATCTGAATGAATTTAAGCATTGCCACAGGAGAAAATATCTCGTCATAGTCTATACCATAACGTTGACGATATCCCTTGGTAACCAGATGAGCTTTATTGGTCTCTACCTTTCTGTCTACGCCTCTCTTCCTCTTGAAGACCCACTTACACCCTATGAGTTTTACTCCTTCGGGTGGGTCAACTGTTGCTCCTAGATTGATTTTGATGATTACAAAGCAGATTGAAGGGATACAAAATTTTAAAATGAAAAAGTCCTTATGCTCTTCAAGGGCAAAATCGTAATTTCACTAAAATCCTAATTTGATAGTATCATTTGGTAGAACAAATGATTTGAAATCTATTGGTGAAAATTTCATTGTGTTTGGACTTATATTTTTGAAGTTATGAAGGTTTGAAGTGCATGAGTCGACTCATGAGTCAACTCATGGCACTGTGAGCTGATTGGCACGCAAAAATTCTCCTTGGCACGCTAGTTTTCTGGCTTGGCACGACCTCTGAGTCGACTCATGAGTCGACCCACAAGGCATGAGTCGACTCATGAGTCGACCCCTGCTAATTTGAGCCAAGAAATTCCAGAAAAGCATTCTCTGGTTTTTGCAACAGAGGTCGACTCATGAGTCGACCCCTGAAGCATGAGTCGACTCATGAGTCGACCCCTGCGATGGGAAATGTCAGCAACAGCTATTTTTTTGCCAATTTTAATTGCCATTTATGCTTCCTAAAAATCCTCTAATGGCTCTTTATCTGCCTAAATTGTTTTCTCTTGCTTCTAATGCCACAAAATGCTTAATTTGATGAAAGAAATTGCAGATTAAATAGCGGATCAAACGTGAAATCAAAAGTGAAGAGAAAAGGAGGAAAAAGAGAAGAACAGAAGAGAGGATCCGAAATTTGCAAGAAAAAGCCTGAGATCAACGAAATATCCATAGAGAAAAAGAGAGAGGATCCACAATATACCAGAGAGATTGTGAAAGAGAAAAGGAAGATCTTTCAAGGAGAGAATTCTTCACGCCTATCGTTTCAACCTTGATCTAGAGATCGTTCAAAGCTTTCAAGAGATCTTCAATCAACAATCAACCTCTTCTCAAGCGTTCAACCGTTCATTCATCTTGAGAAAATCTGAAAAAGGGGTTCTTCATTTGAGTAAAGCTTTTATTGTTATATTTGCTCATTTAAGGAGCTGTTATTGTATTCATCTGTGCTCTAAATATTCTTACTCTTTGTGAGTTTTTGCTCTTGTTTTTGGAAGATTTCCAAAACAAGGAAAGGTTGATCCGAACCTGAAATCGGAGTGTTTTGGGTTTGCTTGTACCCGGGAAACAAGTGTTCTAGCTTGGGATAGCTAGGGTCGGAGTTTCCGACGTCTTGTATTCTAGCTTGGGATAGCTAGTGTCGGAGTTTCCGACGTTTTGTATTCGGGTTGAATACAAAGGATAGTGGATTGAAATTCCCAAGTGGGATCTTGAGGAGTGGATGTAGGTGCAAGGTTAGCACCGAACCACTATAAATCCTTGTGTTTGTGGTGTGCTTTATCGCTTTATCTTATTTCTTTATTATATCCTTGCAATACTGCTTTAGTTAATTAATATTGATTTAAAGCCATTGTTTTGTTCTTCATAAGTTATCTGTTGGGCTTAAAATTTTTAGAAACCCAATTCACCCCCCCTCTTGGGTTGCATAGCTGGGCAACAAGTGGTATCAGAGCCAGTGCTCTAGCCCTTCTTTGATCTAACAATCAAAGAGCCAAAGATCTATGGCAACCCATGTTGGAACTTCTCTAGCTGAGGGGCAATCAACAAACCGACCTCCACTTTTCAATGGGTCTAATTACACCTATTGGAAAGCTCGGATAAAGATTTTCATACAAGCACTCGACTATGATATGTGGAGTATCATAGTGAATGGTCCTCACACACCCACCAAGATTATAGATGGTGAGGAGTCAACCAAATCCGAGAAAGAATGGGATGAGGTTGACAAGAAATTGGCACAATTAAATGCCAAAGCTATGAATGTTCTTTATTGTGCACTAGATGCTAGTGAATTTAATCGCATTTCTACTTATGCATCTGCTAAAGAAATATGGAATAGGTTAGAAGTCACCCATGAGGGAACAAATCAAGTAAAAGAGTCTAAAATAAACATGCTTGTACATGAATATGAATTGTTCAAAATAGAGCATGATGAGTCCATAACTGCTATGTTTACTCATTTTACTGATATAATCAATGGTTTAAAGAGTCTTGGCAAATCTTATACTAACAGTGAACTTGTAAGGAAGATTCTCAGGTCACTGCCAAGAACTTGGGAAGCCAAGGTGACTGCCATCCAAGAAGCAAAGGACTTGAACACTCTACCTCTAGAAGAGCTTCTTGGATCCTTGATGACTCATGAACTTAGCATGATGCAACATCAAGAGGATGAAATCAAAAAGAAAAGAACCATTGCCCTCAAATCCACAACTTCACTTGATTATGAAACAGATGACTCTGAAGATGAAGATCAGGATGAGGAGATGGCTCTCATCACCCAGAAATTCAAGAAGTTTCTAAGAAAAAGGAAACAGGGGATGAGAAAGAAATTTACAAAAGGGGATCAAAGCATAGAAAAGGAGAAAGATCAAACCCCTATATGCTACGAGTGCAAGAAGCCAGGACATTTCAGATCCGAATGTCCTCAATTGAAGAAAGGTCCAAAGAAATTCAAAAAGAAGGCAATGATGGCGACCTGGAGTGCGAGTGATGACTCAAGCTCCGACGAGGAAACCTCAACCGAACAAGCCAATCTGTGCCTGATGGCACATGAAAATGAGGTAACTTCTGAATCCACTAGTGAATTTACTTTTGAAGAATTACATGAAGCATTCTATGATTCAATTGATGAATTAAAGAAACTAGGGAAGAAAAACAAAGAGCTGAAATTGAAAAATCAGTCCTTAGTGAAACAAGCTGAAATTCTTTCAATTGAAAAATTCACATTGATTCAAGAAAATCAAAACTTTAAGGATGAAATTAATAGGCTGAAATCTATAGTAGATAAGTTCACCTTAAGTTCAAACAAGCTAAATATGATCCTTGATAATCAGAAAGCTATATATGATAAGGCTGGACTTGGTTATAAACCCCTGAAGAAACAAAAATTTTTGAAGGATATTTATGCAAATTATTCAAGCAAAAAGCCTACAAATATTACTTGTTTTAAATGTGGAAGAATAGGACATAAATCATACACATGTCTTATTAACAAATATGCAAACACAAAGAAAATATGGGTTCCAAAAGGAACCATTCTGACTAACCTGAAAGGACCCAAGAAAGCTTGGGTACCTAAGACAGAAACTTGATCTGTGCTTGCAGGTGTGTCTAGCATCCCAAGAAGGAAACAGAAAATGATATCTTGACAGCGGATGCTCGAGACACATGACTGGTGATGAATCACAATTCATCACGCTTGATGCTAAGGATGGAGGGATGGTCACCTTTGAAGATAATGGCAAAGGAAAGATCATCGGGATAGGTAACATTGGTATCACTCCCTCCAAATACATTGAGAATGTTTTACTTGTTAAAGGTTTAAAGCATAACTTACTTAGCATTAGTCAATTCTGTGATAAAGGGTATAAAGTAAGTTTTGAATCATCTGTATGCATTGTGACGAGTCCTATTAACGATGGCATTAAATTTATAGGACATAGGCATGGCAATGTTTATATGGTAGACTTGAATGATTTAACTAAATTAGACATGCAATGCCTAGTTTCCTTAAATGCTAAAATAAATGAGACTAGTTGGCTGTGGCATCGTAGACTTGCACATATTAGCATGCATTCTCTTTCAAAATTAATCAAAAAGGATTTAGTTCTCGGTTTGCCAAAATTGAATTTTGAAAAGGATAGAATTTGTGATGCATGCCAATTAGGTAAACAAACTAGAGTATCATTTAAATCCAAAAACACTATTTCAACTTCTAGACCTTTAGAGCTCTTACATATGGATTTATTTGGACCAACTAAAACCACTAGTCTAGGAGGAAAATGATATGGATTTGTAATAATTGATGATTACTCTCGTTTTACTTGGGTTTTCTTTTTAGCTCACAAAAATGAAACTTTTCAAATTTTCACAAAATTTCATCGAAAAGTCACTAATGAAAAAGGGTTTTCAATTCAAAATATTAGAAGTGATCATGGAACAGAATTTGAAAATCATGACTTTGAAAATTTTTGTGATGAAAATGGAATTGGCCACAACTTCTCTGCTCCTAGGACACCCCAACAGAATGGGGTAGTTGAAAGGAAAAATAGAACCTTAGAAGAAATGGCCCGTACCATGCTCTGTGAAAGCAACCTTCCAAAATATTTTTGGACGGAAGCTATTAACACAGCATGTTACATTTTAAATCGTGCTTTAATAAGATAATTTTTAAAGAAAACCCCCTATGAACTTTGGAAAGGAAGAAAACCAAATATTGCCTATTTTCATGTTTTTGGTTGCCGATGTTTTGTATTAAATAATGGCAAAGAAAAACTTGGTAAATTTGATGCAAAATCAGATGAAGCAATCCTTCTAGGTTACTCCTCCACTAGTAAAGCATTTAGAGTGTTCAACAAAAGAACCTTAGTAGTTGAGGAGTCCATACATGTTGTCTTTGATGAATCTAACGATCCTCCTTCAAGGAAGAATGAGAGTGTTGATGATGCAGATCCACTAATAGAAGGTATGAAGGAGATCACTCTGAAAGATTCAGCAACTCCAGAAGACAAGGATCAAGAAGATGAACAAAATGAGAAAGGTAAAGAAATTCAAGAACAACCTCAAGGTACAAATGACTTACCCAAGGAATGGAGGTATGTTCACAACCACCCTAAGGAATTAATTATCGGTGATCCTATGCATGGGGTAAAAACACGTTCTTCACTTAGAGATGTACTTAATCATTGTGCTTTTGTATCTCAACTTGAACCTAAAACTTTTGAAGAAGCTGAAAATGATCATAACTGGATTAATGCTATGCAAGAAGAACTCAGTCAATTTGAAAGAAATAATGTTTGGACCTTAGTGAAAAGACCTAAAGATTATTCAATAATTGGCACAAAATGGGTCTTTAGAAACAAGTTAGATGAGCATGGAAATGTAATTAGAAATAAAGCAAGACTGGTTGCTAAGGGATATAATCAAGAAGAAGGAATTGATTTTGATGAAACCTTTGCACCTGTTGCTAGATTAGAAGCCATTAGACTTCTACTTGCTTATGCTTGCTTTATGAAATTCAAACTATTTCAAATGGATGTTAAAAGTGCATTTTTAAATGGATATATTTCTGAAGAAGTATATGTAGAACAACCCCCAGGATTTGAAAATCATGCTTTTCCCAATCATGTCTTTAGATTAAATAAAGCTTTATATAGTCTAAAACAAGCACCTAGAGCATGGTATGAAAGGCTAAGCAAATTTCTACTAAATAATGGTTTCTCAAGAGGCAATGTAGATACAACCCTATTTATTAGAAGAAACCAAAATGATATGCTAATTATACAAATTTATGTTGATGACATAATTTTTGGGTCTACTAATGAATCCCTTTGTCAAGACTTTGCTAAGCTTATGCAGGGAGAGTTCGAGATGAGCATGATGGGAGAACTCACTTTCTTTCTCGGACTCCAAATCAAACAATCAAAAGAGAGAATCTCCATCACCCAAAGCAAGTACACCAAGGAACTACTCAAAAGATTTGGAATGGAGAACTGCAAACCTATTGGCACACCAATGAGTCCCTCAAGTAAGCTTGACAAGGATGATGAAGGTAAAAGCGTAGACTTAAAATACTACAGAGGTATGATTGGCTCATTATTATATCTAACTGCAAGTAGGCCTGATATCATGTTTAGTGTTTGCTTATGTGCAAGATATCAATCTAATCCTAAGGAATCTCATTTGAATGCTGTTAAAAGAATCCTTAGATACTTAAATGGTACACAAACTATAGGGTTATGGTACTCTAAGGACTCACAAATTAATTTGTTAGGATATTCTGATGCTGATTTTGCTGGATGTAAATTAGATAGAAAAAGCACAAGTGGAACTTGCCAATTTCTTGGAGTTAACCTAATCTCATGGTTTAGCAAGAAACAAAATTCGGTGGCACTGTCTACGGCTGAGGCCGAATACATTGCAGCCGGAAGTTGTTGTGCTCAAATCTTGTGGATTAAGCAACAACTCGAAGATTTTGGAATCAAACTTAATGAAACTCCAATAAAATGTGACAATACAAGTGCCATAAATCTATCTAAAAATCCAATACAACACTCAAGATCCAAACATATTGAAATAAGACATCATTTTATAAGAGAACATGTTCAAAACAAAAATATAATTCTTGAATATGTTTGCACTGAAAATCAATTAGCCGATATCTTTACAAAGGCCCTTAGTGAGGATAGATTCTGTGAAATTAGGAGAAATCTAGGAATTCTAGATCCATTTGCCTAAACTTCTCTTAATTATTATCAAATATTCTTAGAGCTCAATTTCCAACAACTATCCTGGTTCCAAAAGCTCAGTTTTATCTCTCTAAAAACTTATCATTGAGCAAAATTCCTTCTCCCAAAATTTTGAATTTTTCTGGAATTTATTTGTATTTTTCCTGATTTTCTGAACTTCATGAGTCGACCCCCATGAGTCGACTCAATGGCAAACTTGTAAATCCCACCAACTTCCATCTGGTTCATTGTTTTTAAAACGGGAAACCCTGTTTATGAGACGACTCATCTTCTCGTCGTCTTCCTTCCGAAAGCCGTCCTCTCCAACTCTTTTTGCTCCAAATCCAAGGATCAATTCTGAGGCAATTCTCCCTCCTCTCCACCAAAAATCGCCTCCTTGAAAGGAACTTTTCTGTGCTTTCTCGCAGTGATAGGCGCGGGTGGAACGTGCCCTAGAACTTCACCGTTCATTCAAAATCCACTTCTTTTCTCCACCAAAATTCTTCTTTACTCTTTTGTGATCCCTCCTCCACTGAATTCAAGTCTTCTTGTCTGCTACTTTATTGGATATGGCTCCAAAGATGAAACTTCTCCAAAGGAGGAAATCAATCCGAGAGCCTGAGAAAATTATCCGAAAGAAAAGGCATGCTCAGTCTTCCACTGTTCCCAATCCAGTTTCAGTACCTGCTCAAGGTCCCTCTCAATCCTCCATAAGCCCCAGTGTAAATCTTCTTTCTGATAGAAAAGTAGAAACCGGAAAAAATATAGATTTTCGGTTCTTTGAGAAAGAAGGCTTTACTTTTGCTACCAAGATCAAAAATCAAGGATGGGAACTTTATTGCTCTCTTAAGGAAGTCACCTATGTTGATCTAGTCAGAGAGTTCTACCAGAACCTAAATTATGGAAACGGGTCTGTGACTTCAACTGTAAAGGGGATTGACATCTGTTTGGATTCTAGGATATTGGGAGAGATACTTCAGTTGCCTAGTGAAGGATACTCATATATGGAACTCCCAATTAAAGAAGAAGGGATCAGAATTATCTTAGGAGAAGATTTTTCAGGAAGTTTAAACAGATTGGAAGCAAAGCTACTGTCCATTGAGATGAGGGTCCTGCATCAGATTGTGACAAAACTATTCTTTCCTAGGAGTGGTAGACATGACTTACTATCTGGCAGAGATGTATGTGTCATGTTTCATATCATCACTCAGACCCCCCTAAACCTCCCTGCACTTATGATAGAGGCCATGAGAGAAACTTTGAACAGATCCAAGGCACACTTGCCTTATGGTATGGCCCTTACTAGAGTATTTAGGAGGTTTGGAGTTAGCTGTGAGGGGGAGACACCTACCAAGCTCTCACATGTGGACACTTTCAACCAACACAGCCTGCACCGAATGGGAATTACAAAGACTGTTGGTGGTTGGATCAAGGGCTCAGAAGAAAGAACTGAGGAGAGAGCTGAGGAAAGAGCTGAAGACAGAACTGAAGGCAGAGTAGAAGAAGAAGGTCCATCTTCTCCTGTACATGATTTCAGGGCAGCTTCACCAGATACCCAGTTCATTCCTGATACTGAGGCTGGCCCTTCTGAGTTTACTAGGATGCCCACACCAGTATATCAGCCAGAGAGCAGAGCACCTCCATCAGAGTTCAGACTGGCTGATGATCAGATCGAGCATATATCTCAGCGTGTGGCTTCTTTGTTGTCTAGCCAGTGGAGTAGTACTTCTTTTGCACCTGGAGCTACTACTTCTGATCAGACCATTACTCCCCACATCTCCACTGTATTTCAGATGATTTCAGATCAGTCCTTCAGGATACAGCAGCTTGAGGATACAGTCTGGAGACTTACTGGCAGAGTTCTTGACTTGCAGGGGCAAGTTCTTGCATTGGCCCATCCCCAGCCACAGGAGTCTACTATTGAGGTCACAGACCTCACTGGAGAGGCTGGAAGGCTCAGAGGAGCATTAGAAGGTGGATATGAGCTACTGAGGAAAGAGATCAGAGGATCGAGTGAGCATCCTACCACCCAGTTCACTGCTCTACTTCAATCTGTTTCTAGAGCACTGAACGTACTTGATTCTATCAGACTCATGGTATCAGCCCTAGTATCTCAGCATTCTCAGCCTCCCAGTTCATCTCGTTCTCCTACTCGTGACAGAGGCAGACGGGGTAGAGGACGCACTTCTGATCCATCATCTTCTCATACTATATCTGATGACTCTGATCATTGACTTATCTAGATCTTAGGAGTTAGTATCTTGTTCTAGGATCTATACCTTGGGGCCATGTATTGACATTTAGCTGGTTGAATTTTATGTATTGAAACAATTATAATATTAATGGAATCATCTTTTACCTATATTTCTACCTCTTTGTAATGATTATATTTTGGTTATATTTCAATCTCTGATACATCTATTGAAATATTATCTTCTCCTTGTTGTTGTTTGCTATTGATAATTGTTATATTAAGGGGGAGCAAACATCTGTGAAAAACTCTAAAGAGGAAGAAATTAAAGAATATTTCAGAAAAAGAAAGGAAAGAGTTAACTATGTTTGATGATGTCAAAAAGGGGGAGAAATTAAAATTAAACAAAAATTGAAATTAGACAAAAAGCAAAACCCTAAATTATGAGAAAAAGGGGGAAAAATTAAATTAAAACAAATATTGAAGAAATTAAACAAATATTGAAGAAATTAAATAAATATTGGAGAAATTAGACAAAAACAAGGATTGAAAGATTAAACAAAACTTTGAGAAATTTTTGGTATCAAAATTTGGTATCAGACAGAACTTTAACAAAAAGTTATCCATCAAAAGCAAAATCATGAGTACAATGCAAATAAGTATTTTTTTTATATATAAGCTCTGATATTCAAACTTGCTTTTGAAATTTTACTCACCTTGATACATCAATAAGAAATTTGTTTTACTCTGATACATCCTACAATTTCTTTCAACTTGATCTGATACATGATAACATTTGATCCGATACAGTGTGAAGGTTTCTCTAATATATTATAACATTTGCTCTGATACTGTATGAAATTTTCTCTGATACATTAAAAATTTTCTTGCTCTGATACATTATAAAATCTTTTCTGATATCATTGTAAAAATTATTTTTGCTCTGATACATAGAAAAAGTTATTTATCTTCTCTTGCTCTGATATATCTTGAACTCAAAATGATCTAATACCCTTTTCAAATCTTTAAGAAAATAGACAAACTATTTTTGCATTTATATTACATGCCAAAAGAATCATACTCTTTTCAAGCATATACACCTATAATGGATTCTTTTGAAATTAATGCATTAACATAAATATTTTTGTTCATATATTTTGTCATCATCAAAAAGGGGGAGATTGTTGCTCCTAGATTGATTTTGATGATTACAAAGCAGATTGAAGGGATACAAAATTTTAAAATGAAAAAGTCCTTATGCTCTTCAAGGGCAAAATCATAATTTCACTAAAATCCTGATTTGATAGTATCATTTGGTAGAACAAATGATTTGAAATCTATTGGTGAAAATTTCATTATGTTTGGACTTATATTTTTGAAGTTATGAATGTTTGAAGTGCATGAGTCGACTCATGAGTCAACTCATGGCACTGTGAGCTGATTGGCACGCAAAAATTCTCCTTGGCACGCTAGTTTTCTGGCTTGGCACGACCTGTGAGTCGACTCATGAGTCGACCCACAAGGCATGAGTCGACTCATGAGTCGACCCCTGCTAATTTGAGCCAAAAAATTTCAGAAAAGCATTCTCTGGTTTTTGCAACAGAGGTCGACTCATGAGTCGACCCCTGAAGCATGAGTCGACTCATGAGTCGACCCCTGCGACGGGAAATGTCAGCAACAGCTATTTTTTTGCCCGTTTTAATTGCCATTTATGCTTCCTAAAAATCCTCTAACGGCTCTTTATCTGCCTAAATTGTTTTCTCTTGCTTCTAATGCCACAAAATGCTTAATTTGATGAAAGAAATTGCAGATTAAATAGCGGATCAAACGTGAAATCAAAAGTGAAGAGAAAAGGAGGAAAAAGAGAAGAACAGAAGAGAGGATCCGAAATTTGCAAGAAAAAGCCTGAGATCAACGAAATATCCATAGAGAAAAAGAGAGAGGATCCACAATATACCAGAGAGATTGTGAAAGAGAAAAGAAAGATCTTTCAAGGAGAGAATTCTTCACGTCTATCGTTTCAACCTTGATCTAGAGATCGTTCAAAGCTTTCAAGAGATCTTCAATCAACAATCAACCTCTTGTCAAGCGTTCAACCGTTCATTCATCTTGAGAAAATCTGAAAAAGGGGTTCTTCATTTGAGTAAAGCTTTTATTGTTATATTTGCTCATTTAAGGAGTTGTTATTGTATTCATCTGTGCTCTAAATATTCTTACTCTTTGTGAGTTTTTGCTCTTGTTTTTGGAGGATTTCCAAAACAAGAAAAGGTTGATCCGAACCTGAAATCAGAGTGTTTTGGGTTTGCTTGTACCCGAAAAATAAGTGTTCTAGCTTGGGATAGCTAGGGTCGGAGTTTCCGACGTCTTGTATTCTAGCTTGGGATAGCTAGTGTCGGAGTTTCCGACGTTTTGTATTCGGGTTGAATACAAAGGATAGTGGATTGAAATTCCCAAGTGGGATCTTGGGGAGTGGATGTAGGTGCAAGGTTAGCACCGAACCACTATAAATTCTTGTGTTTGTGGTGTGCTTTATCGCTTTATCTTATTTCTTTATTATATCCTTGCAATACTGCTTTAGTTAATTAATATTGATTTAAAGCCATTGTTTTGTTCTTCATAAGTTATCTGTTGGGCTTAAAATTTTTAGAAACCCAATTCACCCCCCCCCTCTTGGGTTGCATAGCTGGGCAACATCAACCAATGTCCACATATCGTTGACTTTCATGGACTCCATTTTGGATTTCATGGCCTCTAACCATTTCTCAGAGTCAGGTCTCTGCATTGCATCTATGTAGGTGATCGGATCCTCATTGTTTTCATCAAGTTCGACAGGATCACCGTTTCGGACCAAGAAACCATAGTATCTGTCCGATTGACGTGGTACTCTACCAGACCGCCTTAAGGGTGCAGGAACAATGGGCTCCGGATCTTATCTAACCAAATCTGGTTCAGGTTCAGCAACTTGTGTCGATTTTTCCACCTGTCGAACTTCTTCAAGTTCGACCTTAGAGGCAACAGTCCCTTCACCAAGAAACTCCTTTTCCAAAAAGATTGTCTTAAGGCTGACAAACACCTTTTGCTCATCATCTAGGTAGAAATAATACCCTTTGGTCTCTTTTGGGTATCCTATGAAATAACACTTATCAGACCTAGGTCCAAGCTTGTTCGTAATTAAACATTTAACATAAGCCGGACACCCCTAAACCCTAAGGTGCGAGAGTACTGGCTTACGTTCTATCCATATCTCATATGGCATTTTGGTTATAGACTTACTCGGAACCCTATTTAGAAGGTAACAAGCCGATTCGAGCGCATATCCCCAGAGGAAGATTGGCAGACCAGCAAACCCCATCATGGATCGAACCATATCTAACAAGGTCCGATTCCTCCTTTCAGACACACCATTATGTTGTGGTGTTCCAGGAAGAGTCCACTGAGAGAGAATTCCATTCTTCCCAAGATATGTCAGAAACTCATTGGAAAGGTATTCACCTCCTCGATCAGATCGAAGAGTTTTAATACACTTTCTAGTTTATTTTTCTATCTCATTTCAGAATAGTTTGAACATTTCAAATGACTCCGACTTATGCTTCATTAAGTAGACATACCCATACCTCGATAGATCGTCTGTGAAGGTTATGAAGTAGAAATATCCACCTCTTGCACTTGAGCTCATGGGTCCACATACATCAAAATGTACCAGCCCCAAAAGTTCACTGGCTCGCTCACCTTTTCCAGTAAAAGGTGACTTGATCATCTTCCCAAGAAGATAGGACTCACAGGATGGAAGTGATTCACAATCACCAACTTCAAGAATTTCTTTTTGAGCCAACCTATTTATCCTGTTCTTATTGATATGACCTAGCCTACAGTGCCAAAGGTAGACTTCTGACATATTATCCATTCTAGGACGTTTATCGAAGGTTTGAACCACATTAACAGGCTATGATAGTAAGTAAATTCCATTATTTAGTTGTCCAACAAATATTGTAACACCATTCAAAATGATATTGTAAATATTTTTTTTTATTAAAAATTCATAACTGTACATGGCTAAAAGATCTACAGAAATAATATTTAATAAAAAACTTGGACAATAGTGATATTCACTTAGAATTACATTACGAAAATTGATTACAAGGTTCATGATTCCTAAAGCTAGAACTGAAACTTTACTTTCATCTCTAACGTTCAGGAATCTCTCACCTTCATCAAATCTCCTACTGACCTGCAAACCCTGCATCGAATTACAGATATGATAAGAACTTCCGATATCCAATACCCAGACAGTAGTATCACAAATGAAAAAGTTGCAAGGTGTTATCATATAATTACCTTGCTTCTTCTTCGGCCTGTTCGGGTCTAGGGAGGCAATGTATAGAGGACAGTTCCTCTTCCAGTGCCTCTGCTTCTTGCAAAAGAAGCACTCCGCCTGGCTCTGGTTGGGCTTGCGCTTCTTGGTCTGACCCTGTGCAGACGTCCCAGCATGCGGCTGTACCTTCTTATTCTTCTTCTTCTTGTTCTTCTTCTCTTTCTCAAAGGGTCGATGACTAGAAGAAGACCCTCCCACAACATTCACCGACTCCTTATGGAGCTGGTGGTCCTTCTCAAAGTTTTGCAGCAACCCCAACAAGCCGTGGTAGTTCACTGCAGGTTTTATCATCCGAAAATGAGTAAGGAAGGAGAGGAAGGACTTGGGCAAAGAATTAAGGATTGCATCCTTACCGAGCTGATCGTGCAAGGGAAAGCCCAGTTTACTTAGGCGCTCAATCATTTCGATCATGTACAGTATCTGATCAGTGATTGAGGCCCCATCTCTCATCCAAGCATTGAAAATGGCACAACTAGTTTTGTGCCTTTCAACATCGTCAGGCGTGCCAAAGGAGTCATTCAACATTTGAAGCATCTCTTGCGGCTGGGCGTTCTCGAACCTGCAGCTGAACTCATCATTCATTGCCACTAGCATTATGCACCGAACGATGGTGCGGTCGTTGAGCCACTTCTGATAAGTATCTCGAACTGTCCCTCTAGCGTTCGGGGCTAGCTCCTCAGGTGCCGGATCTGTTACTACATAAAGGATTCGTTCATACTCAAGGATGATTTTTAATTTTCGATACCAGCTATCGAAATTAGGTCTCATGAGCTTGTCATTATCTAATAATGACTGGAGCGACAGAGTAGTGGCCATAGTTGCATAAAAGAAAACCAGATCTTTATTAGTATATAAATTATTAATACTAAAGACTTGAAATTTAGTCTAAAGTTTCTCCCAGTATTTTTACGAACTGGTAGCCTCAACCTCCAATTCAAAGAATTACTTTAATTCTTTAGTGGGTACTAGAATCCACACAGACTACACACGAGCCCAACTTTGGCTGGTCAACCCATGTGCATCTATGGATAGGTTCATAACCAGTTGTTTCTCTAAATAACTTCTAGTAATTGATTTTGCCCCAGAACCTAATCAATAGGCTTTGGCCTCCACTGAAAAGATCTGGTTAGGTCCAACCATTAACATGACTTGATTAGGTGAATCTGACCAATAAATGATCAGGCCCGACTTTGGCCGGCCAACCTGACCACCATCAGAAAGACTCAAACCAAATGATCATATTATGAATGATAATTCTATTAGTCAATAAGCACCAGGCCTTTGGGCCTCCAGTGATTATTAAACTAATGAACTCATTATCACTCACTTAATGGGAGGCTATGACTTAGTTATCACTATAACTTAATCATTTTTAGGGACCTAATAATTTTTGAGGATTTTATTAAAGGATAGAAGAGAAGAAATTAACCAGCCAATTTCAATCCTCCCACTGACTTCACCAAGTCAGATTAAAAAGGATTTAATTAAAGCCAGCATTAGGAGCACCTAAATCAGTCAGACTGATTTACCTAATGACATGGGTGAGCCCTAATTACCAAGTGATCTAATCAAAACCTAACTCATCAGGTTGGCCAGGTAAGTGAGATCAGTGGAAGGGATATGCCATTAACTCGTCAGAGATCGAATCAATGCGAGTAGCTCCCAGTTAAAAACCACTGGTCAGACTGTCGAACTTACGTTAGACACCAACCGATTCATTAGTTTTAATTTGATCAACTTAGTAAATAGGGTTCCACTGCGTAGCCATGAATTAAGTCAATCTTGGTCTAGTTAAAGACATGGACCCATTCAACTATAACTATTGGAGTTGAGTCTAGAGTGTCCTTGACCTAATCTAATTCAATTTTTGATTAGATTTGACCAATTACTCTAATTTAGTCCATTTCTTTAAGCTAACCTTAGGTCTAACCCAATTATGGACCTAATCCATCTAACCCATTGACCCATAAGTTTATGAAATTATCTTAGGTCTTAATTCACAATTCTAGACCAACTAGACAACACTTAATTCTTTTAATTAAGTATTTGGGCTGATGGGTCAGGGTTTGGCATTTTGAAAATAATTTTTAAATTTGAAAAGTTTTATTTTCTGTTCACCAAATGTGTTGACTCATTTCACAATCTGATCAGCACATTTCATAAACAGCAATCCTATTGCTAATTACATAACAAAAAATAACTCAATCAAAATAAATCATGAATATTCCTTTAGATCTAATCTAACACATTCATGATAAATTTTATAATTGAACCTTTACAATTAAGTCCTTTTGCTGCTTCGTCTGCATGGGATATAATCGCTCAGCACCCCTACCACCATAGGAGAATCCCATCGAATGGGAGGAGAGGGCCTTTAAACCCTACTTTTCTCCTATGACCGGATGACCATGGCAACCAATCCAATTAGACTACTTGCTACTTGGATCAAGTATATCTAAATATACTAATTTCAAAATTTAAATTTTAAATTTTAAATTTTAAATTTCAAATTTTAAATTTTAAATTTTGAATTTCAAATTTCAAATAAATTTCAAATTTCACATAAATTTTAAATTTCAAATTTTTAAATTTCAAATTTTGAATTTTAAATTTTGAATTTCAAATTTGAAATTTCAAATAAATTTTAAATTTTAAATTTCAAATTTAAACTTTTAGATTACTACTTAATCTACGCATGCAAATGTATATCATATTTTAGAACCTGCTCTGATACCATTTGAAGTGAATTTCAGTGCAGGGGTAAAATGGTAATTTTGAAATTTTTTCAAAATTATAATTTTATAGTGAAAATTATTAATTAATCTAATTAATTAATATGTATTAACCCTATACAAGAATCTAAATATGATATATATAGCATGTATTTAAATTTGAAATTTCGAATTCTACAGTAAATGTTTTACTGTTATGTGTTCAGAACATATTACCTTCATGCAGGTAGTTGATCGCTACAATCTGATCATCGTCAGAAAAGTCTGATCATCGTAATGTAGCCACACAGTATATCTGGCCTCTGTGCATCATCCACACGAAGCTCCCGATCTCATCGGCTCCTCACGAATGCTAGTTCGTTGCAGAATCCTTTCGATGGCCGATGCTGATCGAACTCCTTCGATCAGTGTCTGCCAACTTTTTGGATGCTCTGGATCGTTAGCAAAGGAATTTAAGAGATTAATGAAGCTCTCCCTGAAGTTTGGTGGGCTCACGACACTCGTAGCTCACCTTCTTACTTCCCGAACGATAGGCAGAAACCCTAGGATACTCACAAAAGACCCTGTGCCCTTTCTCTCTTCTTTTCTTTTCTTTTTCTTTTCTTTTCTCATGCAAAAGGCCTTTCTCACACCACCCTTTCTCTCTCGAATCAGATATTCGCATGCCCCACCTTCTCTTTCTTTTTAATATGGTGCAAGACCGCATCTTTACAGCATTTTCACCGCATGAGAGGATAAAGCTAGGTGGTTGCTCACTTGAATTCAAATCGAATTTGAATTCAAATGCCAACCAACCAATCTTTATCCACTCAAGGCATGACAAGAGAAGGGGCGTGGGTTCTTTGTGCCTGGAGAATTTACATGAGAAACTTTTTCTCATGTAGAGAATGGGGCGCATAAAAGGATAAGGTGGCGCATGGATTAGTTGCCCATTCAAATTCAAACATTATTTGAATTTGAATGGCCAACCAACCTTATCATTATCCACACAAGTGGCACACAAGGGAGGGTGTGGGAAGGCTTCTACATGGGAGAAAATTCATTAGAACTTATTTCTCATGAATTCAAATAGGCACAGGTGGGTGAGGTGGCGCAGGGAGATAAGTCAAAGTGGTTTCAAATATTAAATCAACCTAATTGAACCAACCTTATTAAAATAGATCAGGCACAATTAGACTAAGTTAAATCCAATACAATTTGGCTTAATTAGGCTCAATAAAATCTTAATCAAATCAAAAATTGACTAAGCCCAACCCTTGATCAGATCAGGGACCAAACCACCTTGGCGATTAGGTCAACTCTTAACCTAATCGGGTCAAATCCAACTGAATCAAATTTAATTGGACTTGATCCAAAAATAATTACTCAATCAAATTGAGTTAATTAGTAATCAAATCACTAATTAAACCTCTCATAAATACTGAGTCCAAATCTGATGGACAATCGGACATCAAAATCCATCGATATGAAATCCTGATCGAAAAGTCCTAAACCAGTGGGACTCTTGACCCCGGTATCCAAAATGTGTGAAACTCATGATCAGAGAATCCTGATTCTCAATCACAGAGTCCCAGACATGTAGGACTCAGAGTCTCTGAGCATTAGGACTCTTGGTCGAAGAGTCCCAGTCCAGTGGGACTCTTTACCAGCCATCAGATCAGATAGGAACCTCTAATGTGTGTGATCCCACAGGTTCGAACCTAAGCCGGTAGCACAGGAACCAATTCTTGTACTAATTAAAGTGACCATCTAGCAATGGTACCTGATATCTGGATAGGTCGAATAGTCGCAATCGCAATACTCAGAACCTATGCGAATATGGTTACTGTATAATTCATCCCTTTTGACCCTTGTGTATAGGATGACTCAGGATTAAACTGTCAACCCTGATCAGATCATCCGAATCATGCTCAACTTAAATAGTCCTGTGACTCCTCACTAGGACTATCCTAGCTAAGATTTTGCTAAATTGAAATACGACTGTACACAGCTCCTGAATTGGAGTGGTCAATCCCATCTTGACACACACACCGACAAGTCAAGTACTTGACTACACCCAACAGTCTTCCGTCACTGAATTAGAAATTAAGATAGTCCAGTGCCTAAGTGCAGTGAGTTGCTTGCAAGTCACTGTAGCAGTCTCAGGTCAGAGGGACAGTTATACCCATATTCCATCGGAGCAAATCTTGACAGCAGAAAAAGCTCCAAAGTCGGTCACATTCAGGGCAGATGTACCCTTACATCTCACCTGTATGCCATACCAGTGTCTCCACACTCCTTGGTTAAGAGGACAACCAACCCATATGGCACACAATGACCTATGCTTGATAAACGTTGTTGTCCTTGGTAACAATGTATCATTTGGTCGTGAACAGGTTTAAGGACTAAACGATAAATCCTCCTTTGTCGAGTCTAAATAGTCCTAAGGACTTCACCACAACACAGGAGTTCATTAGAAGATGAAACAATTTGTGATGAAAAATATCAAAATAACTTTTATTAATTTATAATTCATATACTAATACAAGAAAGAGCACGACCGTCAACAGACTAATGATTGGCTTTGGGATACTATTCCCAATAATTTTTTCATCACTGTGTACATCTTATTTTGAACTCTTGTTATGTGATGAAGCCCTTAAGACTATTTGATTCGATATAGGAGGATATATTATTTAGTCCTTAAACCTTAAGTTCACAATCAAATGATATACTATTATTAGGACGATAGCTATATTAACTATAGATAGTTGTGTGCCATGTACATTGGTTGTCCTCTTAATCAAGGAGTGTGGAGATACTAAAATGATTTACAAGTGAGACGTCGGAGTACATCTCACTGAACGTGACCTACTGTTGAGCACTTTGCTATCAAGAGTAGCTCATGAAGGATATGGGTATAAGTGTTCCTCTGACCTGAGATCACCACGGTGACTTATAAGCAACTTTCTATGCTTTGGTGCCAAACTATCTGAATTTTTAATTCAGTAATAAAATATTTTTGGGCACAGTCAAGACTTGCAAAGTTGGTGTATAAGTCAAGATGAAATTAACTCCTCTGAATAAGTTGGAGTTAATGTATCAGTGTATTTTAATTCAGTAAAATCTCGATCGAGATAATCTGTGATAGATTTAAAAAATTAAAATACAATGTGGATGACCATATCAAGGTTGACGGTTAAACTTTAGGTCACTTTGAACATTTGGATCAAAGAGATGAATTATACGATAATCATATGTCAAAAGATTCTTGAATGATACTTTGTAATCTTTCGACCTATTTGGACATCGGGTATCATTGCTAGATGATCACTTTGATTGGTATAAGAAAATTATTTCTATACTATCAATTTAGGTTTGAATCTATGAGGTCACACTCAAAAAAAATTTCTGACTGATCATATAGCTGATCAATGATTAAGAATCGTTCTAAAAAAAAACAATCAATTCGATTGATGATTAATCCTGTGCAAAAGTTGTAATGAATCAATTTGCTAATTATTGATGAATTGTAAGAGGATTGATTAGTAATTAGATTGCTAATTAGCTCAATTTGATTGAGCATTGAGGTTTGGATCAAATCTAAATGAATTGGATTCAATTTGATTTGACCCGATTAGGTTATGAGATGACCTAATCTCTAAGGGTGTTCGATTCCTGATTTGATCAGAACTTGAGCTCGATTAATTTTTGATTTGATTAAAATTTAATTAAGTCTTTATGCTACCTAATTAGATTAGGTTTAGTGGTCCAATTGAGTCTAATCTAATTTGGTTGGGTTAAGAATCAATTCAAATTTAAATCCTTTGCGCCTCCTTTCTCTGCGCCCTCTTATTCTTCATGAGAAAAATTTTTTGTCTGAATTTTTTCTCATGCCCAGAAGTAGTTTCACACCTATATCTAATCTCTTTTTGAATTAAGAATTGGTTGGTTTAAATTTGAGTTCAAATAGATTTGAATTTGAATTAAAATCTAGAGTCCAAATTGAGTTAGACTCTTCTCTTCACGCCATCACTTTTCTCCATGAAAAAAATACTTTTGCGTGAGATTTTTTTCACCATTCTGATGTTGGTCGATCACTTTCTGAGTTTTTAAGAGAAAGATAAAGTTTGATTCAAAATTTAATTTAAATTTAATTTGAATGGATGATAAGGATCAACCAATGTTTAAAATTGAATCGAAACGACCTCTTTCTTGTCCTTATCTTCCATGGGATGCCACCCTTAAGAAGGGATTAGTTTTGTACAAGAATGTAGGGAAAATTCAGTGTAGGGGTAAAATGATAATTTTAAAACTTTTTCAAAATCATTATTTTATAATAAAAATTATTAATTAATCTAATTAATTAATAAAAATTTATCCTACACTAGGATCTAAATATGATATATAGCATGCACGCATTTAAATTTGAAACTCGAATTTGAACAGTAAACACTTTACTGTAATGTATTCAGAACACAATACCTTTGTGCGGGTAGTAGATCGTCGCAATCTGATCACCGTCGGGAGAGTCTGATCATCACGATGTAGTCACACAGTATGTCTGGCCTCTGTGGATCGTCCATAGGAAGCTTCCGGTCTGATCGACTCCTCACGAGTGCTAGCTTGTTGTATAGCCCTTTCGACGACTGATGCTGATCGAACTCCTTCGATCGATGTCTGCTGATTCTTCAGATGCTCTAGATCATCAGCAGACATGCTTGAGAGGATGTTGAAGATCTCTCTGAAATTTGGTGGGCTCACGACACTCGTAGCTCACCTTCTCACTTCCCGAACTCCAGGCTGAAACCCTGAAGAACTCACTGAAACCCTGCGCACACTTTTTCTTTCTTTTCTTTCTTTTTCTCTCGGAAGGATATAGACCTTCACCTTACACACAAGGATTCCTCACGCCCAGATTTTCTCTCCAAAAATTTTCTTGCACACGGCCCACTCTTCTCCTCCTTTTAAAACAACAACCAAGGTCTTATCCACGTGAGAGGATAAAGATGAGTAATTGCACATTTGAATTCAAATCAAATTTTGAATTCAAATGAAAACTAATTTATCCCTATCCACTAAGGGTGTGAGAAGAGGAGGGCGTGGCTCAATTTGTATGTGAGTGATTTCATGAGAAATATTTTCTCATGTAATAAATGGGGTGCTAAAAAAGGATAAGGTCAAGGCGCTAAGATTGGTTGCTCATTCAAATTCAAACTTTGTTTTGAATTTGAATGGCCAACCAATCATCCTTATCCACTCATTTGGCACATTAAAGTAGGGCGTGAGGAGAGCTTTGCGTGAGAAAAAATTCATGAGAACTTCCTTCTCGTGAATTCAAATGGGCGCTGTGGAAGTGAGGTGGCGCAGGGAGAATGGGTCAAGGTGGTTTCATTATTTAAACCAACCTAATTGAACTAAATAAGTTAGGCCCAATTAGACTAATTTAAACCCAACTAAATTAGGCTTAATTAGGCTCAATAAAATTTTAATCAAATCAAGAATTGATTAAGCCCAACCCCTGATCAAATCAGGGACCAAACCATCTCGACGATTAGGTCAACTCTTAACCTAATCGGCTCAAACCCAACTGAATCCAATTCAATTGGACTTGATCCAAAAATAATTACTCAATCAAATTGAGTTAATTAGTGATCAAATCACTAATTAAACCTCTCATAAATATTGAGTCCAAATTCGATGGGTAATCATGCATCAGAATTCATCGATATGTAACCCTGATCGAAGAGTCCCAAACCAGTGGGACTCTTGACCCCGGTACCCAAAATGTGTGGGACTCATGATCAGAGAATCCTGATTCTCGATCACAGAGTCTCAGACATATAGGACTCATAGTCCATGAGTATTAGAACTCTTCATCAGCCATCAGATCAGATAGGAACCTCTAATGTGTATGACCCCGCAGGTTCGAACCTAAGCCGGTAGCATAGGAACCAATTTCTGTACTAATCGAAGTGACCATCTAGCAATGGTACCTGATGATCGGATAGGTTGAATAGTCACAATCGCAACACTCAGAACCTTCGTGAATATGGTTACTGTATAATTCATTCTTTTGACCTCTGTGTTTAGGACGACTCAGGGTTAAACTGTCAACCTTGATTAGATCATCCGAATCGTGCTCAACTCAAACAATCCTGTGACTCCTCACAAAGACTACCCTGGCCAAGATTTTGCTAAATTGAAATACGACTGTACACAGCTCCTGAACTGGAGTGGTCAATCCCATCTTGACACACACACCGACAAGTCAAGTACTTGACTACACCCAGCAGCCTTTCGTCACTGAATTAGAAATTCAGGTAGTCCAGTGCCTAAGTGCAGTGAGTTGCTTGCAAGTCACCGTGGCGGTCTCAGGTCGGAGGGACATTTATACCCATATTCCATCGAAGCAGATCTTGACAGCAGAAATAGCTCCGGAGTCGGTCACGTTCAGTGCAGATGTACCCTTACATCTCACCTGTATGCCATACCAGTGTCTCCACACTCATTGGTTAAGAGGACAACCAACCTATATGGCACACAACGACCTATGCTTGATAAATATTATCATCCTTGGTAACAACGTATCATTTGGTCGCGAACAGATTTAAGAACTAAACGACAAATCCTCCTTTGTCGAGTCTAAATAGTCCTAAGGACTTCACCACAACATAGGAGTTCATTAGAAGATGAAACATTTTGTGATGAAAAATATCAAAATAATTTTTATTAATTCATAATTCATGTATATATACAAAAATGAGCACAACCGTCAACAGGCTGACGATTGACCTTGGGACACTATTCCCAATAATCTCTCACTTGGCCTAAAGCGAATCGGTGCAGTATCTAATACTCATCTTCGACTTGTAGTTGTCGAACTCCTTCACCATAATGGCTTTAGTGAATGGGTCGGTCAGGTTCTCCTTTCCGTCGATCTTCTGAAGGTCGACGTCACCTCGATCCATAATTTCCCAGATGAGATGGTAGCGGTGCAGAATATGATTCATCCGCTGGTGTGCCTTGGGTTCCTTCACCTGTGCAATGGCTCCAGAGCTGTCACAGTAGAGCAGAACTGGACCAACAAGGGAGGGTGCTACTCTGAGCTCGATGATGAATTTTCTCAACCACACTGCTTCTTTGGCAGCATCTGATGCAGCGACATACTCCACCTCGCAAACTGAATCAGCCACTGTGTGTTGCTTGGAACTCTTCCAGCAGTTAGCCCCACCATTAAGGGTAAAAATAAATCCCAACACACTTTTGCTGTCATCATGATCAGACTGGAAACTAGAGTCTGTAAACCCTATAAGTCTCAAGTCTGATTCACCATAAACAAGCCACTGGTCCTTAGTATTTCTTAAATACTTCAGGATGGTTTTAACAACCTTCCAGTAATTCTCCCCTGGATTAGATTGGTATCTACTCACTACCCCTAGTGAGTATGCCACATCTAGTCGTGTACATGTCATGGCGTACATGATAGATCCCACTGCCGAAGCATATAAAATCCTACCCATACGCTCTCTCTGTTGAGATGTTGTCGGACAATCCCTTTTCAAGAGAGAAATTCCATGGCCTATCGGTAGATAGCCTTTCTTGGAATTCTCTATGCTGAACCTCTCCAGCATAGTATCTATGTACGTAGACTGAGATAAACCAAGCAACCTTTTAGATCTATCCCTATAGATCCTCATTCCTAGGATGTAGGAAGCTTCTCCCAAATCTTTCATGGAGAACTGTGACGACAGCTAAATCTTTATTCCCTGTAATACAGGGACATCATTCCTGATTAAGAGAATATCATCCACATACAATACAAAAAATACCACTACTGGACCATTAGCCCACTTATAAATGCAGGGCTCTTCTCTGTTCTTAACGAAACCATACGTCTTGATCATCCTATCAAAACATATGTTCCAACTTCGGGATGCCTGCTTAAGTCCATAAATGGACCTCTGTAGTTTGCACACCTTAGACTCATCAGTGGATGTGAATCCTTCAGGTTGTATCATATACACCTCTTCATCCAGCTCTCCATTTAGGAAAGCTGTCTTCACATCCATCTGTCAGATTTTATAGTCCAGATGGGCAGCTATCGCAAGCATAATCTGAATGGATTTGAGCATTGCCACAGGAGAAAACATCTCGTCATAGTCTATACCATAACGTTGACAATATCCCTTGGCAACCAGATGGACTTTATAGGTTTCCACCTTTCTGTCTGTGCCCCTCTTCCTCTTGAAGACCCACTTACACCCTATGAGTTTTACTCCTTCGGGTGGGTCAACCAATGTCCACACATCGTTGACCTTCATGGACTCCATTTCGAATTTCATGGCTTCTAGCCATTTCTCAGAGTCGGGTCTCTGCATTGCATCCATGTAGGTGATCGGATCCTCATTATTTTCATCAAGTTCGATAGGATCTCCGTCCCAAACCAAGAAACTATAGTATCTATCCGGTTGACGTGGTACTCTACCAGATCGCCTTAAGGGTGCATCAACAATGGGCTCTGGATTTGGTCTAACCAAATCCGATTTAGATTCAGCTACTTGTGTCAGTTTTTTCATCTGTCGAACTTCCTCAAGTTCGACCTTAGAGGCAATAGTCCCTTCACCAAGGAACTTCTTTTCTAAAAAGATTGCCTTAAGACTGACAAACACCTTTTGCTCATCAGCTAGGTAGAAATAATACCCTTTGGTCTCTTTTGGGTATCCTATGAAATTACACTTGTTAGACCTAGGTCCAACCTTGTCCGTAATTAAATGTTTAACATAAGTCGGACACCCCCAAACTCTTAGGTGCGAGAGTACTGGCTTACGTCCTATCCATATCTCATATGGTATTTTGGTTACAGACTTACTCGAAACTCTATTTAGAAGATAACAAGCCGATTTGAGCGTATATCCCCAGAAGGAGATCGACAGACCAGCAAACCCAATCATGGATCGAACCATGTCCAACAAGGTCCGATTCCTCCTTTCAGATACACCATTATGCTGTGGTGTTCCAAAAGGAGTCCATTGAGAAAGAATTCCATTCTCCCCAAGATATGTCAGAAACTCATTAGAAAGGTATTCACCTCCTCGATCAGATCAAAGAGTTTTAATACACTTCCCAATTTATTTTTCTACCTCATTTCGGAATAGTTTGAACATTTCAAACGACTCCTACTTATGCTTCATTAAATAGACATACCCATACCTCGATAGGTCGTCTGTGAAGGTTATGAAGTAGAAATATCCATCTCTTGCACTTGAGCTCATGGGTCTACATACATTAGAATGTACCAGACCCAAGAGTTCACTGGCTCGCTCATCTTTTTCAGTAAAAGGTGACTTGGTCATTTTACCAAGAAGACAGGACTCACAGGTTGGAAGTGATTCACAATCACCTACTTCAAGAATTCCTTCTTGAGCCAACCTGTTTATCCTGTTCTTATTGATATGACCTAGCCTACAGTGCCAAAGGTAGACTTCTGACACATTATCTATTCTAGGGCGTTTACCGAAGGTTTGAACCACATTAACAGGTTGTGATAGAAAGTAAATTCTATTATAAAGTTGTCCAATAAACATTGTAACACCATTCAAAATGATATTGCAAACGTTTTCTTTTCTTAAAAATTGATAACCGTTCATGGTCAAAAGGCCTATAGAAATAATATTTAATAAAAAGCTTGGAGAATAGTGACATTCACTCAGAATTATATTTCGAGAATTGATTACAAGGTTCATGATTCCTAATGCTAGAACTGAAACTTTGCTTCCATCTCCAACGTTCAGGAACCTCTCGTCTTCATCAAATCTCCTACTGACCTGCAGACCTTGCATCGAATTGCAAATATGATAAGGGCTTCCGATATCCAATACCCAGGTAGTAGTATCACAAATGAAAAAGTTGCAAGGTGTTATCATATAAGTACCTTGCTTCTTCTTTGGCCTGTTCGGGTCCAGTGAGGCAATGTATAGAGGACAGTTCCTCTTTCAGTGCCCCTGCTTCTTGCAAACGAAGCACTCCGCCTGGCTTTGGTTGGGCTTGTGCTTCTTGATCTGACCCTATGCAGACGTCCTAGCATGCGACTGCACTTTCTTCTTCTTCTTCTTGTTCTTCTTCCCTTTCTTAAAGGGTCGACGACCAGAAGAAGACCCTCCCACAACATTCACTGACTCCTTATGAAGCTGGTGATCCTTCTCAAAGTTCTGCAGCAACCCCAACAAGCCGTGGTAGTTCACTGCAGGCTTTGTCATTCAAAAATGAGTAAGGAAGGGAAGGAAGGACATGGACAGAGAATTAAGGATCACATCCTTATCGAGCTGCTCGTGCAAGGGAAAATCTAGTTTACTTAGGCACTCAATCATTTCGATCATGTACAGTACATGATCAGTGACTGAGGCTCCATCCCTCATTCGAGCATTGAAAATGACACAACTAGTTTTGTGCCTTTCAACATCATCAGGTGTGCCAAAAGAGTCATTCAATATTTGAAGTATCTCCTGTGGCTGGGCATTCTCGAACCTACGACTGAACTCATCATTCATTGCCACCAGCATTATGCACCGGACGTTGGTGCGGTCGTTGAGCCACTTCTGGTAAGTGTCTCGGACCGTCCCTCTAGCATTCAGGGCTGGCTCCTCAGGTGTTGGATCCGTTACTACATAAAGGATCTGCTCATGCTCAAGGATAATTTTTAATTTTCGATACCAGCTATAGAAATTAGGTCCCATGAGCTTATCATTATCTAATAATGACTGGAGCGACAGGGTAGTGGCCATAGCTGCATAAAGAAAAATCAGATCTATATTAGTACATAAATTATTAATACTAAAGATTTGGACTTTAGTCTAAAGTTTCTCCCAGTATTTTTACGAATTGGTAGCCTCAACCTCCAATTCGAGGAATTACTTTAATTCCTTAGTGGGTACTAGAATCCACACAGACTACACACAAGCCCAACTTTGGTTGGTCAACCCATGTGCATCTATGGGTAGGTTCATGACCAGTTGTTTCTCTAAACAACTTCTAGTAATTAATTTTGCCCCAGAACCTAATCAGTAGGCTTTGGCCTCCACTAAAAAAATCTGGTTAGGTCCAACCATTAACATGATTTGATTTGGTGAATCGGATCAATAAATGATCAAGCCCGACTTTGGTTGGCCAACCTAACCACAATCAGAAAGACTCAAACCAAATTATCATACTATGAATGATAATTCCATTAGTCAATAAGCACCAGGCCTTTGGGCCTCCAATGATTATTAAACTAATGGACTCATTATCACTCACTTAATGGGAGGCTATGACTTAGTTGTCAATATAACTTAATCATTTTTAGGACCTAATAATTTTTGAGGATTTTATTAAAGAATCGAAGAGAAGAAAATATCCAGTCAATTTCAATCCTCCCACTGACTTCACCAAGTCAGATTAAAAAGGATTTACTTAAAGCTGGCATTAGGAGCACCTAAATCAGTCAAACTAATTTACCTAATAACATGGGTGAGCCCTAATTACCAAGTGATCTAATCAAAATCTAATTCACCAGGTTGGCCAGGTAAGTGAGATCAGTGGTGGGGATAAGCCATTAACTCGTCAGAGATCAAATCACTGCGAGTAGCTCCCGCTTAAAAACCATTAGTCAAACTGCCAAACTTACCTTAGACACCAACCGGTTCATTAGTTTTAATTTGATCAACTTAGTAAATAGGGTTCCACCGCATAGCCATGAATTAAGTCCATCTTGGTCTAGTTAAAGACATGGACCCATTCAACTACAACTATTGAAGTTGAGTCTAGAGTATTCTTGACCTAATCTAATTCAACTTTTGATTAGATTTGACCAATTACTCTAATTTAGTCTATTTCTTTAAGCTAACCTTAGGTCTAACCCAATTATGGACTTAATCCATCTAACCCATTGACCCACAAGTTTATGCAATTGTCTTAGGTCATAATTCACAATTCTAGACCTACTAGACAACACTTAATTTTTTTAATTAAGTATTTGGGCTGATGGATCAGGATTTGGCATTTCGAAAATAATTTTCAAATTTGAAAGGTTTTATTTTCTGTTCACCAAATATGTTGACTCATTACACAAATAGATCAACATATTTCATAAATAGCAATCCTATTGCTAATTACATAACAGAAAATAACTCAATCAAAATAAATCATGAATATTCCTTTCACAACTTCATCTATATAGGATATAATTGCATCGGTACCCCTACCACCATAAGAGACCCCATCGAATGGGAAGAGAGGGCCTTTAAACCCTACTTTTCTCCTATGACCGGACGGTCATGGCAACCAACCCAATTCGATTACTTGCTATTTGGATCAAGTATATCTAAAAATATCAATTTTAAAATTTAAATTTCAAATTTTAAATTTTAAATTTTGAATTTTAAATTTCAAACAAATTTCAAATTTTAAATTTTAAATTTTTGAATTTCAAATTTTGAATTTTGAATTTTAAATTTTAAATTTTGAATTTCAAATTTAAACTTTTAGATTATAACTTAATCTACACATGTAAATATATATATCATATCTAAGAACCCGCTCTGATACCATTTGTGGGAAAAATTCAGTGCAAGGGTAAAATGGTAATTTTAAAACTTTTTCAAAATTATTATTGTATAGTAGAAATTATTAATTAATCTAATTAATTAATAAAAATTTATCCTATACTAGGATCTAAATATGATATATAGCATGCATGCATTTAAATTTGAAATTCGAATTTGAACAGTAAACACTTTACTGTAATGTGTTCAGAAACAATAGCTTTGTGCGGATAGTAAATTATCGCAATCTGATCATCGTCGGGAGAGTCTGATCATCATGATATAGCCACATAGTGTGTCTGACCTCTGTGGATCATCCACATGAAGCTTCCGATCTGATCGACTCCTCACGAGTGCTAGCTCGTTGTAGAGCCCTTTCGACGGTCGATGCTGATCGAACTCCTTTGATCAATGTCTGTCAATTCTTTGGATGCTCCAGATCATCAGCAGACGTGCTTGAGAGGATGTTGAAGATCTTCCTAAAATTTGGTGGGCTCACGACACTCGTAGCTCACCTTCTCACTTCCCGAACTCCAGGCTGAAACCCTAAAGAACTCACTGAAACCCTGCGCATACTTTTTCTTTCTTTTCTTTCTTTTTCTCTCGGAAGGATATAGACCTTCACCTCGCACACAAAGATTCCTCACGCCCAGATTTTCTCTCCAAAAATTTTCTTGCACACGCCCCACTCTTCTCCTCCTTTTAAAACAACAACCAAGTTCTTATCCACGTGAGAGGATAAAGATGAGTAATTGCACATTTGAATTCAAATCAAATTTTGAGTTCAAATAGAAACTAATTTATCCCTATCCACTAAGGGTGTGAGAAAAGGAGGGCATGGCTTAATTTGTGCATGAGTGATTTCATGAGAAACATTTTCTCATGTAATAAATGGGGCATTAAAAGAAGATAAGGTCAAGGCACTAAGATTGGTTGCTCATTTAAATTCAAACTTTGTTTTGAATTTGAATGGCCAACCAATCATCCTTATCTACTCATTTGGTACATTAAAGTAGGGCATGAGGAGGGCTTTGCATGAGAAAAAATTTATGAGAACTTCCTTCTCGTAAATTCAAATGGGCGCAGTGGAAGTGAGGTGGCGCAGGGAGAATGGGTCAAGGTGGTTTCATTATTTAAACCAACCTAATTGAACCAAATAAGTGAGGCTCAATTAGACTAATTTAAACCCAACTAAATTAGGTTTAATTAAGCTCAATAAAATTCTAATCAAATCAAGAATTGATTAAGCCCAATCCCTGATCAAATCAGGGACCAAACCATCTCGACGATTAGGTCAACTCTTAACCTAATCGGGTCAAACCCAACTGAATCCAATTCAATTGGACTTGATCTAAAAATAATTACTCAATCAAATTGAGTTAATTAATGATAAAATTACTAATTAAATCTCTCATAAATATTGAATCCAAATTCGATGGATAATCGAGCATTAGAATTCATCGATATGTAATCCTGATCGAAGAGTCCCAAACCAGTGGGACTCTTGACCCTGGTACCCAAAATGTGTGGAACTCGTGATCAGAGAATCCTGATTCTCGATCACAGAGTCTCAGACATGTAGGACTCATAGTCCATAAGCATTAAGACTCTTCATCAGCCATCAGATCAGATAGGAACCTCTAATGTGTGTGACCCCGCAGGTTCGAACCTAAGCCGGTAGCACAGGAACCAATTCCTATACTAATCGAAGTGACCATCTAGTAATGGTATCTGATGATCGGATAGGTTGAATAGTCACAATCGCAACACTCAAAACCTACGTGAATATGGTTACTGTATAATTCATCCTTTTGACCTCTGTGTTTAGGATGACTCAGGGTTAAACTGTCAACCCTGATTAGATCATCCGAATCGTGCTCAACTCAAACAGTCCTGTGACTCCTCACAAAGACTACCCTAGCCAAGGTTTTGCTAAATTGAAATATGACTGTACACAGCTCCTGAACTGGAGTGGTCAATCCCATCTTGACACATGCATCGACAAGTAAGTACTTGACTACACCCAGCAGCCTTCCGTCACTGAATTAAAAATTCAGGTAGTCCAGTGCCTAAGTGCAGTGAGTTACTTGCAAGTCACCGTGGCGGTCTCAGATCGGAGGGATATTTATATCCATATTCTATCAGAGCAAATCTTGACAGTAAAAATAGCTCCGGAGTCGGTCACGTTCAGTGCAGATGTACCCTTACATCTCACTTGTATGCCATACCAGTGTCTCCACACTCATTGGTTAAGAAGACAACCAACCTATATGGTACATAATGACCTATACTTGATAAACGTTATTATCCTTGGTAACAACGTATCATTTGGTCGCGAACAGATTTAAGGACTAAATGATAAATCCTCCTTTGTCGAGTCTAAATAGTCCTAAGGACTTCACCACAACATAGGAGTTCATTAGAAGATGAAATATTTTGTGATGAAAAATATCAAAATAATTTTTATTAGTTCATAATTTATGTACATATACAAAAATGAGCACAACCGTCAACAGGTTGACGATTGGCTTTGGGACACTATTCCCAACAGAGAATAGGAGCGATTTTTGGTGTGAGAAACCTTAGAGTTGGGGTATAAAAAGTTGAGAGTGGGTTGGACTTCTGTGCGTGAGAAATAAAAGAAGTGATCTTCCTTTCGGGCGTGAGGTGTAAGGTGAGTTCTAGGATTTCAACTATAGATTTTGTGAAAAAAAACATACAAGAGTGAGTCTTGTTCAATCTCTCACACCATCACCTCCTTGTAAAGCTTCATCTTCTGATCTAGAGGAGTTTAGGAGATCCAAAGAAAGGAGATTGGATCAGCCATCCAGATGTTGGATATATGCCCTAGAAGCCAATCTTGACTGACACATTTCATATTTCTAGGACATGATTTTATACTTATTAGGCAGTTATATTACCATTCATGTTTATGTATCTATGAATCATCCAAGAGATTAACAAGATAATGACACATATTCTCAAAGAGTTAAAAATTTGAGGCATGTGTCATTGATGGTTGATTCTTAAATTGCTCCTAATCATAAGATCATCATAGGGATGGTGATTGATCTAGATTGACCAATGCACGGATCACTTTCTTTGAAAAGATAGATCTTGAGTCTGTAGTGTAGAAACACTAGAGTGAGAGTACAGATGGTTGTTAGAGAACAACTGGCACTGAGCGGTGATCAATATGAGAAGTCACATGGATGTCTGCTCACTCGTTAGTGACTTTCTCGATGCTGCAGTTGTATGACTGATCTTTTGATCTGAGATGACATTACTACTCGCAGTGAGGCTGCTGGAGTTTGACTGACACATCAACATGGGTCTCAAAGAGTCCTTGGAGTGGATGTTAGCGACAGTTGGTCCACTGTAGGAGTGGGGTGTGTATCAAGATGAGATCTATCGACCCTAGCAGAAGGGAGTAGTCCTATGAGATTTACGAGGCTGAGTCCTTAAGTCTATGGCCATAGCAGTGTGATTGATGAAAAAAATTTTATAAAATCACATATGGACTCGAGCTGATTGAATCTATCATATGATCGATGTTGAGGTTTGACGATTCACTCATGATCTGTCATCTGATTGGGACTCACAATAGAGGGACTGTATCATGCATTAATTGCACCTAGAGGTTCATTTTTTATTCTGTTGGGCTACCACTACATACTGTTAGGTGTCACTGGTGAATTGTGAGACTCATGAGGATTATCTTGATGATCAATGATC
Organism: Elaeis guineensis; assembly: GCF_000442705.2. Lineage (NCBI taxonomy): Eukaryota > Viridiplantae > Streptophyta > Magnoliopsida > Arecales > Arecaceae > Elaeis > Elaeis guineensis. Next base: position 90,601,753 of record NC_025998.2, read on the forward strand.
CTTGGTGGACTGAGTTAGAATTATTCTAATCTATTAAAAAGTATTTCAATGATATTATGATAGAGATCATAATATATCTCACTACTAGATAGAATAGAACCTATGAGGTCACACACAAAAACAGCTTTTGACTGATCAGATGGTTGAATTATGATTATGAATCGTAACAGGATTTGATTATCAATTTGATTGATAATTGATCCAATGCAAATATTGCACTATGTAACTTACTGAAGAGTTAGTAAGTTATAGGAGGATTAATTAGCAAAAGGATTGCTAATTGGCTCAATTTGATTGAGCATTGGGGTTTGTATCAAGTTCAATTTGAGTGAATTTAATTTGACTCATTTTGAGTTTGATTTGATCAACCCTATAGGGTTATAAGATAACCCCAAAAGGATTGGATGATTAGTCCCAGTTGAATTAGGATTTGGATTTGACCTAATTCCTAATTAGACTAGGATGTATGTATTCCTAATTGAACTATAAATCTTCTTTTTCATTCTGTACTAAATCCTAATGAGATTAGGATTAAAATTCAGCACCAAGAAAGAGTTCAATTGGACTAGGACTCCTCCAATTAGGAGACATCTAATCTAAATAAATTGGACTCTAAATTAGATTTGGTTTTCAATTTTTTTGAGTCTAATCTAGTTCTAATATAATTAAGATTAATTAATATTTTAATTAGATTTATAATAGTAATTTAAATAAGAGTCCCATGTGATTGAAACTCCTCCAATCCATGCGCCCAAAACATCCCACGCCACAACTAGTTTTGATGCCACATATGTCCAGATTTTCCATGCCACCTCCCTCCCTTTTTAGCATGTAAGAATGAAGAGGAATCTCTCTTTTAGCATGTAAAAAACTGGTATGAAACCTGGTGGTATGGGTGGCACAATATTAGGAGAGTCCAAGGTTGCAAGGACTCTTGATTCCTATCCAAAATCAATCCCTTCTCCCATTCAAATTGAAACTCTTATTATGCCTATAAAATACCGGCACCTATGGGATGGTGATAGGAGATTTTAGATCAGGTTTGATGCCCAAAAACCAAGGGAGTGCATGGAGAAAAAATTCAAAAGAGGAGGGTGCGGCGTGCATGGGTATGGCGTGAGGTTTGTTAGCTTTGATCTCTTCTTTCTTGCAACAATCAAGAGTTGGTTGTTAGGACATCTCTCTCTATCCCTCTTATCTATATTTAGACATGGATGTCTTCTCTTTTTCTTATCCAAAAGTTAGAAAAAATTATTACATCTTTATTATAGAGATTTAGTGTATGGATTTTAGAAAAAAAAAGAGAAGAAAGGGTTCTTCTCATGATCTCTAGCGTAGAGATGAAGATCCTCCTACATCTTCTTGTTCTCTAAGAGTGTCTTAAGAGAAAAAAAAATTTTCAACCATCAAGATGCGATCTCTGCAAGGGAGCTAGTATCCTGATGAAATCAAAAGGCTTCTAATCAGATCAGAGTCTCGTGTGGATATCCGTAAAAGCCGAACACTTGTGCGGCTACAAAGGACCTTCGAAGGACATCCATGATCATCCATTTGAGTTGAAGATTGATCCATATCTAGATATATTTTTATTTATATTTTTATTTAATTTTTATATCTAAATCTTATCCACATATGATGATTCTGGTTATGATTTGAAGATATGATCTTATGCATGCTTAGATTAAATTAGATTTAATCTGAAAAATTTTTAAATTTTGCTACGTACTCTTTTTGCAAAATTATACATGCATGAAACCATAAAAATATAACAGTGGTATCAAAGCTATATCATATGTATGAGATTTAGATTTAGATTTAAAATCTATAGAGAAAAATTTCAGATTTAAAAATTTTTGATGTCGTTCTGACATAAAATTATCCTGGCATAATTTGTTATACTGTATGGTTGTCCTAGAATGATGTTAAAAATTTTAATTAGATTGAATTCTTAGATCTTATTTTTTTAATATATATATGACATATGTTTTGTTATTTAGATCTGAAAAGAGTTTTGAGATCTGTTATGATTCATATATATGATATACGAAAGTATGTTTAGGGCTGAAATTTATTTCTATGATCTAAACTTATTTATGTATGTGATACATATTTGTATGCATGATCTAAAATTATTTTTAGATTAAAATTTACTCTTCATGCAAAGAATTTAGATCTAAAAAATTTATTTTAAGATCTAAAATTAGTGTTTGTGCATGAGGGATTGGTCATGGGTAGATCAAGTTAGGTCCTATAATTAGATTACATAAAAAGATTTTTGATTTGATCATATTGGGTCTAAATCGATTTAGCAGTTGATCAAATCGAATCAAATGTTGATTAAAATGAGGTCAATGAGCCTAAGATCCTTCAATTATTGTTGATTGAATCGATTGACACCCATATATAGAATCAATTAATCTAAGGACCTAATTCGGCTCTGTGGCTCGAGTCTGATTCACCTAAGCTGACCTATTCGGATCAATTATCCAATTGGTGTCTAAGGTAAGTAATTGAAAGGTGATTATTTAATTAGTTCCATTCGCTTATCTGACCAATTTATTGGTGTCTAAGAAAAGCAACGGAGGGACCCCCACCAATCTCCACTTACCTGACCAATGTGGAAGATTGAGTCTCAAATATGGTTGCTTGGTGGTTTGATTTAGCCCATGTGTTGTCCAGCTATGCAACCCAAGAGGGGGAGGTGAATTGGGTTTCTAAAAATTTTAAGCTTAACTTATGACTTATAAAAAATGTTTGACAATAGCTAAATAAATAGGGAGAGTAAAATTAATTCAAGACTAATGGCTAAAAGTAAGAATGCAAGAAAATAATGAAGAGTTAAAGAAGAGCAATTAGGCACACCACAAACAAAAGGATTTATAGTGGTTCGGTGCCAACCTTGCACCTACATCAACTCTCCAAGCTCCTACTTGGAAATTTCAATCCACTAACTTGTATTCAACACGAATACAAACGTCGAAAACTTTGACTCTAGCTATCCCAAGCTAGTCCACTTATTTTTCGGGTACAAGCCAACCCAATACACTCCGATTCAAGGTTCGGATCAACCTTCCCTTATTTTGGAACCCTTCCAAAACAAAAAACAATAACTCAAACAAAGTATAACAATGAATAGCACAAGTAAGTACAAAAAAAGTTCCTTTAATGAGCGTATGATGCTTTAAATACACTTTACTCAAAGAGAAGAAGACTCTTTTGATTTCCTCAAGGTGGTTGGAGACTTGAATGTGCACTTGAAGAGTTGGTGAGCTTGGATTAAAGGCTTCTTGAATGCTTTGAGTGAGCTTTTGCTTAGAGCTGAAAAGTGAGCTTTTGCTTAGAGCTGAAAAGTTAGCTTGAAATCCTCTTTTCAAAATCTTTCTTCTTGATGATTCCCACCTATTTGTCCCTTTTATAACTTCAAAAAATAGTGAAAAATATTCTGGGCTGAAATAGAGCTGTTAGACCACAATAAATGAGTATTAAAAGTACTTAAAATGGATTAAAAACTAGCCGTTGTGGAAAAATCCATCACAGAGATCGACTCATGGGTCGACTCATGCCTGAGGGTCGACTCATGGGTCGACCTCTGTGGAAGAACATCAGAGAATCAAACGGGAAGCAAGGTTCTGTAAAATTGGCTTAAAACCCGCAGAGGTCGACTCATGGGTCGACTCATGCCTTGGGGGTCGACTCATGGGTCGACTCACAGGGTGTGCCAAGTTTGTGCCGGCCAAGAATTTCAGCGTGCCAATCATCTCATGTGCCATGAGTCGACTCATGGGTCGACTCATATTTTTCAAATATGCATATCTTTTAAAATACAAGTCCAAAAATAATAAAATTTTTACCAATAGATCACAAATCTTTTGTTCTATCATTTGATACTTTCAAATCAGGGTTTTGGTAAAATTATGATTTTGCCCCTGAAGAGCAATAAGTCTTTTTCAAGTGAAAATCATTAGTACCCCTTCAAATACTTTGTAATCATCAAAATCAATCCAAGGAGCAACAATCTCCCCCTTTTTGATGATGACAAAATACATGAATGAAAGCATATATATAAATCAATGAGCATGAATTTCATTATAGGTAGTTTGAAGATAAATAGGAAATTTATTGCCTACTTGAAAATTACTTACAAGTGCATTTGCTTGAAAAGAAGATTGATTCTTTTGGCATGTGATACATGTGCCCATTTGCTTGTGTTGCTCATTTGCATAAACAATTTGCCTATTGCTTAATGATTTGAAAATTTTTTTATTTGATTATGTGATTTTGGTATCGGACCAAAATTTATTTTTACTATCAGAGCAAAGCAGAATTTGCCTAAGAATTTGAAAATTGCGTATTTAAAAATATCTCATTTGCTCATTTGCTTGTTTTTCAAATTTCTTAGCATCTTGAAAATTTGCTCATTCTCATTTGATTATTTAATTTTGGTATCAGAGCATGTTTAAAAATTAAGTGTATCAAAGCATGTCTAAGAATTAATTTTAAGGTGTATCAAAGCATGTCTAAGAATTAATTTTAAAGTTTGCTCATTTGCTTTTGCTTAGCAATTTACTCATTTTGTTTTTAAGTCTTTTATTAATCTTGCTTTTGATTCTTTAATTTTTCCTCTTTTTTGACATCATCAAACATTGTTTACCCCCCCTTTTTCTTTTGAATACATTTTCTCTTTTTGTTTCTTGAACTTCTTGTACTAATCATTAATTTTACTAACATTAATGTTTACTCCCCCTGAATACAGCAATCATAAAATAAAATATACCATTGAGTACCATAGATATGAAATAGCAATTCATAGTATTTTAGGCACGCACATAATTGAAAGGAACTCAATTTAAAGGACATACATTAAAAGTCAAAGAGTAGATATATAATCAAAAAGTGATTGATACCATAGTTGTTCCAATATATATTCCATAATATAAAAGTCAACCAGTTAATATCATTACATGGCCCAGAAGATAGATCCTAGAAAGAGACAAAAGTCAAGACTAACAACAAGGATCTAGTAGAGCTCATGACTGGATGGATCAGAGTCAGATGTATCGGAGATAGGGTGGGGAGATGATGGATCACGACCAAAGACTCGTCCTCTACCCCGTCTACCTCTCCCATGAGTGGAGGTGCTAGCACGAGTAGGTGGGCGAGATGATCCTGAAGGCTGAGAAGTAATAGACTGAACTGCAAGAGAGAGCCTGATGGTGTCAAGAACGTTTAGAGCTCTCGAAACAGACTGAAGCAGTGCAGTGAACTGTGTGGATGCATGCTCACTAGAGCCTCTGATCTCTCTCCTCAAGAAATCAAATCCACTCTCCAATACTCCTCTAAGTTTGGCTGCCTTCGTAGATAGGTCTAAGACCTCAGTAGTGCACTCCTGTGGCTGTGGATGTGCCAGAGCTAACACTTGCCCCTGCAAGTCAAGTACCCTCCCAGTCAGTCTCAAAATGTAACCCTTGAGTTGCTGAATCTGAACTGACTGATCTGAGATCATCTGAAATACAGTGGAGATATGGAAGATCAAAGTCTGATCAGATGCATCTAATGATGTGGATCCCGATGCAAAAGCTGAAGTGCTCCATTGTCGAGAAAACAAGGAAGCCACACGCTGAGAAATCATCTCAATCTGATCATCAGCCAATCTGATCTCTGAGGGAGGTACTCTGCTGTCTGGCTGCTGAACTGGTGTGTGTCTCCTGGTAGACTCTGAAGGGTCAGCCTCTGGATCTGAAACAAATTGGATGTCTGGAGATGCTGTCCTGATGTCATGGAGAGGTGATGAAGGACCTTCTTCCTCAGCTCTGTCCTCAACTTTTTCTTCTGCACCCTTAATCCAACCACCATCAGTCCTCATAAATCCCATGCGGTGCAAAGTATGTTGGTTGATGGTGTCAGAGTGAGAGAGCCTAGCTGATGCCTCCCCCTCAAAACTAACACCAAACCTCCTGAATACTAGTGTGAGGACCATTCCAAAAGACAGATGTGCCTTGGATCTATTCAGGGTTTCCCTCATGGCTTCTATCATTAATGCAGGGAGGTTTAGGGGGGTTTGGGTGAACACATGAAACATGATGCAGATGTCTCGGCCTAAAAGGAGGTCATGTCTACCACTTCTTGGGAAGAAAAGCTTTGTTACCAATTGATGTAGAATTCTCATTTCAATGGACAGGATCTTGGCTTCTAATTTATTTAGGCTTCCCGAGTAGGTTCCTCCTAAAATCACATTAATTTCTTCTTCCTTCACTGGGAGTTCCATGTTTGAATATCCCTCACAGGGCAAATGAAGAATCTCTCCCAAAATAACAGGATCTAAGCAGATATCAATTCCCTTAACAGTAGATGTTACTGTTCCATTGCCATAGCGCAGATTCAGATAAAACTCTCTAACCAAATCTACATATGTAACTTCTTTAAGTGAACAGTAAAATCTCCAACCTTGGTTTTTGATCTTTGAACCAATGGAGAAACCCTCTTTTTCAAAAAATCTGAAGTCAACATTTTTTCCAGTTTCTACCTTTCTGACAGAGAGAGGAATTTTACTAGGGCTAAGAGGAGATTGAGAGAAACCTGGAGCAGATGCCGAAGCAGGAATGGAAGCAGAAGAGGTTTGAGAAGCTTGTCTTTTCCTGCGCACGCCTTCTTCCAACTCACGGACCGATTTCCTTCTTTGAGGGAGTTTCATTTTTGGAGCCATTCTCACCACTAGAACAAGCAAGGAGACTTGGAAGATCAAATGTGTGAGGAGATAGAGGGTTATTAGAGGATGGAAAGGGATTTTTGGAGGAGAGAAACCCCGATTTGGAGGAGAATGGTGGAAGCTAGGGCACGCTCCAGCCGCTCCAATCAAGGGAGAAAAATGGGAATAGCTCCTTTCCCAAGGGGCGATTTGAGGTGGAGAGGTGATGGGAGAAAGATCTTGGGCTTAGACCTTGGATTTGGAGAGAAAGAGGATGAGGACTATGGGTTTTGGAGGGAGGACGACGAAGATGGAGAGGGTCGGCTCATGAACGGGGTTTTAACCAAAAAAAGAAGAATCCGTGGGGTTTTGGCTGAAAATTATAAGTATGCCATTGGGTCGACCCTAGGGGGTCGACTCATGATTCACAAAATTTCAGGAAAATTATGAATAAATTTCGAAAAAAAATCAAAATTCAGGGAGAAGAATTTTTGCTCAACGACAAGTTGTGAGAATGATAATCTTGAGCTTTTAGGTCCAAGAGAGATGATGGAAATTGAGCTCAAAGAAATTTTGACATTGATTCCTTGGAATTAGAGAGATATTTAAGCAAATGGATCAAGAATTCCTAGATCTCTCCTAATTTCACAGAATCTATCTTCACTTAGGGCCTTTATAAAGATATCGGCTAATTGATTTTCAGTACAAACATAGTCAAGAATTATATCTTTGTTTTGAACATGTTCTCTTATAAAATGATGTCTGATTTCAATATGTTTAGACCTAGAATGCTGAATTGGATTTTTAGTAAAATTTATGGCACTAGTGTTATCACATCTTATGGGTGTTTCACTAAGTTTGACACCAAAATCTTCGAGTTGTTGCTTAATCCACAAGATTTGAGCACAATAACTTCCGGCTGCAATGTATTCGGCCTCAGCCATAGACAGTGCTACTGAATTTTGTTTCTTGCTAAACCAGGAGATTAGGTTAACTCCAAGAAATTGGCAAGTTCCACTAGTATTTTTTCTATCTAATCTACATCCAGCAAAATCAGCATCTGAATATCTGTTGCTCCTTAGATTGATATTGATGATTACAAAGCAGTTGAAGGGGTACCAATGTTTCTCACTTGAAAAAGCCTTATTGCTCTTCAAGGGTAAAATTATAATTTTATCAAAACCCTGATTTGATAGTATCAAATGATAGAACAAAAGATTTGTGATCCAATGGTGAAAATTTTATTGATTTTGGATTTGTATTTTGTAAGATTTGCATGATTGAAAATCATGAGTCGACCCATGAGTCGACTCATGGCACATGAGATGACTGGCACGCTGATTTTCCTGACCGGCACAGACTTGGTAAAACCTGTGAGTCGACCCATGAGTCGACCCCCAAGGCATGAGTCGACTCATGAGTCGACTTCTATGGGTCTTTTTGCCAGTTTTACAGAACCATGGATCCCGTTCACTTCTGTGATGATTTTCCACAGAGGTCGATCCATGAGTCGACCCCCAGGCATGAGTCGACTCATGAGTCGACCCCTGTGATGAGATTTTTCCATAACGACTAGTTTTTTATCCATTTTAAATGCTTTTAATGCTCATTTAATGCAGTCTAACGGCTCTTTTTTCAGTCTAGAATGATTTTCTCTATCTCTTAAAGCTATAAAAGGAAAAAAAAAGTGGGAATCAAGTAGAGCATCCAAGAAGAGAGATTTTGAAAAAGAGATTTCAAGCCAACTTTTCAGTCCTAAGCAAGAGCTCATTCAAAGCTTTCAAGAAGCCTTCAATCCAAGCTCACCAACTCCTCAAGTGCACAATCAAGTCTCCATCCACCTTGAGGAAATCCAAAAAGGATCTTCTTCTCTTAAGTAAAGTGTATTTAAAGTTATATTCGCTCATTGAAGGAGCTTTCTTTGTGCTTAATTGTACTATAAATTGTTATACTCAGTTTGAGTGATTGGTTTTATTTTGGAGGGTTCCAAAACAAGAAAGGTTGATCCGAACCTAGAATCGGAGTGTATTGGGTTGGCTTGTACCCGAAAAATAAGTGGTCTAGCTTGGGATAGCTAGAGTCGGAGTTTTCGACGTTTGTATTCGGTTGAATACAAGATTAGTGGATTGAAATTCCCAAGTAGGAGCTTGGGAGTGGATGTAGGTGCAAGGTTGGCACCGAACCACTATAAATCTTTGTGTTTGGTGTGTGTCTAATTGCTCTTCTTATCTCTTCATTATTTCTTGCATTCTTGCTCTTGCTTTAGCCTTGAATTAATTCTACTCACTCTATCTATTTAGCTTGTCAAACATTTCTCATAAGTCATTAGTTAAGCTTAAAATTTTTAGAAACCCAATTCACCCCCCCTCTTGGGTTGCATAGCTGGGCAACAAGTGGTATCAGAGCCCGGTGCTCTAGCCCTTCTTTGATCTAAACAATCAAAGACCAAAGATCTATGGCAACCCATGTCGGCACTTCTCTAGCCGAGGGGCAATCCACCAACCGACCTCCACTTTTCAATGGGTCTAATTACACCTATTGGAAAGCTCGGATGAAAATATTCATTCAAGCACTCGACTATGATATGTGGAGTATCATAGTGAACGGTCCTCACACACCCACTAAAATTATAGATGGTGAGGAATCAACCAAACCCGAGAAAGAATGGGATGAGGTTGATAAGAAGATGGCCCAATTAAATGCTAAAGCAATGAATGTTCTTTATTGTGCTCTTGATGCTAACGAATTTAATCGCATTTCTACTTGCTCATCTGCTAAAGAAATATGGGATAGGTTAGAAGTAACCCATGAGGGAACCAATCAAGTAAAGGAGTCTAAAATCAACATGCTTGTGCATAAATATGAATTGTTTAAAATGGAGCATGATGAGTCCATAACTGGAATGTTTACTCGCTTTACTGATATTATTAATGGTTTAAAGAGTCTTGGCAAGTCCTATACTAACAGTGAGCTTGTAAGAAAGATTCTCAGGTCCTTACCAAGAACTTGGGAAGCCAAAGTGACTGCCATTCAAGAAGCTAAGGACTTGAACATTCTACCCTTGGAAGAGCTTCTAGGATCATTGATGACTCATGAGCTGAGCATGAAGCAACATCAAGAGGAAGAAGTCAAAAAGAAAAGAACCATTGCCCTCAAATCCACAGCTCCACCAGATGAAGAAACTGATGACACTGAAGATGAAGAACAGGATGAAGAGATGGCACTCATTACCCGAAGATTCAAGAAATTTTTGAGAAAAAAGAAACAGGGATGAGGAAGAGGCCATTCACAAAAGGAGAACAGAGCAAAGAAAAAGAGAAAGACCAACCCCTTATCTGTACGAATGCAAGAAGCCGGGACACTTCAAATCCGAATGCCCTCAGCTGAAGAAAGGTCCCAAGAAGTACAAGAAGAAGGCCATGATGGCCACTTGGAGTGCGAGTGATGACTCAAGCTCCGATGAGAAAACTCAACCGAACAAGCCAACCTGTGCCTTATGGCACACGAAAATGAGGTAATTTCTGAAACTCCTAGTGACTTTACATTTGAAGAATTACATGAAGCTTTCTATGATTTAGTTGATGAATTAAAGAAACTAGGATGAAGAACAAAGAGCTAAAATTAAAAAATCAATCTTTATTGAAACAAACTGAAAATATTTCAATTGAGAAATCCACCCTGCTTCAAGAAAATCAAAGCTTAAAGAATGAAATTGCCAAGCTAAAACCAATAGTAGAAAAGTTCACCTTGAGTTCAAATAAACTCAATATGATTCTTGATAATCAAAAAGCCGTGTATGATAAGGCGGACTTGGCTATAACCCCTTGAAGAAACAAAAATATCTGAAAAATATTTATGTAAACTCTTTAAGTAACAAGTCTTCAATATTACTTGCTTCAAATGTGGTAGAGTAGGACATAAGTCATACACTTGCTTCTCTAACAAGTTTGCAAACTCAACTATAAAGAAAATATGGGTTCCAAAAGGAACCATTATGACTAACCAAAAAGATCCAAGAAAGCTTGGGTACCTAAAAAAAAATTGACTTTTGCTTGCAGGTGTGTCTAGCATCCCAAGGAGAAACAGAAAATGGTATCTTGACAGTGGATGCTCGAGATACATGACTGGTGATGAATCCCAATTCATCACTCTTGATGCTAAGGATGGAGGGATGGTCACCTTTGGAGACAATGACAAAGGAAAGATCATCGGTATAGGTAACATTGGTATCACTCCCTCCAAATACATTGAAAATATTTTGTTAGTTGATGGTTTAAAGCATAATTTACTAAGCATTAGTCAATTTTGTGATAAAGGATATAAGGTTGTTTTTGAATCATCTGTTTGCATCGTAACTAGTCCTATTAATGATGGCATTAAATTTATTGGACATAGACATGGTAATGTTTATATGGTAGATTTGAATGATTTAGCCAAAATAAACATGCAATGCCTAGTATCCTTGAATGCTAAAGTTAATGAGACTAGTTGGCTTTGGCATCGCAGACTTGCACACATTAGCATGCATTCTCTTTCAAAATTAATTAAGAAAGAATTAGTTCTTGGTTTGCCAAAACTGAATTTTAAAAAGATAGAATTTGTGATGCATGTCAACTAGATAAACAAACAAGAGTTTCATTTAAATCCAAAAATATTGTTTCAATCTCTAGACCTTTAGAGCTTTTGCATATGGACTTATTTGGACCTACTAGAACTACTAGTCTAGGAGGAAAATGATATGGTTTTGTAATTATAGATGATTACTCTCGTTTTACTTGGGTTTTCTTTTTAGCACACAAAGATGAAACTTTTCATGTTTTCACTAAATTTTACCGAAAAGTCACTAATGAGAAAGGACTTTCAATTCAAAATATTCGAAGCGATCATGGAACTGAATTTGAAAATCAAGACTTTGAAAACTTTTGTGATGAAAAGAAATTGGCCATAACTTCTCTGCTCCTAGGACACCCCAACAAAATGGGGTAGTAGAAAGAAAAAACAGAACCTTAGAAGAAATAGCCCGTACCATGCTTTGTGAAAGCAACCTTCCAAGATATTTTTGGACGGAAGCAATTAACACAGCATGTTACATTTTAAATCATACTTTGATTAGACAAATTCTAAAGAAAACCCCCTATGAGCTTTGGAAAGAAAGAAAACCTAATATTGCATATTTTCATATTTTTGGTTGTCGATGTTTTGTATTAAATAATGGTAAAGAAAGACTTGAAAAATTTGATGCAAAATCAGATGAAGCAATCTTTCTTGGTTACTCCTCCACTAGTAAAGCTTTTAGAGTTTTTAACAAAAGAACCTTAGTAGTAGAGGAGTCCATACATGTTGTCTTTGATGAATCTAATGATCTTCCTTCAAGGAAGAATGAAAGTGTTGATGATGCAGATCCTCTTATAGAAGGAATGAAGGAGATCACTCTAAAGATTCAACAATTCAAGAGGATAAGGAACATGAAGACAAACAGAATGAGGGAAGTGAAGAACATCAAGAACAACCTCAAGGTACAAATGACCTACCCAAAGAATGGAGGTATGTTAACAATCACCCTAAGGAGCTAATTATTGGTGATCCTATGCATGGGGTAAAAACTCGTTCTTCACTTAGAGATGTATTTAATCATTGTACTTTTGTATCTCATCTTGAACCAAAAACTATTGAAGAAGCTGAAAATGATTATAACTGGATTAATGCAATGCAAGAGGAACTTAATCAATTTGAAAGAAATAATGTATGGACTTTAGTATCAAGACCTAAAAATTATTCAATAATTGGCACAAAATGGGTCTTTAGGAACAAATTAGATGAACATGGAAATGTAATAAGAAATAAAGCAAGATTGGTTGCTAAAGGTTATAATCAAGAAGAAGGAATTGATTTTGATGAGACCTTTGCACCTGTTGCTAGATTAGAGGCCATTAGACTTCTACTTGCATATGCTTGCTTTATGAAATTCAAATTATTTCAAATGGATGTCAAAAGTATATTTTTGAATGGATATATTGCTGAAGAAGTCTATGTAGAACAACCCTCAGGATTTGAAAATCATGCTTTTCCTAATCATGTTTTTAAATTAAATAAAGCTCTATATGGATTAAAACAAGTACCTAGGGCTTGGTATGATAGGCTAAGCAAATTTTACTAACTAATAGTTTTTCAAGAGGTAATGTAGACACAACCCTCTTTATTAAAAGAAATCAAAATGATATGTTAGTTATACAAATTTATGTTGATGATATAATTTTTGGGTCTACTAATGAATCTCTGTGTCAAGACTTTGCTAAGCTCATGCAGGGAGAGTTCGAGATGAGCATGATGGGAGAACTTACTTTCTTCCTCGGACTCCAAATCAAACAAACAAAGAGAGAATCTCCATCACCCAAAGCAAGTACACCAAGGAATTACTTAAAAGATTTAGAATGGAGAACTCCAAACCAATTGGCACACCCATGAGTCCCTCATGTAAGCTTGACAAGGATGATGAAGGTAAATGTGTAGACTTAAAGTATTATAGAGGTATGATTGGCTCACTATTATATTTAACTGTAAGTAGGCCTGATATCATGTTTAGTGTTTGTTTGTGTGCTAGATTTCAATCTAATCCTAAAGAGTCTCACTTGAATGCTGTTAAAAGAATCCTTAGATATTTAAATGGTACTCAAACTCTAGGATTATGGTACTCTAAGGACTCTCTAATTGACTTAATAGGATATTCAGATGCTGATTTTGCTGGATGTAGATTAGACAGAAAAAGCACTAGTGAAACTTGTCAATTTCTTGGAGTTAACCTAATCTCCTGGTTTAGCAAGAAACAAAATTCGATAGCACTGTCTACGGCTGAGGCCGAATACATTACAGCCGGAAGT